>NC_053433.1:16726926-17050480 GCF_007990345.1 Gossypium hirsutum
TCAACGTGTCTTGAGGCTCAACTCATTTCCGCAATATGAGTTGAATTTTGAAAACAGAAATTGAAAATACCTCAGCGTGTCCTGAGGCTCAACTCATTTCTCGCAATATAGTTGAATTTGAAAAAGAAATTGAAATACCTCACGTGTTGAGGCTCAACTCATTCTCGCAATATGAGTTGAATTTTGAAAACAGAAATTGAAAATACCTCAACGTGTCTTGAGGCTCAACTCATTTCTCGCAATATGAGTTGAATTTTGAAAACAGAAATTGAAATTACCTCAACGTGTCTTGAGGCTCAACTCATTTCTCGCAATATGAGTTGAATTTTGAAAACAGAAATTGAATTACCTCAACGTGTCTTGAGCTCAACTCATTTCTCGCAATATGAGTTGAATTTGAAAAGCAGAAATTGAAATACCTCAACGTGTCTGAGGCTCAACTCATTTCTCGCAATATGAGTGAATTTGAAACAAAATTGAAATACCTCAACGTGTCTGAGCTCAACTCATTCTCGCAATATGAGTGAATTTTGAAAACAGAAATTGAAATTACCTCAACGTGTCTTGAGGCTCAACTCATTTCTCGCAATATGAGTTGAATTTGAAACAGAAATTGAAATACCTCACGTGTCTTGAGTCAACTCATTTCTCGCAATATGAGTTGAATTTTGAAAGCAGAAATTGAAATACCTCACGTGTCTGAGGCTCAACTCATTTCTCGCAATATAGTTGAATTTGAAACAGAATTGAAATTACCTCAACGTGTCTTGAGGCTCAACTCATTCTCGCAATATGAGTGAATTTGAAACAGAATGAATTCTCACTGTCTTGAGCTCACTCATTCTCGCAATATGAGTTGAATTTGAAAGCAAATTGAAAATACCTCAGCGTGTCCTGAGGCTCAACTATTCTCGCAATAAGTTAATTTTGAAAAAAATTGAAATTACCTCAGCGTGTCCTGAGCTCAACTCATTTCTCGCATATGAGTGATTTTTTACAACAGAAATTAAAATTACCTCAGGTGTCTGAGCTCAACTCACTCTGCAATATGATTGATTTGAAAAACATAATTAAAAGCTTAACTCACCTCTCGCAATATGAGTCAATTTAAAACATAAACTAAAATACCTTGGCGTGCCCCTAGGCTCAACTCACTTCTCGCAATATGAGTTGATTTTTGAAAAACAGAAATTAAAAGGCTCAACTCACCTCTCGTGATATGAGTTGATTTTCTTGGAAAGCATGAACATTAAACATTAAAATACCCAAAACCAGTCTTTTGGTAGAACTCGGTATCTTTTCCTTTGATTCAGTGCGACTCTCATTCAAGATTTCTTGCTCTGTTGGAGTACCTGTATATGCCATGTATCATTATATGCACATGTTTGTCTTAAATGCTTTTATGCCTACATGATTATGCGGTGCTCCTTAAGCATGTTTGTCGTATGTCCATTTAGCCACGATTGTTGAGGATCTGCGTTCATTGCTTTGATTCTCGACCTTCTCTTCAGGCCTCATACCTGTCTTCGAGCTTTACGAGTAATCGACGTTTCTCAGATATCACCCTTTTGCCCTTGGTTAAACTTTGTTCTTGCTTTGAAGATCTTGCACTTATCAAATTCTTATCCGGGTAATGCTTGACATTTCTTTTGTTTAGAGCATGTCATTTCACTATTATCATTAAATAAACACATAATGAGATACATGAGAATGGTCAGGTAGGGACAAAAAGGATATCTCATATTCCTTTATTTCAAATGTGGCAAACAAAGAAAGTTAACCAATGAGAGTAAAAATGTCAAAAAGAAAGAAAAGGTCGTATACAACGGATACAAATGCTCTAGATATTCAACACATGAACTCTTCCACGTTCCTCAATCAATAATCTTTTCGAGCATGGCTTCTTGCGTAGAAATTTTGAGCTTTCAGAAGTGCTTCAAATACTGTAGTCTCACTACTTGACCTACCGTTCGACCGCCAGGTTTGTTTCATTAGGACGCCCTCTCGGGTTTTCATCCTAATCTTTTTGTACTAATCAAGACGCCCTTTTCGGGTTTTCGCCCTGATCCTTTTTTTTTTTTAAGATGCCCTTTCGGGTTTTCATCTTAAGCATAATATTTCTTCACCACATCTGAATTCACCGGATTCGGTAACTCCTTCCCATCCATCTCGTAAGGATTAAAGCTCCTCCTGAGAATGCCTTTTTTACAACGTATGGTCCTTCCCAATTTGGTGCCCATTTTCCTCGTAGGTCTTTTTGTATTGGGAGAATCTTTCTTAGAACGAGTTCTCCTTCATGGAACTCTCTTGGTCGTACCTTCTTGTCATGGGCTGCGATCATTCTCTTTTGGTACATTTGCCCATGACAAATTGCCCTTAGACGTTTTTCTTCAATGAGGTTCAACTGATCATATCGAGCTCGAACCCATTCTGCTTCTTCTAACTTTGATTCCATCAATACTCGCAGAGAGGGGATCTCAACCTCGATAGGTAGCACAGCTTCCATTCCATAGACTAGAGAGAAAGGAGTTGCTCCCGTAGATGTTCGCACAGATGTGCGATATGCAAACAAAGCAAATGGAAGTTTCTCGTGCCAATCTTTATATGTCTCAGTCATTTTCCCAATGATCCTCTTAATGTTCTTGTTAGCTGCTTCAACAGCCCCGTTCATCTTTGGGCGATAGGGCGAGGAATTATGATGCTTTATTTGGAACTGCTCGCACACTTCTTTCATCATCTTATTGTTCAGATTCGTGCATTATCTGAGATGATTCTTTCAGGCAAACCATAACGGCAAATGATTTCCTTTTTCAAAAACTTGCACACTGCAGTCTTCGTCACATTGGCAAACGAAGCGGCTTCAATCCATTTTGTGAAGTAATCGATAACCACAAAAATGAATCGATGTCCATTTGAAGCTTTTGGAGAAATTGGCCCTATGACATCCATGCCCCACATAGAAAAAGGCCACGGAGAAGTCATGACATGAAGGGGTGAAGGGGCTACATGAATTTTATCGCCGTAGATTTGACATTTGTGGCATTTTCTGGCAACATTGATGCAGTCACTTTCCATTGTCAGCCAATAATAACCGAGTCTCATGATCTTTCTGGCCATATTGAAACCATTGGCATGCGTTCCGCAAATTCCCTCATGGACCTCTTCAAGTATTTTTCTGGTTTCAACATCATCCACACATCTCAAAAGCATCTGATCCTTTCCTCTTTTATACAGGATATCCCATCAAGAACAAATCCCGCTGCCATTCTTCTAATTGTTCTTTATCGTTCTCATTCGCTTGTTCGGGATACCTTTGATTCTTGATATATTCTAAGATATCATGGAACCAAGGCCGTCCGTCTACTTCTTTCTCAATGCTACAACAGTGTGCAGGACCTCGTATATGCTCATTTTGAGGGGCATTATTTCTGCTTCTCTACTTGCTTTGAACATTGAAGCCAAAGTGGCTAGGGCATCAGCCAGTTGGTTCTCTTCTCGTGGGAAGTAATGAAAAGTTATTTCTTTGAATTCCTTGGTCAATCCAGCCACTAAATCCTGTATTAATCAATTTTGAGTCCCTCACTTCCCATTCTCCACGGATTTGGTAAATCACTAGGGCTGAGTCCCCGTACACCTCCAAGATCTCGATGTTTCGTTCGATAGCTGCACGAAGCCCCATGATACAGGCCTCATATTCTGCGATATTATTGGTACAGAAGAAGTTCAGTCTTGCAGTGAACGGATAATGATTCCCGTCTGGTGATACCAGGATTGCTCCAATTCCATGCCCTAAAGCATTTGACGCACCATCAAAGCACATCTTCCATGACTTCTCTTTTGATGACTCGGATTCTATTTCTGTGATGCACATTAAGTCTTCGTCTGGGAAATCGAATCTTAAAGGCTCATATTCCTCTTCGTTCGAGTTGCTAAGAAGTCAGCTATTGCGCTCCCTTTTATTGACTTCTGACTTACATAGGCAATGTCATATTCCGAAAGGAGGAGCTGCCATCGTGCCATTCTTCCTGATAGTGCCGGCGATTCCATCATGTATTTTATTGGGTCCAGCTTTGAAATTAGCCATGTCGTGTGATACAACATATATTGTCTGAGTCTCCGAGCTACCCAAACCAGAGCGCAACAATATTTCTCAACGGACGAATATTTTGCCTCATATTCAGTGAACTTTTTGCTGAGGTAGTAGATCGCCTTTTCTTTCTTTCCTGACTCGTCATGTTGTCCCAGTACGCAACCCATTGAACTTTCGAACACTGTCAGATACAAATTAATGGTCTTCCCGGAGTTGGCGGTACTAGCACTGGAGGACTGGACAAATATTGTTTTATCTTATCAAAGGTCACTTGGCATTCCTCGTTCCATTCTCCCGGGTTATGTTTTCGAAGAAGCCGAAAGATTGGGTCGCATTGGTTGGTAAGTTGAGCGATAAATCGGGCGATGTAATTTAATCTCCCTAAAAATCCTCTAACTTCCTTTTGCGTGCGCGGAGGTGGTATTCTTGGATGGCTTTTATTTTATCTGGACAACTTCGATACCTCTTTCACTGACAATGAAGCCTAGCAACTTTCCCGAGGTAGCCCCGAATGTACATTTGGCTGGATTAAGCTTTAGCTGAAACTTTCTCAGCCTTTCGAACAACTTCTTGAGGTTCATTACATGCTCTTCTTCTCCTCGAGATTTAGCAATCATATCGTCGACGTAGACCTCTATTTCTTTATGCATCATGTCATGGAATAACGTCACCATAGCCCTCTGATATGTTGCCCCAGCATTCTTTAACCCGAATGGCATCACCTTGTAGCAGAACGTTCCCCACATTGTTATGAAGGTAGTTTTCTCCATATCCTCAGAAGCCATCTTGATCTGATTATACCCCGAGAATCCATCCATGAAAGAAAACAATGAATGTTTTGCTGTGTTGTCCACCAACGTGTCAATATGTGGCAAGGGAAAATTATCTTTTGGGCTTGCTCGATTTAGGTCACGGTAATCCACGCACATTCGTACTTTTCCATCTTTCTTTGGTACCGGGACTATGTTAGCCACCCATTCTGGATATTTGGAGGCTTGTAGGAAGCCAGCGTCAAATTGCTTCTTGACTTCCTCTTTTATTTTCAACAGCATTTCGGGCCTCATCCGTCTTAATTTTTGCTGGATGGGCTTGTATTCTGGCTTTAATGGGAGCTTATGGACCACTAAATCTTCATCTAGCCCTGGCATGTCCTGGTATGACCACGTGAAAACATCTTTGTATTCGCGGAGTAAAGTGATCAAACTACGCCTGGTACTTTCTGAAATAGAAGTCCCAATCTTCACTTCCTGTTTCCTCTCTTCAGTGCCTAAATTTATTGTTTCTACAGATTCTTCATGAGGCAGAACCTGTTTATCCTCTTGTTCCACCATTCTTAACAATTCAGGAGACGAGACATAATCTTCAGCATTTTCTTCGTCTTCAAATTCTCCTAAGCAAACAGCCTTCTCAAAATCAATTTCAAGATTCGTAACGGGCTTATTCATGTCGTCAATATCTGAGCACCTGAAAGTTGAATGGAAAAGAAGCTATCGGGGGACATCCAAGTATTGGAAACAACGAACAAAATGTTATGTCATGGCAATGAGGCAAATGTAAGGATAGGCTATGAAATGAGAAAATGATTATGAAATTAGTGATAATGCGAAAAATCGTGACAAAATGCATCTTCGTTGATATTCATTTAAATGATAAAGAGCGAATGCAAACTCTTACAAAAGAAATCTATTATATCTAAGGACACAATAGAAGGTTGATGTTTAGCATTACTCTGAAGGCTTATAAACTACAAGAAGCTCCTCAGCAATCCAATTGTTCAACATGAAATCAGGAGGGCAATGGCGTATCCTCGAGACATCTTTACTTGCACCAGCTTCTTTGTCAATGACATTTATACTAACATTCTGAAAATCCTTTTCAATTAATCCCAACATGTTTCGTGGATCCTCTTGTCCAGGGTACATCATTCCCGCAGATGTAAATGTTTTTGACAAAGGAGGGTACTCTATTGGTTCCCATTCTGGTTCTCGGCCCAAAGTTCTTGCAATTCTTCTTTCTTGATCCTTCTTCCACTGTCTTCTTCTTTGGCGCATGTCAGGTTGGAACCCCAAACCGTATCGGGCCTTGTGGTGCACTGGCTTTAAAGCCCTCACTATTCCTTGCATATATCTCCCTAAACCTCTTCTCGCACGAGCTCCCCTTCCTACGGTCAACTTGACACCCATTCTGGTATTTCTCGATAGTTTTGGCATTGGAATTCTATTTCCCTCAGCGACGAAAGTGGCATTGATGAATTCAAGGGATCGAAAGGAACATTCCACTGCATCCTTGCTTACTTCCAGATATGGCGCATCAGCAGAGATAGATGCGATGATGTCTTCTTCGCCCTCGACTGTGACCAAACAACCATCCATGATGAATTTCACTTTTTGATGGAGGGATGATGGGACTGCTCCAGCAGAATGAATCCAAGGTCTTCCCAAAAGGCAGTTATAAGAGGGTGTAATGTCCATGACTTGGAATTCGACCTCATAGATGTAGGGGCCCACTTCCAAAGGGATTTCAATCTTTCCCATGACTTCACGCCTCGTCCCGTCGAATGCCCTTACCGTGGAATGACAGGGCTTTAAGTAGGACAAATCTATCGGTATTCTAGAAAGTGTAGCCAATGGCATAACATTTATTGCTAACCCATTATCGATGAGTACGTTCGGTATTATGTAGCCCTTGCAGCGGGTCGTGATATGCAGCGCTTTCATCGAACCTCTACCATTTAGCGGTATCTCATCATCACTAAAATAGATGAAGTTGTCCGCATTCAGATTGTTTACCCACCTATCAAGCTTTTCGACAGATATGTTGTTGGCCACGTAAGCTTGATTTAACAACTTCAATAAAGCGTTCCGGTGTGGCTCTGAATTTAACAGTAGAGATAGAACTGAGATTCGTGTTGGCTGCTTGCTCAGTTGTTCCACCACACTATATTCGCTGTGCTTAATAAATTTCAAGAATTCTTGAGCTTCTTCCTCATTCACAGGCTTTTTAGTTTCTTGCACGGGTGGAATTTCTTGCTCGACTTCGACCTCGTGCATCACTGCTTTCCCTTTTTGCTTCGAGTCACTACTTTTCTTTACCGGTTCAACTTCTTTAGAATAGCATCGTCCACTTCGAGTAAAATGACCTACCTCCCCAACATCTTCAATTATGGCTTTGGACTTTTCAACTTCCGGTGTAACGATATTAACATCATATCTCCACGTACTGTTTTGTTGTCCTTATACGGGAAAGGAGATGGTACTTCAATTACCATCTGTGGTTTCAATGGCTCTCTCATCGCGTCGTAATAAATTACCAACGGTCGATCAGCATTATAAGGGGGCCTGATGATTGGCTATCAGAGACGCATACTTCTCTTTCATTGGCATCTTCACTCTTGTTAAGGACCTTGATCTCCTTATTATTCATCCGGTCTTGAAGTAACCTTTTAAATTCCTCGCACGACTGAATGTCGTGCCCAACAATCCCATGAAAATTGCAAAAACTTTGACCTTCTTCTCCAAAAACTCTATCAGAGTGACAGAGCAATCCTTTCTTAACTAATACCTCCCAGATTTTCTGCAGAGGCGTCCTTATTTCTGCCACACATCTTCTGACCTTCCATTCATTCTCTTTCCCCACTGTGCTCACATTCCCTTCGGTATGGTTAGGGAACGGGTTCCCCGTGGCGTTACTAGCACTATCGAATCGTAGGATACCCGCGTCAATGAGTCCTTGAACTCTCCTTTTGAAAGCGAGACAGTTCTCAGTAGAGTGCCCTTGGTTCCCTGCATGGTATGCACAACTAGCGTTTGGATCATACCACTTTGGGTATGGAGGTTTAAGGGGTGCCATGTAATGGGGAGAAATTAGCTGTTTTTCTAAAAGTTTTGGGTACAATTCCCCATACGACACAGGGATTGGGGTAAATTGCGGTATCTCGGGATTATGCCTTGATGGTCTTGGTTCGTTTCTGGGTTGGCTTTGGGCGGGTACCGTGTTTTGTGGGAAAGTAGTGACGGGTCTTTGGTTGTTCGTGGCGTATACGGGGCAGGACGGATGTGGTGCTTGGTAGTAAGGGGTTTGAGGGGGATAATGGAAATTCGAGGGTGGATAATTTGAGGTCGGGGTTGATTAGGATATGAATTGGGAATGTAACGACTCCCAGTTCCCACCATGAGGGCTTCTGGCTCTTTCTTCCTTAAGGGTGCTGCTTTTCTTGAGCCTTCTGATCCTTCCATTCTACCGCTCTTGATGGCATTCTCTATGAGTTCACCGGATATTACAATATCCGCGAAATCTTTCGTGGCACTTCCCACTAATTTGTCATAAAACGGTGCCTTTAAAGTATTGATAAAGAGAACAGTTATCTCCGTTTTTGTTAGTGGGGGTTCCACTTGAGCTGAGACGTCTCTCCATCTCTGCGCATACTGTCTAAAGGTCTCTGATGGCTTTTTCTCCATCATTTGCAAGGTCATACGGTCTGGCACCATATCTGATACATGCTTTTACTGCTCGCAAAATGCTGATGCCAAGTCCTTCCAAGATCGAATCTTTTCTCTACTGAGTTGATTGTACCACCGAAGAGCTGACCCTGTTAGACTATCTTGAAAGCAATGTATGAGTAGTTTATCCTCGTTCACATAACCGGTCATCTTTCGACAGAACATAATGAGATGTGCTTTTGGGCACCTTGTCCCATCATACTTCTCAAAGTCAGGCACTTTGAACTTCGGAGGTAAAATTAGATCAGGTACCAAACTGAGTTCCTTGGCACCTAGTGCGGAGAAGACTTCAGTGCCTTCTATTGCTTTGAGTCTTTCCTCTAGACTCCTATATTTTGCGTCATGGTTATCCAATTTCAACTTGGCTACCTCTATTGGGTCATCCAGATCTAGAACTAGTGGATTAGCAGGATTAGCCCATGGGTTCGATGCTAACATTCCTTGCCCCAAATTAGTGGGTGGAGCAGGTGGCATAGGTCTATGTTCCAAGCCAGTGGGTTCCTCTTGAGTATACCCTCTTTGTATTGTATATGCGGGCGGTGGAGTGAATCCCGGGGGATAGAATGGATCCTGATCATGGTGAATTCTTGACCGAGGTTCCATAACATCGGAGTTCTGCATGGGTCCCTTTCCTTTGACCAAAGTTGTCATCATCTCCATCATTTTAGCCATCTAATCTCTTTGCTCGAGCGATTCCTCTCGAGATCTCACCATTAGGTCTCTCGTCTCTTGTTGCGATTTGGCCAGTTGCTCTTGTAATTCCTTTTGAGCCCTTTCCATCCTTTCAATTCTCTCATTGAATTCATTCTCCATTACTCTAGCTTGTCGGCGCGTTTTATACGGATGACGTGGTTCCAGTCTTGAAGTCTTGCAACTGCGAATTGTATATTTTAACCTCAGCGAACGAGTATGGGATATGCAATGAATGAATTGATGCATGAATGAATGCATGAATGTCAAATGAATGTCAGTTATGAATGAAATGCAAGAAATTGGTGTTGATTTCAAGATAGCCCCATATTTAGGCATTTCATTTATCAACATAGTCTATTACACAAAGTTCTCATTTTTCCAACAGTTACACAAATTTCCTAGCCACATTGCCTTGTTTCTTCACTTGCTCTAAAAACTCTGATATGCTCGATCTTTGGCTTGGAGGGAATTGGCAACTGAGAACTTCGGCTTCATCTGATAATTGAACAACTAGTATAGCCGCTTTACGAATTTCATTGATCAAGAAGTCAAGTTGCATTTCTTTTTCTTTGAGAGTTCCTTCATACGCGTGAATGTCCCTATCGTACTGCTCACTCTTTTCTTCTAGAGCCTTCAAGAGGTTATCTAATTGTTGTTGACGAGATTGCAGCATATTTTCTAGATCTCGTGTTTTCCTTTTTAATTCTTGATGTTCAGACTGACTATTCGCCAATTTTGCAGTCACTATTTCATACTTGGCGTTCTTCCTTCTTAACTCTATCACAGCACGCGCAGCCTTTTCCTCTTCTTTCTTTACTTTTCCCTTCCAAAACTCCATTCCTCCCTTGATATTGCTAATTTCTTCCTTCCATTCTGCTGTCGACTTGCCCAACCCGCTATTCTTTATAGTGTTTCTTAATTTCTTGTTTTCCAAATGAAGGTCCCTTAAGTCGTTTCTCACAATCTCGGCTTCTCTTTGTACTTTTTCAGTCCTGGACCTTTCAACCTGAACTTCAATCTTCAGTTGATAGTTTTCTTCTTGAAGGGCACTAAGGTCCCGAGACATCTTGGCCTTTTCTCGTTCGAATTCTTGTCTTGCCATTTCTAGCTCAGACGGCGTTTCCTCCGAGAAAGGATTCTGGATGGTGTAGTTTGTTGATGAGATTTGCTGACTATTTACCCGTTGTTTCCTCCATATGTCGTAATCTTGGGTAAGGGTATCAACATACAAAGCTAATTCCATGAAATGAATTTCCTTCCAATACTTTGCAGTGTCTCGGACTCTCTTCATATATCCTTCACCCGCGAAAGCGAACTCGAACTGTGCTAATCCTCCAGTTGCGGGGAGAAATTGTCGCGAAGAAAATTGCCTTTGGACTAATAGCGGAGCATATCCAACTCCTCCCCATAACCCGAGTAAAGGTACCCAATCTTGGCTTCCACATTTGTATAGCAGAACTGAAGGACGGATCCAGGGTGCTCTCCATGTTATATTCTCGGCGCGAAGATTCTGAAAAACTGATACCCAATGTTGCTTGGTGACTTCCTTCGGCCATTCTTTATTGAGGTAAGCTTCTAGCGGGGAGAATGTTTTAGAAAACATATGGAACGGAGTGCGCTCTACCTTCCAGAAGTGACTCAAAATCCAAACATTGAGCAACTGCGCGCATCCGATAAATCGTCCCTCCCCTTTTCTTCGACAACTACTCAGGGACCTGAAGGTCTCGGCTAGGATGGTCGGGACAGGGTTGATTCCTTGTTTTAACCTTTCGAAGAAATCAACTACTGCAACTTCGAGATGTCCGAGAACTTTTGGGAAAATGGCCAAACCGTAAATGGCCAAAGCGAATAGATTTACCCTTTTCAGCATGTTGGGATGGTTCAGAGCCAAATCTCGTAGGGAGGACCATGGAATGCAAATGGTTTCATTCTTCTTCTTTATCTGTTTTTCGGCCCATGCATCAGTCATGTCTGTCAGTCTCACTAACTTTTTCTTGAAGGTCATCGGCTTAGGCTCCTTCACATATATTTTGCCGAATTGTACATTGTCGATGCGGAGTAAAGCAGCATACTCTTCTATGGTTGGAGTCATGTCTTCTTGATTGAAGGTGAAACACTGATAAGCTGGGTCCCAGAACCGAACCATGGCTTGAATCAACTGTTCGTCTACACGGATGGTGATCAGGTGAGCTATATCTCCATACCTCTCAGTGAAAATGTCTCTAGTGTCTGAATCCCACTGATTCCAAATTCGAACCAAATCCTCAAAGTTATTTTGGCGAACATTTACAGTTATATGTTCGGGCAAATTAGCGACACACCCTTCCACTAGACTATCCCCTTTTCTCTCTGAATTTTTAGAGACCAGTCCCGAACCACGGCATTCTTCTCGGTTATTTGTGTAATTGACTCCTCCATCAGAAACCCGTTTTTTTTGGCAACCAACTTTTAATCAACACCTTCCTAATATGATGCCTATGATGCATGATGAAAATAAAAGTAAAAACAAATAAACTTGGTTAGTAAACACAACAAATATAATTTGAAAAACAAATTAAACTACCCAATCCAATTATTTTGCATAAACAGTGTAAATGAAAGGCAAAAGGCATTTTCCCCGTGTACTTATTTTAATGACTATAAGCGGACAGAGGTTCAGCATGGCTCTAATTGGATAGCTCGTATGGTTCACTATATGCGGTTTTGGTTCTAGGTGGGTACTCGAATCGTCTGCACTGTCATCTACTAAGATTAGTACAGAGCCTCGGTCATGGCCCATCATAGGCTTACGATGATCAATTCGAGGGATTACATTTACTTATGCCTATGCGGAGGGACAAGTTAACTCACGAAAGCATAAGTCATATGTAACCCGAAAGTATTCACTAGCCTGTGCGGAGGAACGAGTTAACTCACGAAGGCGTAGCGTTTACTTTCTCTTAACAGGGACGAAGCCCGGGTATAGAGCTCATGTTATGCAAAAAAAAAAAATGCAAGTGCACGGTGTGTGGGGAGAAACTTGTAAACCTTTACGTTTTATTTAGAAAAAACTAAACCAAAAATAAAATCGCAAAAATTTAAAGCTGAAAAACAACCTGATAAAAAAATTAGAATATGTACAACACGATGCAAATGCATGATTTTTTTTAAAAACAAAAAATTTAAGGATCACGACTAAATGTTAATTTGAACAAGAAATTTTGAAAATTTTGACAACACGCGTTTAACATTAGACTCGACTCTCGAAAAAAAAAGTCCCCAGTGGAGTCGCCAGCTGTAGCGACCTAAAAATTCGGCACGGGCGCTAGTTGAAATGATTATTGAAAAATTAAAGTTTCAAATTTTATTTACAAAAGAGGAGTCGCCACCGATCTTTTTTAGGTGTGATCGGACACCAAATAAAATCCTTTTTTAGAAGAATTTTTTTAAACTTTTCTAAAAAAAGAGACAATTTTAGGTCCACGTCAAAATCCAGAGAAAATTAGGGTCCGGGAGTCGGTTACGCGCGAGGAAGGTATTAGCACCCTCGCGACGCCCAAAATTGGTATCTCGTTAAACGCATGTTGTCTTAATTTTCAAAAATACGAGTTCCATTTAATATTTAGTCGTGATCCGATTGAAATACGAGAACCCCTTTTTTTAAAAAAAAACACGAGAATTTTGAAGCGCAGTATTTCTTTTTTAAAACGAAAGTTTTTTTTAAAATACGAGAATTTTTGAAAACACGAGAATTTGTAAACACGAAAATTTTAGAAACACGAAAATTTTTAGAAAAAACGAAATTTTCTTAAAACACGACATTTTTTCTGAAACACGGGAATTTTTAAAACAGGGAAATTTTAGAAACACGAAAATTTTTAAAACACGACATTTTTTGAAACACGATTTAAAAAACAAAAATTGAAATGCGAGAATATTTTGAAACACGAATTTTTTTTAAACGCGAGAATTTTTGAAAACATGGAAACTTTGAAACACTGGAGTTTTTGAAAACACGAGAATTTGTGAAACACGAAAATTTGTGAAAACACGTAAATTTTTTTAAAACACGAAAATTTTTGAAACGCCAGAATTTTTGAAAACACAAAGATTTTTGAAAACACGAAAATTTTTGAAAACACGAAAATACTAAATTTGTCGAATACTGAATTTTTTTGAAAACACAATAATACCAAAATATTCACGAGAATTTTTTTATTTTTTTATTATTTTTATTATTTTTATTTTTTTTGAAACACGAGATTTTTTTTTGAAAACACGAAAACACGAATTTTTGAAACACGGAAATTTTTGAAAACACGATTTTTTAGAAAGAAACACGAATGTATTTTTTCGAAACACGGGAAATTTTATTATTATTATTTTGAAACACGTGAAATTTTGAAGACATGAAAATTTTTGAAACACGATTTTTTTCTTTAAAAAATACCGTATTCAACACGAGTCGATGATATTCACCCCGATATGGCGATGAAACCATCGAATTAGTGTTAAATCAATTCAATTTAATCTTTAATCGGGATCCTAATAAAACACGAGAATTTTTATTAAAATACGAGGAATTTTGAATATTTTCGATTTTTTAGAAGGGCGTCCCGTATTTAACATAAGCCATCGATATTCACCCAACATAGCAATGAATTCGATGATTTAAAATTAAATCGGTTGTTGTCTTATGCATTAAATATTTTTTATTTTTAAAATACAAGTAAAATAAATGTAACAATATTTCTAAAAACTATCTAAAAAAATGCTAATTTAATTGAAATAATATAATATTTAAATAAATGGACTAAATTTAAAAAAAAATGAGAAATTACCAAAAGCCCCCTTTTCCTTTTTTCTTTTTCTTTTTTTTCCTTATTTTTTTTGCTGGGCGTTGGGCCTAGGCCTGCTGGACAGTCTGCTGGGCCGAATCTGCTGCTGGTCTGCTGGGTCAGCTGCTGTTGGGCTGGGCAGTGGCCTGCTGCGCTACTGGGCTGCACAAAGTGGGCTGCTTCTTTCTTATTCTTTTTTTCTGCTTCTTTCTTCTTCTTTTTTTGCTGTTTTTTTTTGCTTTGTTTTTTTTTTGGGCTGGCCTGCTACTGCTGGGCCTGTTGGGTCGGTTCGCGGGTTGAATCCGGGTCGGGTCGACCCGATATATTATTTTTTTATTTTTTTCTTTCCCCTTTTTTCTCTTTTTTTTTCTTTCTTCTCTTCTTCTTCCTTCCCTCTTTCGGCTCTAGCCTCTTTCACCGCCGCTGCCACTTGCGTCGATCTCCTCCGCCCTCGGTGGTTGTGGTTGGGCTCTCCTCTTCCCCTCCTCTCTTCCTTCTCTCTTCTCTTTTCCTTCCTTTTTCTTTTTTCGAAACTTTCTTCTCTCTTTTTTTTTTCATGGGGGTTCTCATTTTTGGAGTTTAAACTTCTTTTTATAGTTGGTTTTGCTTCTTTTTTGCAGGTAGCAAGTGGGGAAGGAGCAGCCACCCATGTTTATGGCCTGAAAATCTGGGAAGTGGGTGCCCCAAATCATGTAACTTGTCTGAAGGACCAAATCGCAAATGCAGCAAAACTTCTGGGGCTAAATGTAATTTTTAGAAAATTTAGGATTAAAATGAAATTTAATGAAAGTTTAGGGGTCTAAGTGAAATTTAAAGAAAGTTTAAGGGTCAAAATGAAATTTAGGAAAAGTTTAGGTGTCAAAATGCAATTTTTATTTTTTTAAATTTTTTTTTTTTGAAATTTTGAAAATTAAACGCAAACTCTAGTCGGACAAAAATTTAGTGCTTACAGACTCTAATTTCGGTATTTATTTTAAACCTTCAATTTATTTATAAACGTATAAAAATAACCTTAATTTTTATAAACCTAATTTTTCTATCCCAATTTTTGAAAAGTGAAAAAATTATTTAATCGAATTATGAAAAATTTTCAAAGTTTTCAACTGCTGAGAAGATTTGTGACATTGAAATGAGAGATGGGGGAATGAACAGCTGAAAAAAGATTCCATGTCATTGGTAATCTAATAAAAATAAAATGCAGGACAACGTTGTTGTCTCAGTTATGATTTGGTGGTCGGAACGACAAATTAGACCATAGGAGGCAGAAACATTGTATTTTTTGAACTTGAGTCGGCATAAATTTATGAGTCGATGGTTATGATTTTTTTTAATTACGTCACTAATTTTTATTTTAATCACTTACTTAAAAATATAATTTAATCATTAAAGTTTTCAATTGTTTTTCACCTCGGTATAATAATAGTTTTATTTTTTAATTTTTGTATTTTTCTCAATTTCACTTTAATTATATATAAAAATATAAAATAATAAAAAAATTTTAAACCCTTCAAATTTTCTCTCTATACTATTTATATAGAAATATTAGATACTCGTTTTTTTTAAAAAGAGAAAAATAAAAACATTAAGGGAAATTATTCATTCTTTATTTTTATCTTTTCTGTTTCATTATAAGAAAAGGAAAAAAAAATTAGAATGTATTTTGTACTTTTTTTGCTAAAAAAATAGCATTAAAGTCTATTTTACAAGTTTTTATAATATCAGTTTTAGATGTTCTTTAGGTGGCATAGAACTTGATTTAAAGATATTACTAATTTGGTTTCAAGAAATACTAAAGAGGCATGTGATGATTTAACATTTTTTTGTTTAACTTTGTTTTTAATTTGTTATTAGATTCTATTAAATGATAAATTTTTTTATTTCCCTTACATATTAGTTATCAAACAACAATATTTTCGAGATTTTATTTTTCTAGAATTTTCATATAGAAATTTCTATTTTTAAATAATTGTGAGTTTTTTTTTATTATTATCATTTTATATTATAACCAAGGTCAAATTGATAAGTATAAAAGCAGAGGAGTAAAGTTATTATATCAACTAAAAAAGTGCCACTTAACAGTTGGGTGATTAAAAAATCAATTTCTAAAACTTTAATAATCAAATTGTAACTTTTTTTTTTAGTTAAATAATCAAAAACAAAAGCTTGCCCATACTTTAGTAACTAACGGTACAGTTGACCCTTTTTTATAGAGTTGTTACACCTGGATTTTATATATTGTATTTATAGGTTAAATTTTGCTATTAGCCCCTGTGTTTTGTGAAAGTTGTAGATTTAGTTTCTATATTTTTATTTGATCAAATATAATTCATATACTTTTCAAATTGGTCAATTTTAGTCTTGTACTTTTCAAATTTTGAAAATTTAAGTATGACTCAAATAGCCACAATTAAATCCGTTTGTTTAAATTCAATTACTAGTCTAGCACTATGCCTAAAATTGTAGCTTTAGTCCATATTCTCCAACCGGATCATTCTAAGTCCTTATACTTTTTAAATTTTAAAATTTTAATCTTGACGAAAATTACATTCGTTAATTCATTAATTAAATTTTTAGTAAGTAAAATGTGAGAATAACAAGTTAATATGATATTACACATGATAATATGTTTGTGACATCATATTTTTGAAACAACAAAACTTAATGAATTTAACTGTTATTGTTTGGTGAGGACTTAAATTTTTAAATTTTAAAGGGTAAACTACAAAAATAGTCACTTTTATATGTCTCATATTATATTTTAGTCATTTATATTTGAAATGTTACATTTTAGCCACTTACGTTATAGTTTTGTTACGAAGTGGTCACTCTACCGTTAAGCTCCGTTACCTCCCTAACAATGATCCTATGTGGCAGTCCAAATGGGTTTTAAATGCCAATTTGGATGTCCTACATGGGAATCTAAATTAAATTTATTTAATTAAAAACCTATTTTCATATCAGCAACTAAACATCCAAGTTGACATTTAAAATCCATTTGAACTGCCACGTAAGACTGTCGTTAAAGAGGTAATAGAGTTCAACGGTAGAGTGATCATTTCGTAATAAAACAATAATGTAAATGATTAAATATAACATTTTAAATATAAATAATTAAAATGTAATCTGAAACAAATAAATGTAATTATTTTGTGGTTTACCTAATTTTAAAAGTATAAAAACGAAAAACATGATTTTTGGGAAGTAGAATGATTGATAGGAGAATTCAACAGTTGAATAAAACAAGTGACGGGGCAAAGACAGAAGTGAGAAGCAGGGACGATGACAGCAGTGAGAATCTATGCCGACGACCATGACCATGACTATGACTATGGCCACCACCCCACCATCATCATCATGTGACTATACTTCCGAATGTTAAAGAATGGCTGTGTCTACAATCATCTACGACAATGACTAACAACCATCATGTGACTATACTTCCGAATGTTAAAGAACGGCTTCTGTCTCTTTCTCTCTCTTTCTCTTCTCTAAACAATATTTCTTTTTCATGTACATTTTAGTTTTAGAATAATCATATGTTAGATTCATGGTGCTGTTTTAAAAAATAAAAATTAATAAGATTAAAAATCAGCATATTTCATTTTATTTATTAAATACTATTTAAAAATATGTGATGATCCTTTTTCGTACAAAAAAATACTTTAACTGTTAAAATGTTTTCAATGAAAAATCTTTGCTTTGACAGTGTGGCGCCAACTTTCGGGTTAGTTGCTGGTCGCAACTTCTTCAACAGCATCCAGGGCTTTGTTTTGTAACTCTTTCATTATCTTTCATTAAAAGCATTGGTGGTTTGAGTGGCAGAAAACTATTTTTAGAATGGTTAAAATTAAATTATATATTTTTATGATAATAAAAATATAATTTTATCATTTTAATAGATTATATTTTTTATAATTTTTAAAGAATTAAATTAAATTATTATTATTTTAGGGGTCAAAGTGTAATTTTATCATTACTAATTTAAAATTTTATAAATTATAAAAGGCTTAAATGAAAAATTTTCTATTTTAGGGGCCGGGGCCGTGCATGCCCCCTTGGTTCCGCCACTGGGTGGTTTTATTTTAGTTTTTAGTTTATAAATGAGTTTTGCCAAATTAAAGGTACAACCAAATCTATTGGGAACCGTTATAGTATTATTATGATAGGATATAGAGATTTTGTTTGTCAAACTGAATCTAAGATGATAATGAGAAAGATAAGCTATATGAGACTTAGCCATTTACGCATCACTGATGCGATAGGTCTCTTGATAATATTTTTTTAGTTGATCGAAGTTTATTGTCAAGTTAGTACAATAATAATAGGTTATGATACAATTTTTAACAATTTAATCAAGGTATTGCATTTCTAATTTATTTTTGAATTCTTCAAATGTTGTGTTACTGCCAGATTGCCTTCCTCTTCTTTTAGTACTATTCTGCAAATATTCCTACTGTCAACTTGTAAGGTTTTAATTTGTGCACTTTCTTCTGGTTGTTTATAGCTAGCCTCCTACTTGTTACCAAAAAATATATTAAGTAGTTATTATTGTTTTTATGAATTAGTATGAAAATTTATTTCATACCCTATAAAAAAATTTAAAAAATTCAAAAGCATGATAAGCGATACATACACTTAAGGTATCTTAAAATAATTAAATATTATTATTTTTAAATGATACATGTGAAGTAGATATATTCATGGACCAAATTCCTTATTTAAATTTAAAAATATATCTTAAAGATGGTTTTAGATAATAAAAAAATTAAGCTCATTTAAATGTACTAAACTCGAGCTTGAATATTTAAGGGTCAAACGCAGTTCAACCCGACTTGTTTTTTAAGTTTGTAATGCAGATGTAATTAGGTAAAATTTTAATATCATATTTTAGATCAGATTAAGCTTGGACAATCACAATGTGTGTAAATATTATTTTTAAGCTCAACCTGAATTGACCCGCAAACACCTCTCATATGAAATATT
Source organism: Gossypium hirsutum (assembly GCF_007990345.1). Lineage (NCBI taxonomy): Eukaryota > Viridiplantae > Streptophyta > Magnoliopsida > Malvales > Malvaceae > Gossypium > Gossypium hirsutum. The sequence continues at coordinate 16,746,009 of NC_053433.1, forward strand.
TGAATATTGTGGAATTATTTTTTTTTTTAAAATAGCATTATGACAAATACTAACCAAGTGAAATTTTTAATTTTACAAGTGAAGTTAAAATACTATTAATTATTCCCTTTATATTCAATACTACTTTTCTTTCTTTCTTTTCTTTTTCCTTTAACTTTGCTACACCACAAAGGATGCGTGTCACTCTTTAAATGTGGTGCATAACTTTTTCACTAAAAAATTATTAAATAAAATTTTATTTTTTTAACAAATTTATATTAAATATTAAATATTAAATATCAAATTTTATTTTTAGAATTTTCCAGATAATTTATCTTAGGATATTTATGCATCAAAGAAGAACTATTTTTTCAAGTAGGTTACAAACATGATTACCAATATAATGATAATTACATTTACAATTAATATATTCAAACAAAATTATGAAATATGGCAAAAAAAAATAGATAGATTCCATATACGATGAAATTTAAATAAAAATAAATTTAAATTCAAAATTCATTCTCAAAATTTTCATAATCTAATATTATAATTAAATCAAAATCTCACTAAAAATGGAAAACCAATTTTAATCACTCTCACATGTACAAAATTTTACTAATAAGATAATGGTGAAAATTTTGAGTCGTTTATACAAACATTAATGTAGCGGTTAGTACTTCTCCATTTATAAGTGCATGCATTTTATGCCCGTACATTTAGCATTTTGCATTTTCCTTAAGCAAAATATTGCATATTAGCTCCTATTGCATGTTTCGGATCTTGTTTTATCTATTTATCTTTTCAATAAATTTCTTATTTTTTTGCACTTTTAGACATTTGGATGTTGATTTAGTGTTTTCAAACTTGAAATAGGTCTACAGAAGCTTGAAGTTCATATTTGAAGTTCATTGGAAGTTTAGACGAGGAACCGAGACAAAGTGTGGCCAAAAAAAATGAGGAGTTTAGTGCTCTAGCATGGGCGCCCTAACATGATCAACCATGTGTTGCTCGAGCACCAAACCCTGTGTGCCCCTACACCAATTGTCAGGCCCTACACCATATCGCATCGTTTTGACTTAAATCTCCACGATTTGATTGTGTTCCGAAGACATTTTGATCTTTTGTGAGTTTTATGATATAAATCAAGTTTTTGTAACCTAAGTTACGTTGGCTAGACGCTATAAATATGATATTTTCAAAAGAAGTTAGGACTTTCGGGTGTTCTCTGTCTTAATAGTTATTTTGTGTATATTGCGCTCTTCTAACTTTTTGGCCTTCTAAACTCCTTTTCTAGTCAAAGTAATATTCGAAGTTTGATTCTATAAAGTTTGCAACATCGAATTGTTCTTGATCTTTTTTTGTTCTTTGATATTTGCATATCTTACAATTGTTCAAGTTTGTTAAATATTTGACTGGTATTTAATAGTTTAGAATAATTGATTTGAAAATCAGGGATTTAGTTGATTGATTGATTTCTAATATTTGCAACAAACTTTTATGTAGTGTGGACATGCAATTTAACTTAAATAAACATTGATTATGTATTTGTTGGTTAGAATTGAGTCTCTTTCGTTCTTAATGCTATTGATAGATTAAATTTTAAACTAGCATTATAAGCTTGTTTGTCAATAAAGGAAGTAATTAGTGGCGATTTCTTGATTATCAAGAATGTAAAAAGAGATTAAATTCTTTAATAAATTTAATTGAGTAGATTTTATTTTTATAGGTCTCTATATTTTTTTCCAAAATTTGATGTTATTAAGAAAGACAGGTGTCAAATTTTTAATTTTTTATATTCTGATGTTATAGTGTACCATCCATAATTCTCGTTCTAATTGTCAAGTAGTGCTTGAATTATTAAGCAAGCTCGAGATTTTAGTTGAGTCTTTTCTTTATTCATAAAAAAGACTTTCATTAAAGAAAGACAACTACAAGAATTCTAACCAAGAATGTTCTAAGGGACGTAACCCTAAACATGCCTTAGGGACAGAAACAGAAAACATGAAGACGATTGCAGAATTAATATCGAAAATTTTCAATCTCAAACTTTCCGAGTGACTCTTAACCAAATTTCGGACATCAAAATAAAAATGTTTGAAACTCAATTTTAGAAATGTGGAATGGTGATTAGATTTGTGGAACAATTGTACGTCATATGGCATATGGGGTATGCCCCAGTGTTTCCTCTTTTTAGTTCCTTGAATTTTGGGCCCTTTCAAATCCCCCCACAAAAGGTGTGCGTTGAATGAATATAATAATAATATAATGTTGGATCGTTTTGATATGATGAGGGGTTGCTTGTGTTTATCATTTTCTTTGATACCTCTGTCAAAACCTCCTTTCTTTGGATTTTTCCCTTTTCCAGAACTGCACCCTATGAATGAAATTTGAAAAGATGTTACAGTGACATGTGAAAAAATGAAATCACTATTCTATTAAAACAAAATTATTCAGCAAATTTGGAATCAATTTCCATCCTTAAATTTCGTTTTATTTAAAGAAATTATTTTTATTTTTATGTATTTTACATCACTCTAATTGAGTAATTAAAATATTAATATTATAACAATCAAGTTCTTCAATTAACTTAACAATCAATTTAGAAATTAAACGCTAATTCAAATATAATGTAGAACTTATTTAAAACATCTTATAAAACTATAAATATATATATGTATCATTTAGATTTTTTAAAAGATATGTTTAACAAACAAACAATATCAATTTAGGAGAGCTATTTCTTATTTTCCTTAACCTTTTAGTTCCAAGTTGTTCCTATAATAAGTGTATACATATTTATAATTTGACTCACATATTTTAAATGTGTTTAATGTTGAATTTAAGCTAACATTTAATGTCTAAGCTAATGGTTAGACTAATAGGCATATCACTTGTGCATTCAAAACTCTAACTAAATTATTTTGAAGTTTGAGGATGAATAGTTTGTATATGTATGGTGCAAATAACCTAAAAATGATATAGTTTTAAGGTTTTTAGTAGGTGTCATTTTCGGCCGTAGGTTTATAGATCAAGGCTGCAACACTTATCCGGCCCTGACTTTACAGTCTCATTAATTGGGCCATTGACGGGTTTGGGTTTTAAGCCTCAACGCTATATAAAGACACAGTCTTACTATCATTTTTTGAAACTAAAATTTAATTCATATAATAATATAATAATGGCCAGTATTTAGTATATTAATAATGTATTTTCAACAAGCGCTTAAAAGAATTGCCACGTTTTTTTTAAATATTTTTTTCTATTTTTTAGTATATTTATAAGGTATTTGTCAATTCTTTGACTTTACTTGTAGAGTTTAAAAACTACACTGAAATTTACTAAATATTTTTCTATATAATAATAAGGATAATCATCCATACAAATTGCTAGTGGAATAAAAAAACTCCACAAGCGGGTCTAAGTTATGCTATTTATTTTTAGGGTATAATAAAATAATTAAAAAAAAGATACTTGACATCATTTTAAATTTACTTGTGAAGTTTTTTTTACTCCATTGATTGTTTACAGAATAATTACCCTAATAATAATTTATACTAACATTTATAGTTTTGAGTGAGTTAACCACGAGGTGTGGTGTTCCTTAATCATGTGGTTGGGTTTAATTTTTGCTTATGGGAATTGAACATATATATTTCGTAGTCAATAGTTTATCTCTTCGGAGAGTTCCCACAACAAAGAGATTAGTCACTATTATCGATGATAGACATCTAGACTTTAATCAAGAAAGCAATTTTGACCAAGTGTCACTGTCAATTACATCCTAACTCAATTGTGAATTTATTAAAAACACTTTACTTCCTATGGAGAGGTATCAATCTTGAAGGTAATTTTTTCTTTTTATGTTTTTGTATAAAATCTATATATTTAAACTTAAAGTATCATAAATTTTAACTTTTTAATCCTATTATCTCAATTAAAGACATATTTAATATTTTTACCAAATTATTAAATAATTTCTTATATTTACCACTTTGGTTCTTACAAAATTCAAAATTTTGACGTTTTCGTTTCTTTTCTTTCTTTCATCCTAATTAAGACGGTAATTATCTGACCAATTGCTTTTTTTTTATCACAAGTGAGGGTTTTAAAAGATAAATTAGAGTGCGAAAATGAACTAATTGTGATAAATGCTAATTTCAATTTTAAGAAATTACTATAAAGTTGAAGCAATTATGAAGACAATGAGTGTTTTATTGAGGGGCTTATACTAACTATACCATAATGAATATATATATTTTTATGAAAATAATTTTATCATTAAATAAATTTAAAAAATTTACGCTCTTAATTTCCTTTTATTGATCAAATTTCAACCATGCTACAAGTCAGAGGTAGTCAACTTTCAAAGTTACACCAATTTGTAATTTAGTCTTTCTAGTTTTATTTATAGAAATTTAGTTGTTTTATCTTTCATATTCAAAATTTAAAATTTAATATTATTAAATTTATTAATGTATCATTTTAAAATAAAAAAATTACTTAATAGTCATATAATATAATGACTCTGAATTTAATAAAAATAATTATAATAGTATTATCAATTGAACCTAGACTAAATTTTAAAAGTAAAAAAAAATATAATGACTAAATTTTAAATTTATAAAAAGCAAATTTTAACCTAATCAACAAACTGCCAAACTATATTAACAGCAATACAGACGCTGAAATATTTAGGCTACGTAAAGGCATGATTTTTTTATTGTAGTTTTCAACTTGGAAGTCGTTTTTCAGCTCCAAACTGTGCTTAATAAGCAACCCTATTAACCTTTTTTTCCTGCTCTACTCTAAAATCCATATACAAAAGATCCAAACCAAGTCTTTAAGCAAAGGGGCTTCCTTTCTATCCTTTTTGGATTCTTTCTTTTTCTATACACTAAAGCTTTTCAGATTCCCTCTTTGTTTATTCCTTAATAGAGAAAATGTTCTTTTCTTCTTCTTCTGTTCAATATTTTCAATAGAACTCTTCTTTCTTAAAGGAAAGATTGAGTTTTTTTAATGACTATATTAATGCAAAACCCAACTTCAAATAATTAAATATTATGATTGTTTACAAGGTTGAATTTGGTATAATTTGATTGATAAGGAAGGGATTACTAAAGATTCTCTTTTCTGAATGAATTTTTCATTTTCCCCTTTTTTTCTTGGAAAACACTTGTTATTTTTGTTTCTTGTTTGATGCAATTTTGAAAGGCTGCATTCTTCATGGAACTTGTTATTAGCAAATGGGTATTTGCATTTTCACTCTTCTCTTGGCTAATCTTTTCTGTATCATTTTCAGGTAATAAGCTTCATTAAAAAGTTCCTCTTTTTTTTTTTACCCTTTTAATTTTCCTTTGGTTTCTTGAAAAATTTTATTTTCAATTTATGAAGTGGAAGGGTTGGATGAAGATTCTAAAGTAAGAGGGGTGAACTTAGGAGGGTGGTTGGTTTTAGAAGGTTGGATTAAGCCTTCACTTTTTGAAGGAATTCCTAATCCAGACATGCTTGTGAGTAATTTTTTTTTCTTTTCAATGTTTTTTTTAAAAAAATTCCCCCAATAAATAATATTTGATCCTATGTTTCATGGATATTGAAAATTCAGGATGGAACACAAGTTACTTTCAAGTCAGTGAAATTGCAGAAATATGTTTGTGCTGAAAATGGAGGTGGAAGCGACATCTCTGTTAATAGAGAAGCTGCTTCTTCATGGGAAACTTTTACTGTAAGCACCCAAAAATAAATAATGATTTATAAAAATAAACTTCTGGTTTTCGGATCAATTGGTTGAATAAATGTTTAGATGGATGATTAACAACTTGCATGTAATGCAGTTATGGAGAGTTTCCGAATTTGAATTTCAATTCCGCACCGTACAAGGCCAATTTCTATCATGTTACGGTAATGGATGCGTGGTATCCGCGACTGCAAAATCGGCTTCCTCGACCGAAACATTTCAGATCGAAAGAAATAATGATGATCATGTTCATATTAAAACAAAAAGTGGAGCTTATCTGCAGGTATGATACTGAATCCTTCAGGTTTGTGTTCATGTATGGCCTTCGAGATATCTTGGTGTTCATTTGGCTGGTTCGATTTTTTTATATTAGGCTACCATAGATAATCAGCTCGTAGCAGATTATCCAGGAAATCCAGGATGGGATGATAATGCAGCCACATTCGAAATGTCGATTGTAGCAAATAACTTGCACGGAGATTATCAGCTCGGTAACGGATACGGGCATAACAAGGCGAAGGAGGTTCTCGAGGTACTGCAAAGGTGTAGACACTGCTGCTTCTATTGATTTCTTTGTTGTTCTTGAGCCAACTCTTTCTTTTTTTTCTTTTTGATGAAAATGCAGAGACATAGAAGTACTTTTATCGATGCAGGAGATTTTGAGTTTCTACATAGAAATGGGATAAATACCGTACGAATTCCGGTCGGCTGGTGGATTGCTTATGATCCAAATCCTCCCGCTCCGTTCATCGGAGGAACGTTAAAAGCTCTTGACAATGCATTCTCATGGGCGCAGTAAGTCTTTTATTTCACTTCTTTTCATCTGAATACTGCTATTTAAATCTTAATTATACTTGACAAGTATGTTCAAATTTCGATGCAGTGCTTATAAAATAAAGTGCATAATAGACCTTCATGCTGCACCTGGCTCCCAAAATGGAATGGAACATAGTGCTAGTCGAGATGGCACAATAGGCTGGACTACATCGGAATCGGTTTCGCAGTCATTGCACGTCATAGATTTTCTAGCTTCCAGGTAACTCCCAACAAGTTATCTGTTGGTGTCTGTGGCTTTGTGGCTTCGTAAAGTTTAATTCCATTGAATAATCTTTGTTTGTTGCAGGTACGCAAATCATCCAGCCTTACTTGGAATCGAACTATTAAACGAACCATCCGCAACATCAGTTCCATTGGACATATTAGTTCCATATTACAAACAAGGCTACGAAATCGTGCGGAAACACTCCCTGTCAGCTTACGTGATCGTTTGCCAAAGAATTGGCAATGCAAATCCAATAGAACTTTATCAAGCTGATATAGGCTCCCACAACTTAGTGGTGGACTTGCATTACTACAACCTCTTCGACTCGTTTTTCATCAACTTGAGCCCTATCGAGAATATCCGGTTCATATACGAGAGCAGGGAGCCTCAGATACATGCTTTGAATGATGCTAAGGGTCCACTTGTTTTTATCGGTAACTAATGTTCTATCGACTTATGATCATGTTCTATGATTGGATGCGCTTCTATTCCCTGTTATCAGCAGGCATTTTGCCACGCTTTTTTTTATGTGATTTCATTTCGATTTAGGGGAGTGGGTGAATGAGTGGAATGTTACAAATGGGACACAAGCAGAATATCAAGACTTCGGAAGGACTCAATTAGAGGTGTATGATGCAGCTTCCTTTGGTTGGTCATATTGGACTCTTAAAAATGATAGGGAGCACTGGGATTTTGAATGGAACATTAAGAACAACTATCTCCAATTAAGTAAACACTCTGAACCTATTTTCAATTAAGTACTGAATCTGGCACTCGTCCATTTCTGAACTGCATGTCACATACATTGATTCATGCAGGTAATTCAAGGAAGAACAATATTGTCAACAGACTAATATGGCTTTTACTTGTATTGGTATGGTTCCATCGATGTCGAATATTGTGACAGACAGCATCGTTGGAGGCCCGGATAGGACGAAAACAATCGCATGCCGCTTTTTCTTTTACATAATTTTCCTCTATTTTATACTCTTTGCTACACCACGAACCATTACATTCATTGCTTCTGCAAACCAACTATTTCATTCATTTTGGCAATTTAGGAAACGTAATAACACAGAGCAGAGATTATCCGTGAAAAAATATGTTCAATCCTGTCAAAACGTTATTCCGACTAAAACGTGAGTGTCTGACTATATGTTAGATATGGGTGGTGCTCATAAACAGGGGTGCACTTAGAAGGGCTTGCAGAGGCAGGGCTCTCTAAAATGAAAAATTTTCATTTAAGTCCTTTAAAAGTTTTAAAACTTCAAACTAGTAAAGATAAAATTGCACTTTGACTTCCCCTAAAAATGATAAAAATTTAATTTAATCCTTTAAAAATTACGAAAATATAGACTATTAAAATAATAAAATTATATTTTTATTATCGTAAAAATTATAATTTAATTTATTCATCAATACTATGAGAAAAATGAAGAGTTAAATCAAGTGGTACATCATTCAACTAAAGCTGTGATTGTCCATATTTTGATCACTTATGTAACTGCAGAACGTGACAGAAAACTATATTGAACCTTCAAAAGTCGAAGCGTTTATCCCAACATCCCATGCATGTTTTAAATTTTTCACTTCAAATCTGGACTTACATAGATCCCATGTCTCTTAAGGCAGACAAGTTTTGGACTGTACTTCTCCTCCTTGCCTAACCATATTATTTTTTTCTCATTTTCATCACTAAAATATCCCACATTCTCAATTCAATAACTAACATTTAATGTATTAGGAATTAATAATTTATCAAAGTCGACACAAGAAAATACACCAACACCATATAAATAAGGAAGCGTTTAAAGGAATCCTTTTGAGAACTCTTCTCTCTAACAGGTTACAGTCGACCAACGGTTTATGTAACAAGATTTTCCATCAACCATGCTCTTATACCTACTATGAATCATACTTTGAATTTAGTACTCGGTGAAGGCATAACTTTATACAAACCACAATGAGAAATGATTGTATAAAATATAGATATTATTCATTTCTAATAGATTAATGTCTTTTTTATAGATTAAATATTATATCAGTAATTTTAAAATTTTTATTTGAATTTAAATTTTTATAAAATAAAAATATAAAACTATAAAATAAAAATATTAATGTGATATTAAATTATTGAAAATAGATACAGTTATTTCTTATCTTTTCAAACCACAACACCTTGTGGACTTCTCATACCTTGAATCGCGCCAAGCGGTAAAGTGATATTCTGACAGCAATCCCTCAACAGCTATCCCACTATGGCAACAATTGACTGTCATAAAACCAATGATTGCAACCTTTCCCAGTTCCATAACCCTCCATGTCGACAAACCCTTAAACACCAATATATCTACAACCCTATCAAACTCAAACTACAAACCACCACGGACCTGACTCCAGCTCGACAAAAAGCTCCGAATAGGCTTCTCAGGGCACCACAGAGCCACCGAATGAAGACAACCATATAGAGGCTAACCAATTGGCCCCCAACCAGACCGAATCGGCCAAACACACCTGTCGCAATGTCCCAAGAGCCGATTTTCCACTATGATGTCGAAGATGAAGCGTTCGATGAAACCTACAATAGCATGCAACAATATGACATATTTGATGACATTTACCACCACAGCAACTTATACCGAAATGTTATCACCTAACCGCCAAACAACTAGCCTTAACACATTGTCACCCCAGAAGGCATTATGGGAATCACAAATGGGCGCTACCAATGCAAACTGTTGCATTACTTGCGCCGAAACAATGCTGCCACAATTACTAGAAGTGGAGGCAATGCCCAGCAAAAGACCATGCACTTCGGCTTCTAGATTTGAAACTCGAACAATAGTTCCTCGTTCCAATCTGACAATTTTGTGATATGGAGCAAGCTAATGGTAACGATTGAGCCATGAATTCCAAGACTTGGAACACAGGCATCCGCATCAACGAACCTAAGGACACCCTCCATCACCCGTCCCTATCCACCATCAAACTCGATAGACAAAGGAAAAGCAACGACGCTCACTCTAGCCACGAAATTTGGTTCCTCCAGTTCAAAAGGAAATATGACAAACAATGATGAATTCGATGACCTTTCAATACGCAAAACTGTCTATATCCGAATGCAGGTACTCGCTGTCAATGAATTTGGTCAGCACTGTGAACCTAGGGGCATCAACTTCGCGTAACCTGCTCGTGCATGGCTTAGGAATTGTCAATCATATTGAGTCTCGTAGCGACATTACTACGAACATGAAACTTCCCCCACTTATCCCAACTGCAAATGGGCTTCGGCAGGCTTGCCCGCAAAAGTTTGCTACAAAGGAATGACCATCTTGTGTTGGAATATCAAGGGTTCGGTCAAACTCGAATATTCCCAAGCTGTCAGAAGGTGACCCGATATATGGTGTTAAACTTTATTTTCTGTTTGAAACCCATAGTAGGGTGTAAATATGTAATAAACTAAAAATATATATGTAATAAACTAACAAGCTAATTAGAATTTGACTTTGTGGAAAGCTGTTGCATCTATTTGTATCTAAATAAAAGGAAAACGCTTGATCTTTGCCTATGTTGATGATTCTTGTATCAACTCGACAACTTGGCCTTACTTAACTTGCCTTTTACAGTCTCATACCATGAATTAATTTTTTTTCCTCAAATACAAACTCTCATACTGCCACAGGCCATATCAAAACTTTGAGATTATGTAGGATACAAATCTAATGTTGTGCAGTCATCGAAGCAGCTTGGAATACCTAACTACTTGTTATGAGTACTCTAATGGTTACTGTTATTAACTCAGTTAGTTAAAGTAGTTATCTTGTTAATATAGTTGTTGTTGTTAGTTCTGGTACGGTTACATTGCTATGTTAAATAGCAATAGCGTTCTGTTTTTATACACATTTTCTAAAATCTAAGAAAAGTTTCTTCTTGTTGTTGTTTTTTTATCTAATATGGTACCAAGAGCTAGTGTTTTCATGGTATAACGAGTATCTTGTTTTTTGGTTTAATGGCTACGGAGAAAGTTTCAACAGTTGATACTTCTCGTTATTCATCAAACACTGGGGAGGTAGTTCGTTCCCAATATACTAGTGGTTTGATTTTGCAGAAGGTTGAATACTTTTCCGAACATGATACGATAAAACTTGGTGAGAGCAATTTTCTTTTATGGAAACATCAAGTTTTATTGGTTTTTTAAGGATGTGATCTTAAAAGATATGTGTTAGGCACTGTTAATGTTCCTAGACAATTTCTAACTGGCAATTAGGGGCAGCTGGTTTCCAATCCAGTTTTTCTTATTCACAAGAAACATGACAAGTTTCTCACTTCTTGGTTGTTATTTACAGTTACAAATGAGGTCTTGGTGTATCTCACAACAGCCAAGACTAGCTTTGAAATCTGGTTAACTATTAAAAGAAAGTTTAGTGCTAAGTCAAATGTTAAAATTTCAAGTATGTGCCATGCTTTATATTCTTTAAAGAAAGTAAATCTTATTGTAAAAAAATACCTATTCAAAGTAATTAAAATATTAAAGGTAATCGAAGCGTGGAGGACTATTTCAAGGAAATAGAGATTGCCATGATCTGTGCGGATGTGGAGGAAGATAGAGAGGAGAAAATAGCCAGATTTTTAACCGGTCTCAACCGTGAAATCGCCAACGTGGTGGAGCTTCAACATTATGTTGAAGTAGTTGACATAGTGCACGTTTCCATAAAGGTGGAGAAACAACTAAAGAAGAAAGGCTCCATCCGCACCTATACCAATACCAATACCATTGCAAAATGGGGACAAGACACGGGTAAAAAATATCTACCAAACCATATGAAGGACCAAGCTGTGGCCAAGCCTAACAAGCCTATCGGTGAAACTAGAAAGAGCAAGGAAGTAGCCTTTCCAAACTGATCGAGGGATATCAAATGCTTCAAATGTTTGGGGAGGGGGCACATCGCCAGCAAATGCCTTAATCGAAGTAACATGGTTGTTAGATCCAATGGTGAAATTGAGTCGGAAGAAGAAGAAGATGAAGAATCTGACGCATCCGCCGACGAGGAGGAAGAACTTAAGTATGCTGTTGATTGTGAAATTCTCGTTATTAAACGAAGTCTAAGCCTTCAAAGCATTGAGAATGAACAACAAAGAGAAAATATCTTCCATACACGTTGCCATGTCCAAGACAATGTGTGTAGTTTAATCGTGGATGGTGGAAGTTGCACGAACGTAGCTAGTTCTTGATAGTGGAAAAACTCAGTTTGCCAATAACTAAGCATCCTTATCCCTACAAACTTCAATGGCTCAATAACGGTGGGGAATTGAAGGTGACCAAACAAGTCTTAGTATCCTTTTCCATCAGCAAGTACAATGACAAGGTTTTTTATGACGTGGTGCCTATACATGCCGGACATCTATTGTTGAGGCGTCCGTGGCAATTTGATCGCAAGTTTATCCATGATGTCTATATAAATCGCTACACCTTCAAACACCTCAGGTAAAATGTGACTTTGGTGCCATTGACGCCAAGACAAGTTTATGAGGACCAATTGAATTTATGAGATTCCATTGAGAAATTTAGAGAGAGTGGACAAAAAGAAAAGAGTGAAAAAGATAGTGAAAAGAAAAGTGAGAAAAAGAAAGGTAAACAAGTGAACAAACCGAGAGAAAAGAGCAATGAGTGTGAAAAAAAACGAGTAAGGGAAAAGAGTTCAGCAAAATAAATGTTTATTCAAAAGAGAGTGATATTCAAAAGTCCTATTTGTTGGAACAATCGATTCTTGTACTTATGTACAAAGAAGCCCTTTTGAACACTAACGACTTGGATCAAAATCTCCCTTCTTCGATTGTTTCTCTTTCTCAGGAATTTGATAATGTGTTTCTGGATAAAGTTCTTAGTGGGTTGCCACTCATTCATCAAACACTGGGGAGCTAGTTCGTTCCCAAGATACTGGTGGTCTGATTTTGCAGAAGGTTGAGTACTTTTCCGAACATGATATGATAAAACTTGGTGAGAGCAATTTTCTTTTATGGAAACATTAAGTTTTATTGATTTTTGAAGGATGTGATCTTAAAAGATATGTGTTAGGCACTGTTAATGTTCCTACACAATTTTTAACTGGCAATTAGGGGCAGCTGGTTGCCAATCCAGTTTTTCTTGTTTACAAGAAACAGGACAAGTTTCTCGCTTCTTGGTTGTTATTTACAGTTACAGATGAGGTCTTGGTGTATCTCACAATAGCCAAGACTAGCTTTGCAATCTAGTTAACTATTAAAAGAAAGTTTGGTGCTAAGTCAAATGTTAAAATTTCAAGTATGTGCCATGCTCTATTTTTTTTAAAGAAAGTAAATCTTATTTTAAAAGAATACCTGTCCAAAGTAAAAAGTATGAGTGATAGCTTGATTGCAACTAGTAGTATAGTGACTGATCAAGAACAACTGAGCATTATTTTGCAGGGCTTTCGATGGAATATGAGTCTATTCATGTGTTAGTGTCAACGACTCAGGTGTCACTTGATTTGCTGACAGAAATGCTTCTTGATTGCGAGGTAAGGTAGTTGGCCTTACTCACTGAAGTCCCTCTACAAGCCAATTTGGCATCTCACCAAAAACGAGATGATCGATCAAAACAAGCTGCAGATTCCAAGAGCTATTACCATGAGTTTAAGCATTAACACAAAGGGCATGGAAGAGGTTGGTCTCGAGGTAGACCTCATGGTGATGGTCGTAATTAGTCTCGTTCTCGGCCACAATGTTAGTTATGTGGCAAAGTTGGTCATGTGGTACAAACCTACTATTACCGGTTTAATGAGAATTTTTTTGGTATCGATTAAGGCTCCTCTGTGTCAGTCAACTATCACCATTTCAATGGGTAAGCACATCATTGCTCCACTCTCTCTAATTGTTGTGGCCCGTCTGTTTCATCTCCACAACCTTTTTTTTAGTCCACTTAAAACAACCTTCGAGACTCTTTTTCTGTCAACACCGATCAGACCTGGTACCTTGACTCAGGAGCAACTAATCACATTACCTCTGACATGGCCAATCTCACCAATACATCGATCTATATAGGTACAAGTAAGGTGTCTATGGGAAATGATAAATCAGTGTCTGTAGCTAATTTAGGGTTTTTTGCTCTATTGGCTGATTTCTAGGATTTTGCAACTCAAGAATGTACTTCATGTTCTAATTGTCTGTGAGAATTTATTATTAATAGGACAATTTGCAAAAGACAATGGAGTTTATATTTAGTTTTATCATTTTCTTTGTTTTGTGAAGGATATTCAGACAGGGAGAATACTACTAGTAGGCCACATGCATGATGGACTCTATAGATTTGATATTTCTTAAGCAGCTTCCAGGTCAATTACTAATATAGCTGTTAGGATACGAGGTTCAGCACCACAACTAGCCTACACTATTCAAGAAGGACCTCCTATTGAGTTGTGGCATAAACATCGTGTAATAACACATTTGGTCGAGTTTAGCGTGATTGTACTATTGTTTTTAGTAATAATGAATTGTCTCACGTGTGTTCAGCTTGTCAATTAGGCAAAGCTCACAAGTTGCCTTTTGACTCTTCCAAAACAATATACTCTTTACTTTTTGAGTTAGTTGTGTCAGATGTTTGGGGACCAGCACACAACTGATCATATGGTTTTCTTTACTATGTTTTTTTCATTGACATGTATAACAAACATACTCGGCTGTATTTTTTAAAGAATAAATTTGAAGTCTTAAGTTGTTTTCTTCACTTTTAGAAGTTTGTTCAAGTTCAGTTTGGTTGTTCAATCAAAATGCTTCAAAGCGACTGGGGCGCGGAGTATCGTTCTCTCTCAAAGGAACTCTCTCGATTAGGAATTTAACACAGGGTCACATGTCAACATACCTCTGAACAGAATGGAGTAGATGAGAGGAAACATAGACATGTTGTTAACATGGGACTGCTCTTTTGGCTCAGACATCCATGCCTCTAGAATATTGGTCATATGCCTTTTCTCATGCAGTTCATTTGGTAAACAGGTTACCTACCACTGTTCTACAAGGATGTGCCCTTTATGAGAAGCTTTACAAAGTCAAAGTTGTTTACTCACACCTTCAAGTGTTTGGATGTGCTTGTTTCCCTTATTTATGGCCTTTCAATCAACATAAATTTCAGTTTCGATCTAAAAAATATGTTTTTCTTGGTTACAAATAAAAAAGGCTACAAGTGTCTTGATGAAGTAGGTCGTGTATTTGTTTCTCGGTATGTTGTCTTTGATGAATATAATATTCCCTTTCAGTGGAATTTTTCTTCATAGTCTCGATCGAGTTCCAAAGTGCATTTGTATCAGCAGTTTCTTATTCCTGTAGTTGTGACTCCTACACATTGGCATTGTAATCGTGCCTCTACTCCCTCATCAGTTTTACCACAGGTCTCTTCTATAGCAAGTCCTTCTTCAGCAACAAGGGCTGTGGTGTCTAAATCTCTTACTGAAGGACAAATTCAAATTGAAGATCCATCAGCAGTTGCTTGTGTCAGTGGTACTGACCCTCCTCCATTTGAACCACTAGTTGTAGGTTATGACAAGTCTGTTTCACCTTTACACACCGCTTTGAATTTGCATCCTATACAAACTCAGTCGAAAAATAGAATCTATAAGCCTCTGTGTTTTCGAAAGTTCTCACTGAGAATGAGTCCGTATCTATGCAGAGGCATCCAAAGTACTGCTTGGACAAAGGCTGCAAAGAAAGAATATGATGCTTTGATCACTAATCAGACTTAGAAGCTAATGCCTTTACCTGAGGGACATAAAGCAGTAGGTTTTAAGTGGATTTTTAAAGTTAAAAGGAATGCTGATGGCTCGGTGGCTAGATTCAAAGGCAGGTTAGTGGTTCAGAGTTACCTTCAAGAAGTGATTTCCAAGAGACTTTTAGTCCTGTGGTTAAACCAGCAACAATTAGGGTGGTTCTTGCCCTAGTTGTCTCGATAGAGCGGCCTCTCAAACAAGTGGACATAAACAATAATTTTCTAAACGGTGATCTGCATGAAGAAATTTACATGGTGAAACCACCAGGCTTTCAGCAACAAGGGAGTAATGGACAACAGCAGGTATGCAAGCTAAAACAGGCATTATACGGTTTCAAGCAATCACCTTGAGCCTGGTTCCACAAACTAAATGAATTCCTTGTAGCTACTAAGTTTGAGGTGTCAAAGGCTGATAATTCTCTCTTTATTCATCGTGAGAGGTCTCAGCTACTTTATGTTATGGTGTATGTGGATGACATCATTGTCATTGGGAATGACTATCATGCGATAAATCGATTTATTAAAGAACTCGATAATTAATTTTATTTGAACGACTTACGACAGCTAAGCTATTTTCTAGGCATTAAAGTTACTTACACTTTAAATGGTCTTTTCCTCAATCAGAAAAAAAAATATATTCTTGATCTTCTTCGAAGAGCATCCATGAACAAGTCGAATGGATCCCCCACGCCAATGGTGACTACATATAGTTTGTCTGCTCAAGTTGGAAGCCCTATTGAAGATGAATCTCTTTACAAGAGTATAGTAAATGCTCTATAATACGTTGTGATCACAAGGTCAGATATTGCCTTCTCAGAGAATAAAGTGTGTCAATTCATGCACAAATCATTGGATTCTTATTTTAAAGCTGTAAAAAGGATTTTGCATTATTTGCAGGACACCTTGGATCACAGGTTATGTTTCACTCGAGCTTTGAAGCTTTTACTTGAAGGCTACTCAGATGCGAGTTGGGGTTCAGATGTTGATGATCGAAGGTATACTTCAGGATATTGTGTATTCCTTAGAGGGAACCCGGTTTCCTAGAGTTCAAGGAAACAACAAAAAGTCTCGAGGTCCACAGCTGAGGCTGAGTACAGAAGCCTTGCACATGTCATAGCAGAAATAATTTGGATCCAGTCTATGTTATCTGAATTATATGTCTCAATTAATAACAAAGCCATAGTATGGTTGATAGTTCAGTAGCTGTTGCAGTTGCAGGGAATCCTGTTTTGCATTCCAAATTTAAGAATGTGGAGTTGGATCTATTTTTTGTTAAAGAAAGAGTTGTAGATGGTTCACTTCAGGTTGGTCATGTTCCAAGTCAAGATCAAATTGCAGACATCTTTAGATTGTTCACCAAGTTCAAAAGTAAACTTAAAGTCCTTACCAACAATCATGAAGTTATAAGGAGGGAAAGAAGTCACCAAGCACGGGAATGTTGTGAGTACTCCAATGGTTACTATTTTTGACTCAGTTAGTTAAAGTAGTTATCTTGTTAATATAGTTGTTGCTGTGATTTCTAATACAATTACATTGCTATGTAAAATAGTCATAGCATTCTATTTTATACACACTATTTGAAATCTAAGGAAAGTTTCTTCTTCTTCTTGTTTTGTTATATAACACTACTCAACTTCCAAACATTCGCTTTGAAATCATGCGTGATACAAATCCAATGTTGTGTAGTCATCGAAGCAGCTTGGAATACCTATTCGACTTTTAATTCATGCAAATTCCAAGTATTTTTTTTATAAAATTTTGTACTTTCATTATAAAATAAATAAATTGAACATGATTTAAGACACATCTTGATTTTTAGTTATTTTGATATTAAATTTATGTAATTTT
Source organism: Gossypium hirsutum (assembly GCF_007990345.1). NCBI lineage: Eukaryota > Viridiplantae > Streptophyta > Magnoliopsida > Malvales > Malvaceae > Gossypium > Gossypium hirsutum. Next base: position 16,763,391 of record NC_053433.1, read on the forward strand.
GTCAATTTTGAGCAATTTTGTGCAATGGAAGCAAAATCAACCTTAAAGTCACATTGGGAGGATTAAATTGTTGGAGCATATCAGAAGAATTAGCTGATGAATAAACAGCCATGCACACCCCAAATTGACATATTCAGACTCTCTAAAAAATTAGTTTGATCCAATTAAAATTGGGGCGATAAATTTGGACAACCTGGTGCTGAAGAAAGGGCCCAAAATGACCAATTGAGGAAGGAAGAAGCACAAGCCTAAGAAGCAGCCTAAAATTGTCCATACCTTGCCCAAATAGCTCCCAAATCTAATTAAAAATAATTGCAAAACAACCCCTCACCTTTTCGCAAAACTGTTCCAACCCCTCCACTTTTCAAGCCTTCACTTTATGGTACCAAACTAATTTTAGTAAAACCATCCAACCCTCTCTTCCTACACATGGGAGGAGAAAATCAAGGCTCTCCCATGCTATTTTTAGCCATCCCAAACTTGTATAAATAATCACCCTCCCTGCTTTTCATTCATCACTCATTGATTCACCTCTCATCTCTTCTCCCCTTTGCTCTCTCAAACTTTCCCTTCCCCTATTTCTGATTTTTCCCTCTTGAAAAAGAGTATTGCAAGTCCTTAGAGCAGCAGCAATTAGCATCTTGAAGCCTTTGGTCGACCAAAAAAAGTAGAAAGAGGAGAGGGATGCACACTAGCTTAACTTCGGAAAACACTGGATTTGTCTTCTAGTCTCTTTCTCTTATTTCTTTTTTTTCTTTTTTTTTGTTTTGAGATTATGAGCATGAATGCTAATTTTTTTGATGTTTCCGATTTTAATTAAAATTACTTAAATTGCATTTGTATTAGATTGATTGCATTCTGCTTACTTAAATTATTGAAGTTGTGTTTGTGATGTTATAGATCTTGGTAATTTATTCATTTAAATAAAATCATGCTTATGTTACTCTTGCATTATAATTGTACGATTGCAATTGAATTAATTATTTAATCAAATTAAAATTATAATTAATTGACCTAATATCTAAAAGGTGCATGTTTAATCTTCTTAAGTATAAAATTAGATTAAATGAGTAATAGTATTAACCATTATTATTGCCCTGCATAACCTAAAGATTGTTGTGATTAAACTTGTTTCAGTATAGAAATATATTGTTACTTCACTCTGTCTTATGTCTGTTTATGAAAGTTAGTTAATTAATTTAACATAGACATATGCTAGAAATGTTAATTAATTTTAGTAAGTATTTCTACATCGGTTAACAAAGAACCAAGTTGCCATGGAATTATTAAAACAACGAATTATCCGTAACATCATGAATGTTGTTTTAATAATTCTAAATCAATATGTCATATTAATTAAACTTGTTAAAGTCTTGCCTTTATTTTGTGTTTTCAACTTACTTAAATTTAATTCTTAGTTAATTTAGGAAATAGCTCACTTCCTTCAAAATATTTTTTTCCACTACCAATTTGCTTAAGTTTATATTTCATAAATATTTATTTGTACAGTTCTTGTGGAGATGATAACTCAATATACTTGTTACTTTATTACTTATTACGATTATGTACACTTGCATATTTTTTTCATTCCAGTTATATACCCTATCTTTCATTAAAGCAACCAAATTAGTGACTTGCCAAATCAATAGAATTATTCGAGACTTTTGGTGGGTTATAATAATAATAATCAAAAACTTCATATGTGTAAGTGGGATCAACTTTGCCAACCCAAACCCTAAGAGTCTTAGGCATAAAGAAAACTAAACTCATGAATGATGCACTCTTTTACAAGCAAGCATGACGTATACTCATACAACCCCACTCCTTATCTCAGTCCATGTTACTCACGAAATATTGAACTTCCCAAGATTTTCTCTCAATGCAAGAACCCCTTACAAATTCCTAGACTTGGAAAAACATCTTGAAAGGAAGAGGCATATGCATCCAAGGAATGGACATTCAAATTTGAAACGTGGAAAGGATCTCAATCATTGGGAACAGTATGACACTACATAAACAACCACTAACGAGCTCAATCGACACATTAGCCTCAGAATTATGGGACATACACTTTCATTAATGGGACACACTTCGCATATGAAAGCAGATTGGCAATTATTGAAATCAGGAACTCAAGTCCCGTCGATTCACAATAGCCCTAGGATAGGACAAGTATGTTTGGAAATTTAACTTCTCTAGTCAATTCTCTTTTAAGGTTGCATAGCGCTTCCCACTAAGCCAATGTTAGATGAGAACCACCAATAATACATAATACATCAATTAAAGGGTTCTTTGAAAAATCCAGGTTCCCCCAAGGATTCTAGTGTTTTTGGGAAAGATATGCCATAATAGTCTCCCTCTACGAAAGGCCCTCAACAATCGTCGAATAACCATAGTATCTCACTACCCCATTATGTGAACATAATGACGAATCCTTAGGTCATCTACTCAGGACATGCCCATTCTCCAAAGCCGTCTAGTTTGGCACTAAATGTTGAATATTGGCAATATCCCACATTAGGAAAAGATAGAAAGGGAGGGGGTTTGGTTTGTTATATATAGAACCCCTCCCCCTTTGGTTGTATCATCCCAAAATCTTCTCCTTTGTAATATTTCTAGAGGAAATATTAATTTGGTAGTGTCCGAGGACGTAAGCTAAATTGGCCGAACCTCGTTAAAACTCTGGTATTTTATTTCTTATTTGTTTGCTTTTATTTAATAGCTTTATGTTGGTTATATTTATTTAGTTATTATTACTATAAATATCTAAGTGAGTTCTGTCTAGTTGTTGGGTTTTAAGCGGGACCATTGTGACCCCTCCAATTTAACTGGGAATTTTCTTAGTATAATTGTTGGCATAATAATTACCTAAATATTTCTGATAATATTGTTATTAATATTATCGTCGCTTCCGCAACAATTGGTATCAGAGCCAAGGTTTTGTAGTATGCTCTGTGTTTGCAGCTTAGTCTGATCTTACACATCAGAAACATTTCCTAAAGCTTGTGGGTATTCTGCATTTGGTGGTTATTAAGTAGAAGCTATGGCAAAAATGACAGAAGAAAAACCATCCATATCAACAACTTCCACTTCGTACATTTTGTCGAGGATTGGAACTGCAAATACGAGATTTGTAGTGGAAATTTTTGATGGAACAGGTCATTTCGGCATGTGGCAAAGTGAGCTTCTAGATGCCCTCTTTCAACAGGGTCTAGATATTGCCATTGAGGAAGAAAAACCAGAAGGGGTTGATGATAAAGAATGGAAGACCATCAACCGATTGGCATGTGGTACAATTCGATCATGTCTTTCCAGAGAGCAGAAGTATACATTCAGTAAAGAGACTTCTGCAAGTAAATTGTGGAAAGCATTGGAGGAGAAATTTCTGAAGAAGAACAGTCAAAATAAGTTACATATGAAGAAAAGACTGTTTCGTTTCAGTTATGTTCCTGGTACCACGATGAACGAGCACATTACCAATTTTAATCAGCTGGTGGCTGATTTGTTGAATTTGGATGTGACTTTTGAAGACGAAGACTTGGCGTTAATGTTGTTGGGATCGCTTCCTGAGGAGTTTGAGTACCTTGAAACTACTCTACTTCATGGAAAATCGGAAGTAACTTTCAATGAAGTAACTGCTGCATTGTATAGCTATGAACTACGCCGAAAGGATAAGTTGAAAGGTTCAAGTGAAGCAGCAGTGGAAGCATTGGTAACAAGAGGTCGTCAGCAAAGTCAGTCTAAGGGGAAGAGAAGAAAGTCCAAAGGTCGAGCTGTTGCCAAAGATGAATGTTCTTTTTGCAAAGAAAAAGGACATTGGAAGAAAGATTGTCCAAAATTGAAGAAAAAAGGGAAGACTCCGCAAGATGCAAATGTTGCAGAATGCAATAGTGAAGCAGAGTCAGACTTTTCTCTTAGTATGACATCTTCAACATTATATGCAGATGAGTGGATCATGGATTCTGGTTGTTCCTATCATATGTGTCCCATTCGGGAATGGTTCTTTGAATTTCAAAAACTAGATGAAGGGGTTGTTTACATGGGTAATGATAACACATGTAAAATAGCCGGGATAGGTTCAATTAAACTGAGGAGTCATGATGGATCTACTAGAATTTTGCGGGATGTACGATATGTCCCAAAGTTGAAGAAGAATCTCATCTCTTTGGGGTCGTTAGAATCTAAAGGCCTAGTTGTGACAATACGAGATGGAGTTCTTAAAGCAACTTCAGGAGCATTGGTGATGTTGAAAGGCATAAGAAAGAACAATCTGTATTACTACCAAGGTAGTACAGTGGTCGGGACAACAGCAGCAGCAATTACGAGTACCAAGAAGGACGCTGAGGCAACACAGCTGTGGCATATGCGTTTGGGCCATGCTGGTGAAAAATCCTTGCAAACTCTAGCCAAGCAAGGATTATTGAAAGGTACAAAGACTTGCAAACTTGAATTTTGCGAGCATTGTGTTCTGGGAAAACAACGAAGGGTGAAATTTGGCACTGGGATTCACAATACTAAAGGTATTCTGGATTATGTGCATTCTGATGTATGGGGACCGTCCAAGACTCCATCACTTGGAGGAAGACGTTATTTTGTCACCTTTATTGATGATTTTTCCAGACGAGTTTGGGTGTTTCCTATGAAGAACAAAGATGAGGTGCTTGAAGTTTTCCTTAAGTGGAAAACTAAAGTTGAAAATCAGACAGGAAGGAAGATTAAGGTTCTCCGATCAGACAACGGTGGAGAATATAAAAGCGATCCTTTCCTGAAGATATGCCAAGATTGTGGCATAGTAAGGCACTTCACCGTAGGTGGAACACCGCAACAGAATGGGGTGGCAGAGCGTATGAATCGAACGCTTGTGGAGAAAGTTCGATGTATGTTATCTAATGCTGGATTAGATAGAAAGTTTTGGACTGAGGCTGTGACGTACGCTCAACATCTCATCAATCATTTGCCATCATCTGCTATAAATGGCAAGACTCCTTTGGAGAAATGGTATGGAAAACCTGCTACTGATTATGACACCTTGCGCATTTTTGGTTCTATTGCATATTATCATGTGAAAGAATCAAAGTTAGATCCAAGAGCAAAGAAGGCTCTATTCATGGGCTTCAATGCTGGTGTTAAGAGATATCGTTTGTGGTGTCTAGAGGCAAAGAAGACGATAATCAGTAGGGATGTTACCTTTCATGAATCTGCCATGTTGAATAAGGTAAATCCAGAAGGAGTGAGTAGTACTTCGCAGCAGGTGGAGTGTACTCCGCAGCAGGTGGAGTTTGAGCAGAGTGTGGTAATTCCAGCAAAAGGTACCACTAGTGATTCTTCATTGGCAGATGCAGAGTCAGATGAGGAAGAGGTTTCTACCCAAGAACCTCAACAGCAATCAGAGCCAATTGCAGTCAGAAGGCAGAGACGAGAAATTCAGAAACCAGCTCGTTTCACTGACATGGTAGCTTATGCACTTCCAGTTGTTGATAATATTCCATCCACTTACACCAAAGCCATTCAGAGTTTAGAGAATAATAGATGGTTAGGTGCAATGGAAGAGGAAATGCAATCTCTAGAGAAAAACAAGACGTGGAAGCTGGCACAACTACCAAAAGGGAAGAAGGCGATTGGTTGCAAATTTGAAGACACTATTGAAGTTAGTGTTATGAGAAGATGTTCGAAGATGTGGAATATCGCCAAGGTGGAGATTTGTTGAATATTGGCAATATCCCACATTAGGAAAAGATAGAAAGGGAGGGGGTTTGGTTTGTTATATATAGAACCCCTCCCCCTTTGGTTGTATCATCCCAAAATCTTCTCCTTTGTAATATTTCTAGAGGAAATATTAATTTGGTAGTGTCCGAGGACGTAAGCTAAATTGGCCGAACCTCGTTAAAACTCTGGTATTTTATTTCTTATTTGTTTGCTTTTATTTAATAGCTTTATGTTGGTTATATTTATTTAGTTATTATTGCTATAAATATCTAAGTGAGTTCTGTCTAGTTGTTGGGTTTTAAGCGGGACCATTGTGACCCCTCCAATTTAACTGGGAATTTTCTTAGTATAATTGTTGGCATAATAATTACCTAAATATTTCTGATAATATTGTTATTAATATTATCGTCGCTTCCGCAACACTAAATGGTCCACACAAACGGGTCCACACATTTGGATCTCTAACATCCAGGAATGGGTAAGCCACTGGGTGCATGATTACCACCAATCTGATCTTGACCAAATATCCATTTACTAATCGTTGGATCTTAGTCTTGTGGCACAATTGGAAACACAAAAACAAAGTATGTTTTTCCAAACAAAATCCCAACCCAATATCAATTATCATGAGCATCCAGACATGCCACGAACATTTCCATATCCTACTGTGCAAGAACACACCCAAAGACCAAACCACATACACCCATGGCAAAGCTACACAACACCAGGTAGGCCATATCATTCGTCAGGATTACCCACCCTTCTCGGTTGCCATCGCATTTACTCATAACAGGACTACAACAGCATTTGGAGAAGCGGTGACAATCACAGGATACTCCTCCTCCCCTTCTATTAGTCACATCCTACACAAGCCACTCCAAAATTCACAACGAACTTCTCTTTGCCAAAACAATCCTAATGAAAATCAAACAACTCGACATTACAAATTATCAGCTATATCACTAGAATAGGAAGAGGAGGCATATATGCCGTAGCCAAATAAAAAGTAATTGGAAACTTGAACCTATACAATAAGAGATCCAGGCATTCCAGCAAGGTACTTGCTTAACAGAGATGACAACTAGGCATACATTACATCAGCAACCCCACTCTTTCCCTCAAAGCAACAATATCAAAGGCATATAGGGGGTGGACCTAAAATCTTGTAATAGTTATCACGTTCTCTTGATATTTTCTTGTTTACCAAAGAAAAATAATAATAATAATAATAATAATAATAATAATAATAATAATAGTAAGGAAGCATTTGAGAAATAAAGGAACATGCAAACCGATAGTCCATTGGAGACAACTAGACCAGTTCTAGTACCTTATATTGCACCTTTGTCCATTAATTCTTTTGTTTTTTATGAAGAAAGTGGTGATGATAAATTAGCAGGGTCTAGTTCTAAATTCCATTCTTTACTTTATAAAAGTTTATAAGTTGTGTTTTTATTTTAACTTGTTAGATTTAATTTTTGATAAATACATTTTTTTGGTATATGAATTTAGCTATAATACTCAAATTGGTATTTAAGGTTTTTTTTTTCAAATTGATACATGAATTCTACTTCAGTTAGATCTATTTTTGAAAAACCATTAAAATTGGATGGCATAGACCGATTAGACTGATTCATGTGGCACACATGCCTCATTATCAACTAATTGTACATGCCATGTCAATAAAAAATTTTAAAATATATAAATTTAAAAAATATAAAAATATATATATTAAAAATCCAATTTTTATGAAAATAAAAAATATTTTTGAAATTTTATGAAAATATTTTAAACTTTTTTATAAATATTCAAAAAATTGAACAATTAGACAAATTATTTTAAAATTTATAAAATTACTAAAAAATATGTATTCAAAACATTTGAAAAAGTATTTAAAACTAAAAAAATAATCAAGATGATATATAAAAATTAAAAAGTCATAAAAATGGAAAAAAAAAACTTAGAAATTTTCAATAATTTCAAAAAAATTAAATAAAAATATATAAAATTTTAAAAAGGATTTAATATTTTTTTAAAAAAATTTACCTTGTTTTATAAATTTTCTCTGAATTTTCTAAAATTTTATATTTTTCTTGATTTTTTTATTTTTAGATATTATGAATATACATTTTATTTTAATAAAAAAATAAAATAATTTTTATTTTTTTAATTGTATATATTTTCTTGATTTTTCAAAAAAAATATTTTTCTAAAATTTAAAATTTTTTTATTTTTTATATAGATAATTTTGATAATTTATGGTGTAAATTATATAAATAATGATCCGACCATTCATAAAAAAATTATTAAATCACCCCAATTTAAAAAATTAAAAAAATTGTCACTCTAACTTTTTTTTTAGTCCAAAACTATTGAATCATAAAGGGCAAGATGGAATATAAAATAAAAATACAAGTAATTTCCATGTCGTTTATTGGAAAAATAAAATAAAATCCATAACTCACCATTTTGGCTAAATTGAATTCCCTGCTTCATCTTCTTCCTAGAAAGGGCCAAAGCTGGTGAGGTTTTACAGTCTCTTTTCTTCAACAAATCCCACAATCCAAACAAGGAATAATTAGTTATCTGATATGGGATAATAATTGGATATATAGCATCGTTTTCATCCTCTTCTCCGACTCCCTCCCAAACCCAAAATCTTCAAACCTTAACCTTATCGAAACATTAATTTCTCAGGGTGGAAGATCTTGGCGCGTCAGAGTCTTTGGAGGTGGCCAATTTGGATGCTACAATGAGCCGCTTCATGCTTTCGTCGGACAAGGAATCCAAGCCGGAATTTCCCGATGCTACTTCTTCAGCTTCAACTTCTGCTTCTGATTCTCCGGATGAGAAGGTGATATTGGAGGATGCCATTAACCAGGTTGATCAGATTCTCTGTCAAGCAATTCAAAATCCTCGCGAGTGCCTTTTCATTACCATTAAATTTGAGAAATCAAATAAGGCAGCCATTGTTGTAAAGTGTTGATAGCTTTGAAGATAATATGGTATGAAACGGTGTAGTTTTAACTTTTGGATTTAATTTTTTTAAAATTTAATTATAAAATGACATGGAAATGAAGTGGAAAAAGTAGATTGTTAAAAAGTATATATGACATTAAATTAATTGTGAACTCAACAATTTTTTAGTAATTTCATGGTTTTGGATTAAAATAAATAAAATAGTTGAGTTATTATTTTGTAACTTTTTTTAAATTTAGGTAACTTAACAAGAGAGTTTTAATAATTGAGTGATCATTTATATAATTTACTCTAATTTGTTTATATATATATGATTTTTTATTTTTTATTTTAATGTGTTTTTATCGGCATGACAAGTACAATTAGTTGGTGACATGACATATATGTCACATGTTCATGTTATCTCATTTGAATGGTGTTACAAAAATTAACTTAATTGTGTGATGGAAACTAAATTCAATTACCTGATTAAAATCCTAAAAAAATCACTTAAAAATCAATTTGAACATTAAAATCATATGTAAGTACCAAAAATATATTTACCTTTTAATCTTCATACTTTACAAAAACTAAAAAATTAACTAATTTATTGGTAAACACATAAACTCGAATTACTAATTGATACTAATGTATTGCGTATATAAATATAAATTAGAAATTAGTGAGTTGTTGATTTTATTAAATTTTTGCATATAAATTTATAAGTTTTACATGTTAGCAATTTAAGGATACAACTTAACAATGTTAATTTCTCAATATTTTAAAAAATATATAAAATAAAAGAATAGAATTCATAATTAAACTATTACAAAATTACAGATATTAAAATTTTATTTTAAAAAATTAATTATGAATAGGTTGGAGCGTATTTACGAATAATTTTAGAAATCTCAAATATTAACTAAACTTATTGTATTCACAGTTGGCTTTCAATCTTATGGATTTGATAGTGAAAATTTTTAATTAAATTCAGTAAAGAAAATAAAAATGATTGTATCTTTCATTCTTTAGTGTGTGTAGTCTAAGCGATACCATCAGTTTGTTAACCTTGGTTACAGAGTGCATATGTGGATGAGATAATTTAACCAAAAAAAGAAAAGAGGAATAAGGAAGTGAGATAGTATCATTTTGAATTGTAATTTCTGGAAAAAGAAAGAAAGAGAAAGAATTGGCGAAAAAGAAAAAGTGAAAAGGTGAGAGCAATGCATAGATCCTCCTCCCATGTGCAGATTACAATATTTGCACACGCTCCGCCCTCATTCAATCATTCTTTATTAAGGAATCAAAACCAACTCACACCTAACATTTCAACTATGTCTTCCCTTCTTCATTTGACATTCGCTTTTAAAAGTACTATATATATATATATAATACCCTAAACCCTTCTAATCTATATCTTTGTTAGTTGGTATGATGGAAGTGTGAACTGTTCAAATTCTTCATCTCAACCCATCTTTATTTTGCCTGCTTTATATTCATGGGAAATTGGACTGACATGGTATTTTAACTAAACCTTAAAGAAGACCAGTTTCATTAATGTTTGCCCAATGGTGGGATTATTTTGGATTATGAGACATATGCGGATGTTAACCCATTCAAATGTTTACATTCACATATCAATCACAACAAAGGCAAAATTAGTGATCATTGTTACGCAAATCTGGCTCTTTAACCACGTTGTTAAAGCTATGCCAATTAGCACAGCTCAAAAAAAAAAAAAGAGGGGGGTTTGGCTAAATAAAACCGGTTCAGCTCACCGATCCGGTGGTTACGATATAAAAAACTGCGACCGCTACTGCAATTTAATTCCGAGATGAGCGTGAGCGGAAAAAGAAGGTACTGAGTTCTTGACCAACATTCCCTTCAGGATCAATCAAATGGAAAGATTCAGAATCAGTTGAACCACGAATTCTCTGAAAGTTAGCCCTCAAGTACATTAGTTCATCATCCTCATTGTCAACTTCTTTTCCGCTGATCGTTCCAGTGCCCACGACCACCGAACTCATTTTCCTTAAAGCATCCGTATCGGCTTTCGACGGCTGGCGTTTAACCGCATACCCCACTTTCCTTCCATTGCAGTACATAGTCCACAGCGGCATCGGAAAACCCGACTCGGTATCGGTGCAATCCAGCGTAATCCGAAGGACACACCTCGCATTTCTCGAGCCAAAATTGGCGTAGGGACTGCAAATTCAAGGAGGAGAATTGGGTTGGTGGACTTGGAGTTTGCTTGGATACAAAACCGGACTTTTCCCCTCCGATAACTGAAGATGGTGCCCGTAATAACACTATAATTAGAACTGTAAAGATGCCTTGGATGATGGGTTTGGTGTTTACTTTCTGGGTCTTGGATGAGGGTGCGGTTGCAGGTGGGGATAAGGAGTGCGATAAGGGAACGGAGAAGCCGCCAGGAACGGACTTGTTTCTGGCAGTCAACTGAGGTAACGCCGGCATTTGCTAAGTGGGTTGTGGTGGAAGTGACTGTCGGGCAGGACATGTTAATTTGCCTTTATGTCAAAATATGGAAAGCTTGGCTTGTGGGTAGCTGGAAATGGTTCAGGCTTATATAGGAGATGACAATGCCTTTTTTTTTTCTTTCCCTTTTTGTTATCTCTTTAAATCTATTAGGAAAAATGTTGTATGACAGTTCTTAAATCAATCTTTAACCATTGATTTTAAAATGATAATTGGATAATTTATTTTTCTAATTTAATTAATAAAAAATGTAGTGATAATGATCTTTCAGTTCATACAAATGATGTTGTAACAAATTAGATTTAACTTTTTAAATTTGGCTTAGATATTAGACTTAAATTTAAAATATTACATTAGCCACTAAAACGATCTGATAAGCTATTAGAGTTTTTGAAAACGGTCTTTTTAAAAAATTTGTTTAATTTATTTAAAAAACTTAGTTAAGTACTTAATTTATTAAAGCTCAAGTTTTATTTATTACCTAGAAAAGGAAAAGATGTAATTACTTTTGTTTTTAGTAAAATCGGGTTTTATCAGATAATAATTACCTAATAACCTAATTTAAATTTATAAATGAATATTATGCAAAATAAAATTTAGAACTAAATCCTAAGTTCCATGGCATGGTTCTTAAAATAAATAATACAATTTTTTAAGGAAATAATGGATAATAATGAAACTTAAAAAATTTAAGAAAAATGAAACTAAGTCGAGTCCCTCCTGATGTCATGCCCGCATCCTTACCTTGAAGGTTATCTAAAAAGATGGAAATTAAATGGGGGAGAGCTATGACGCTCGGAGTGAGTTCATTTACAATAAAACAAATACAAACATTAGGATACATTAAATAGCATTGCACATAATTATAATAGATAGCAAGTCAGGTCAAAGTATGGACTTTCAATGCAACCATTACTTAAGCATTAGAACTTACAATCACTTATTTCAAAATAATCAATTTTCAAAATTTCCCATGATAACCATATAGGATATACTCACATTTATATATATATATATATATATATATATATTCATATGCACATAAATCACATAACATAACTTTTAGGCATGTATGCACATGATATCAAAGATGCCATACAATTTCAGTTTTAAACAGGATTTATCCTACCTCACCACTACACACCACATTAATTGGGAGTTTCTCAAAACTCCAACCATCATCACACCAGATTGTGGAATAACCACCGTTAGTTTGCAGTTTTTACCACCAATGGTTGTGGACACACAACAAACTAATGCAGTTGGAATCTACTCCGGTTGTAGGTACACAGCAAAGTATTACAGATGAAACCTACCAATGACCGTGGAAGCACAACATACTCGCAAATAAAAGCTGTTAGAGGGTTGTGATTGCATGGTAAACTGATGCAGATGGAATCTACTCTGGCTGTGAATACATATCAAAAATTTAAATGCAAATATACTGCCATTACTTCCTCCGATCGTATCGACCCAACCCATGCAATGCAATATAACCGATTTAACACATTCATATATTCAAACATTTAATGTTCTAACACATGGAAATTAAGTAATAAAGTCATGCTTTTCATATATTCTATTTGACAATAATTTAGGGCACATCGTTCATATGATTACAACAAATATATAGACGGTAACATATACCATTCGTAATTCATGCAAACATTCATAATCACAAATAAATACAATATTAATTTGATCATTCATGGATTCTAGCATACCTCAAATCACCAGGGACCTAATTGCATAATTTAATTCACAAAAAATAGTTTGAAACCTATTCAGGGACTAATCTGCTCAAAACATAAAATTTTGGGTCAAAACTATAATTTCTTGGTTCCAGGGGACAGACGATTGTGTGATTGAACTGTGTGGAAAGCCCTGAGCCGTATGAAAGGGGTACACGGTCTTGTGGTCTGTGATGGTTTTGATTTTGTCTCGATTTTCTCGTAAAAGAACACACACCTGACTTCCGAGGTCTCATACAATGATCCTCACGTTCGAATCTGACTCGAAATACCTACAATGGGTTTTTCGATCAACCAAACACAAGAATTAATATCAACTTTCATGATCTATCAAAACTATCAAGATTTTCGAGAAAATTCGTAAAAAAACTCATCCGACTAAATAGATCGACAAGAACGATGTTTACTTCAGAGCCTAGGGTTTTACGAAATCAAAAATATGAATGCTTATCGATCTTGGCACGTTAGAAAAAAATTAACGATATTATGCTAAATCAACATGAAGGATGGATTGAACGGGTCCCGGTCTCAAACTTGTGATCAAAATAAAATTGCCAACATGAGAGAAGGAAATTATTCCAAAAGAAAAGATGAAGAAAGAATGGGGAAGAAATTACTTTTAGGTTGAAAAAGAAAAACAAAAATTCTAATATGATTAGGAAGTAAGTTAAAAAGCTAGGTTAAGCAAATTTTAGGGACTGCTTTGGAAAATTACCCCTATTGCCGAAATTAAGAAAAAAACAAATGGGAGAAATAGAGTTGGATCAATAAACTCATTCTTAGTCATTTCCTACCAAATTTAATACTTATACTAGCTTGATTTTCATTTTTAGTTGCTGAAAAATTAAAAGGGAAAAGTGAAAATAGTGGGGCTTGAGTCTTGATTCTCTAGGCAAGATACTAAGTTGTCTACCACCTAGACTAAGGCTTCTTCCATGATGTTTTTAATAATTCTAACCATATAATTTTTGGGATGTTACAGTTTTCCCCTTCTTAAAGAAATTTCATCCTTAAAATTTACCTGGTTTGAATAAGTGAGGATAATGTTGACGAAACGCGTCTTCTATTTCCTACGTGGCTTCCTCAACTCCATAGTTTCACCACAAGACCTTAATAAGATGGATTTGTTTCCTTCTTAGAACCTTTACATCACATTCCAAAATTCCCACAGGTTCTTATTCGAAGGAAAAATTTGGTCGTACCTCGATCTTCTCAATTAGAACGATAAGGGAAGGATTAGAACGGTAATGTCTTAACATGGAAACGCGTAATACATTGTGAATACGATCTAGTTCAGGAGGTAATTCAAGTTGATAAGCAATTGGACCGGTTCTCTTAAAGAATCGGTAAAATTCTATGAATCGTAGACATAGCTTACCCTTCCGTTCAAACCTTAATACCTTTCACCATAGAAATACCTTAAGAAATACTTGATTATCGACACTGTACTCAATGTCTTTCCTCTTTAAATCCATATACAACTTGTAATGACCCGAATTTTACAGTTATCAAAAAGTGCATTTTCGGGTCTTTGTTTCTGAAAAATGGAATAAATATTTACGAAGCTAAGTGAGTGGTTAATTAAAGTTTAATTAAGTGAATTAGCTTAAATTAAGGATAATTGGATAAAAGGATTAAATTGAATATAGTGTGAAAGTTTAATTATAGAATAAAGAAAATTGAAGGAACTAAATAAGTAAATAAGCCAAAGTGAATGCCAAGTGTGTGGCAAAAAATAAAATATAAGTGTAATAAATATTATACATACATTTGTAATACATGTATGTATTTTCTTATTATTTAAGTAAATATTAATGTATTTATTATTATTAAAATGATATTATATGATGAATAAATTAAATAAAGACAAATGTGTGGATATGATTTAATACAAGTGTATAAATAAAAATACATATTTAATTATAAAAGATATTTATTAATTAAATAATTATATTATAAGATTTTTATGTAATAAATAAATTAAAACATGACAAATGTATGATGATGATATATAAGTAATATTACATTTGTAATAAATATATTGATTATTAAATAGATATTGATTATTGTTATTATATTATATACATATAAAGTAAATGAAATAAAAGAATAAAGAAACAAAACAAAAGAAAAAGAAAGGGAGAAAGAACAGAGAGCAGTGACGAAACAAGGGAAGGAAAGAAAGAAAAAGGAAAAATTGGGATTTTGAGGTTTGAAGGTTTAATTGGTAAGTTAATTTAGCCCTTTTTTACTTAATTTTGATGTTTTAGAAGCTTTGGAACAAGGTTTTGATGAAATTAAGTTGATATATTGAAAGTTATTAGATTTCTAAATTTTGTTCATGTTGAATAAAATGATTAATTAGGGATTAAATTGATAGAAATTCAAGTTAGAAGTGAAATAAGGATTGAATTGTAAAGTAATTCATAAGTTTTTGCTTTAGGGACAAAATTGAAAGAATTTCAAAATTATGGTTTTATGGTGAAATTAGAGTATTGAAATTATTCTAAAATGAAAATTGAATGGTAGTGTATTGATAATATTTAATTAATTTCCGTAGCTAACGTTGCGCCGGAAAATCTCGACTAAGCGAGGAAAAGACAAAGTCGACGAGGGATAGCTCAGAAATTACGGTTTGTATTTCTATAAACTGAATCTAATAATTATTTGTTGAATTTATTATTTAGTATGAATAGTAATAATTATTATTATGGAATTGAATAGAATAAAAATTCATGAATTATATGTGATTATTGATATTGGATTGAATGTGTGATAAGTATGTGATTATTGAGAAATGAATTGAAATATTTACTGATTTTAAACATCGAAAAAATAACTGTTATTTAAAACAAGACTAAAAACCCTATAAACAGTATCGGGCTAGCTGGATATAGTTGACATGCCATGGGATTGGAAGTGTTCAGGGATATTCCGACTTTGTGTCAATGAGACACTATTTGTGTCGACTACTGTTACTGTTCCGGATTCATTCCGAAGAGGTACTCCATACCTGACTGTTACTGTTACTGTTTCGGATTTGTTCCGATGAGGTACTTTGTGTACCGTTACTGTTACTATTACTGTTACTGTTACCGTTACTGACACAGTGTAATCCGGCTCCGGTCGATAAAACTCTGTGTACTATCCCCGGTGTGTGGGTTGGATCCGTGTATCCGTCTAGGTTCGAATCATGTTAATAGGGGTAATGAAAAGTATTAAAGGCTGACTGCTACTGAATAATTCACCGTTATTGAATAAACGACTGATACTAAATAAATGATTGTTACTGATTAACCGATCATTACTGTTGACTGACTGGTACTGAACAATAAAGATCAATTTGTTGTTACCAAAGAATATTGACTGTTATTGAAATGAAATAGTACAGAATATTGAATGAAAGTTGAATAATATTATTATTCAAATGAATTGTAAATAAAAGTACTAAAAAACTAATTGTTACTGAATATTGGACTGCTACTAAATGTCTGAAAGATACTGAATACTGGTTGTTACTGAATAAATATGAAAAATTGACGGATAATGAATAAACATTGAAACTGTATACATTTCATCGAAAGTGATTAACAATATCTTAGTATTATAAATCAAAAAAAATGATTGAACTATTAAGAGTAATAAATTGAATTCTCAAGGTTCACTGATATATGATTTATTATTGACTTAAGTATCGGTTTATAGAAATACCACTGAGTCCATACTCAGCGTACGGTTTGTTTCCGTGCTTAGGTTAAATAAAGCTAGACCGTTGAATCAGCATCCGAGGCTGATCTCGAACTCAATAAGGTAAAGCATGTAAATTGATGATAATGGCATGTACCTAGGATGTCTTAAGTGTGTTATTTTGCATTGTGATTGTAATAGTGAAATAAGTAAATTGATATTTAATAATGACACATGATAAGTGTTTTAAGTCAAGTATTGAATTGCTTTAGTATTGGTATTTTGTATTAGTTGTGGTTTGAAATTTGCAGGGTTGGCTAGTAAAGTGTGAAAGGTTCATTATTAAGTCTACACGGCCTGGCACACGGGCATGTGACCAGACCGTGTGAGACACACGGTTTGCACACGGACATGTTGTTAGGCCGTGTGTCCCCTGCACCTAAAATGCTACAAAACAGATTGCCACACGGGCTGAGCACACGGGCGTGTGTCTTGGCCGTGTGAAATTAATTTGTTCATAGGCAAAAGTCAGAGAGCTCCACTGGTAGAGGACACGGGCGTGTCACATATGCCACACAGGTGTATGGTACTGTTCATAAAAGGGAAATTTAAGAATTTTATGAAAAATTTTATAAGCTTCCGATTGAGTCCCGATTTGGTTTTAACATACATTTTAAGTCTCGAGGGCCCATTAAAGAAACATTGAGATATATTTTATGAACTAAATTGTATTTCTTTTACTATTAATTGTAATCGAACTGTAGTGACTGATAATACTCTGTAATCCTGTTTCGACTACGGGATAGGGTTAAGGAGTGTTACACAACTTTTGTCTATCAAAAGTCGCCTTTAATCTTTCTTGAATTAACTTAATCCTCCCCTCGGGCTCTTGTACTAACTTGGGACCCAAAATTTTCCTTTCACCTAGTTCAATCCAACCCAAATGAGTTCAACACTTGCGACCATACAAGGCTAGACTCACACGTAATAAGGTTTTCCCCTCATCGTCTTGGGACACACATAGAACCACATTAGGTAATTACATTCCTTAATTTTTTTCAAATGATGTCATAACCCACCAGTTACGATCTTATATGATATGGTCTTCTTTTTATATGATGTCATAACCCACCAGTTATGATCTTAAACAATATGGTCCTTTAGTGTTATAACCATGGACTTGTCCTTTCAAAGATTCGTGTTTTTAGTCCTAACGGACCCTTTTGACAACTTTGGAGATAGACACAGACTCATCATGCAAATGACATGCTCATGATAGACATATTCATGCTTACCAGAAACACATGCATTTCACATCAAACTCGTTCATACTTTCAGACACTTTACACATTTCTTATCTTCGAGATTTATGTTTCTCACTTGGACCATCAGACTTCATGGTTTTACTACATTTTTCAGAAGATTCTAAACATACATTGTGCAACCTAGCCTTCAGATCCATCATTTAGCAGGATACTACAACCTCCTCTACAATGTAGAATAAAAAAACACTTCGTTAGAACCCATTCGGGTAACCATTATCATCATTTACATCTAGACATCTCTCAAAGCCATGTTTCTTCAATCATACTTATAGATCTATGCTTCCTTAAGAAAATCATTATAAATTTCTAGGATTTCAACCTTAGCTTAGAGTAGTGTTTCTATCTTTCTTTAGGCCTAAATCTTAATTTTTTTCAAATGGAAAAAGGGTGAATAAGATAACCTTCTTCTTAACTCTATCGAATTGTCTCTTTAACTTACCCCAAGTCTCCATGGGAACTTGGTAAACGTCACATCAAGACTGAGTGGTCTTATCAAAATATGTCACCTCTGAGAACCTACTCAACTACTCATTTAGCCTTTAACCCTTCTAGTCCTTGTTCAATTAATTTCTAACCAGCTTTCCTCACAATTTAACTAGCACAGGACCATAATAGCTACAAGGTGTACTACGCTACTAGCATGAACTTACATTTTAAAAGTCGTTTTACATAACCATAAGTCTTATTTACTACTTGTAGTTATCTGACGTAAAATTCTTATTTACTTATTTTTCTTTCGGTGTCCGCCCACTTTATATGTCATAATGGGATTTTGGGTGAACAATACTTCACCTGCTATACTTCTTTATAATTTTGTGCCATTTATATGTACATTCTTACCAGTATTCCTTGATTTGTCATACTTACCTCCCTATAAAGTTAGCCATTAGCTTTGTTCTTTCAGAATATCATATACACTATACTTTCCAGAGTTCATCATACTTATTGTTCCTTTCTTTTTGTTTAGAGTTTATCAGACCAAGGCATCATTGATGCATTTGAAAATTCCTTACACTTAATCAAGTCCCAGCATTGGGCACTTAAAACTAATTATTTAAAACCTATTTTTATAGACAATATTTCAAACTCTCAGGGCTTCACCCAGGGGTGTACCCATAGATTTCAGTTTATTAAATAAATCCAATCGCTTTATTTATTTAGAACTTATTCCGAAATACTCAACTACTAGGACTTCACCGATCGAGATATTACAAACGGCTAATAGGGTGTGCCTATTTTGATGGGGATTCAAGCATCTTTTGTATTGGGTCCAATTATATGTGCTTCCTGGACTTTTAACCCAACACTTTATAATTTAATCCAACCTAATAAATGTTTTTCTATTTCCCAAAATAAATATTATTTATTTAATTAATTTAAATTAATTAAATTTTTTCAATTAAATAATTTTCTCAACCTAATTCTAATTCCATTAAAATCATGGCAACTTTACCGTAAAAGAATCTATGAAAAAATATATTTAATTTCTACATTCAATGGACTCACCATGACCAATTAATTTAAATCCATTTTTGAACTTCAATTAATTAAATAATAATTCAAAAAACTTAATTTAATTCTCAAGTCATTTTCATACTTAATGAAAAACCTCATTCATTCTCGAATGCAAATCATTTATCTAATTTTATCATTTCTATCCATTTTTGTTCATTTGATTCAATATGCAATTCATCTTTGGTTTCAACGAGTTAGCAGAAAGACCGATTGGACATATGCAATTAAAGCTAAAATGATTTATAATTAAGTTTCAACTTTTCGCCTATTAATTATAAACTCATTTGAGTCATGAAATCATTCCACTATACTTTATGACTGAGCTATCCTTAATAACATACCATTATGAAAGCTACTCGATCAATACTCATCCAAGGATCTTGTCATAAGTGTGCTACCCCCATAGGATATTCTTAATCTCTTTGGGATAAATTTGTTAACCTTACCCCCATAGGATATTCTTAATCTCTTTGGGATAAATTTGTTAACCTTACATCTTCCTTCATGAAAATTCAATTACCATCAAATAGTAATTAAGGCATTCATCACAAAGACAAACAACTCGTAGCCACGTTTACTTTTCATCTCTGCTGTAATTCCAATCAGAGGATACTACATGCTATAGAAGTCATATACCTAACGCATCAGCTTTCAACTTCTTATCTATTTGAACTCAAGCTTTTACTTATGTAATAGCTCATTTTTTAATGGTGTCAAAAATAGTGGTTTCGGGACCATAAATCCAACGAGTTCATAAATATTAATATTTATGAGTGAAGTATAGTATTATTGAAATTTTGATTTAAAATTTTGTTAATTGATCGTATAGTCAAGTTTAAGTGATTTTGGAAAATAAGGTATCGGGCCTCATTTCTGTAAATCGAACCCGTAAATATTTTATTAAATACTTATGGAGTTATTTTATAAGTGTATTGTAACACCCTGAATTTTGGGCATAGAAGTAATGGGCCTTGAGTTTGGGATCGGTTAGAAGGCAGCTTTAATGACTTAAATGTGTTTAAATATTTTATAATTGCATGTTTAGTTTAATTGTTAAGTGATTTAGGAAGGGTTGGTAGTGAGGAAAAAGTCCTAGGTTCGATCTAGGGTTTAGCAAAATTTTGCATTTTTTTAAAAAAGACCCTGAGCATTAGGTGGAAGACTTATTAATAAGGCCTGGTAAAATCTGCCACAAGGAAACGCTTGGCTTAGTGGCAAAAGGCGTTGGTAGCAAGCAGGAAGTCCAGGGTTCCAGTCCTGGCCTTGGCGAAAATTTTTATTGCGCATATGATTAGTAGGGAAGCTAGCGTTTAGGCCTTATAAATATGTTTGGTGGAAATATGGCACAAGAGTGCCTAGGGGGCAGTGGCGAGAAGCATTCTATGGATCTGAGAGGTTGCAGGTTTAAATCACAAGCCTGGCAAAGTTTTCAATTTTTATTCTTTAAGGAAACTGAGACTTAGGCATATAAGCCTTATAGTTAATTGTGATCGAATGGTAGCACAAGATAGGTGGCGGTGCAGTGGCCAGCAGCGTGTTGGGAAGTTGGAGGGCTAGAGTTCGAGTGGTTTCATGCGTAAAAGGGAATTTAATATTGCTGTGCAGCGCAAGGAAGGATTGCCATTCGGTGGAAGCAATTTGAATACAATCAAGGTTACGGTGGAGATAAGGATAAGAATTAAGTGTGGATATGATGGTGATAAAATTGAAGAAATTGAAGGGAATTTAACTTGACGAGTTTAAGTCGATTGGGGAGTGTAGGTTTGTATTTTTTTTAGTATATATATGTGTTTCGTATGGGCAAGTAAGGGTATTTATTGTTTTTGTGTGCTTCTGTTGCATATTCTTGGGGGAAATTTCTTTCAACCTCTTGACTCTTTTGTTTTGTTTTCCTGGCCTTGGCGAAACTCCAGATATTTGATATCTTTCTCTTTGAATGAGATCTCAATTCCAGCGACGGTTTCATTAGATATCTTACAACTAGAATCCCTCTTTTTTCCGATCCAGTTTCTCCACCACCGCGAACTCCAGTTAGATGCGCATATGATTAGTAGGGAAACTAGCGTTTAGGCCTTATAAATATGTTTGGTGGAAATATAGAACAAGAGCGCCTGGTGGGTAGTGGCGAGAAGCATGCTATGGATCTGAGAGGTTGCAGGTTTGAATCCCAATCCTGGAAAAGTTTTAAATTTTTATTCTTTAAAGAAACTGAAACTTAGGCATATAAGCCTTATAGTTAATTGTGATCGAATGGTAGCACAAGATAGGTAGCGGTGCAGTGGCCAGCAGCATGTTGGGAAGTTGGAGGGCTGTAGTTCAAGTGGTTTAATGCGCAAAAGAGAATTTAATTTTGCTGTGCAGCGCAAGGAAGAATTGCCATTTAGTGGAAGCAATTTGAATGCAATCAAGGTTACGGTGGAGATAAGGATCAGGATTAAGTGTGGATATAATGGTGATAAAATTGGAGAAATTGAAGGGAATTTAACTTGACGAGTTTAAGTTGATTGGAGAGTGTAGGTTTGTATTTTTTTAGTATAGATACGTGTGTTGTATGGGCAAGTAAGGGCATTTGTTGTTTTTGTGTGCTTCTATTGCATATTCTTGGGGGAAATTTCTTCCAACGTCTTGACTCTTTTGTTTTGTTTTTTTTTTTTTGCAAATACCTGAGTAATCTCAAACCCTTCATCTCCTCCTTTCTTTAAGCCAAACTCTTGATCTTTTCTTCCTTATTTTAATCAAATCAACCTCTTCCCTATTTAACTTAGTCGGTTGCTTCTTTTTCATTTAAGAGCCGATTCATACACTTAAGGGGTTGATTTCTTGCTGGCAAGCGATCTCACGATCAGTAAGTAAATTAGATCTTCTTCAGCTT
Source organism: Gossypium hirsutum (assembly GCF_007990345.1). Taxonomy (NCBI): domain Eukaryota; kingdom Viridiplantae; phylum Streptophyta; class Magnoliopsida; order Malvales; family Malvaceae; genus Gossypium; species Gossypium hirsutum. Next base: position 16,785,701 of record NC_053433.1, read on the forward strand.
TTGTTAAATATTTCTAAGTTCTTTCGTTTCTACACTCTTAAAAGCCGATTTTTCTTTATCCTTTCCAATACCTTTACTTTCATTAACCTATGGTTTCTCCATTTATTTCTCTTTCTCCCTCTTATTTAAGAGTGTGATCGCTGGCTAAGTATTAGTTGATGGAAAAAGGGGGTTCTAACAGGGAGGCTGGGATAGAGGCTCCCAAGTTTAAACGACGTAAGGTGTCAGCCGTTAGGGACTTTTCGCCTGGATGCGGAAGGGAGACTACGTCAGACTTCGAGTTACGTAGGCAGATCGCAGCCGATCAATCTAGTCAAGGCAAGTATAGGTTGTTCTTCGGTAAGTAGTGGATTTATTTTGAATTAATGGGATGTGACTAATGGAGTATAATGTTGAATATAGGTTCGGGCGATTATGAATTCTTAGTGCTCCAAGTGATAAGGTGCATACTTCTACCCTATGATAGCTTGATATAAAGCCGAAGGTGTGTACATACACTGCACACACATTAGATCGGCAAATCCCGAAAAGCCGAAATGTCGAAAAGCCGAAAGTCTGGCTACAATAGTCTTGCAAGTGTGCGAACACTCGTAAGGGGGAAATCGATACGTTAGCTGAGGCCCCATAAGCGATATCATGGATCTGGGCCGTACTTAGGCCATCTGGGCCAGAGTGGGCTAAATGGGCCCGATAGGCCGTGGGCCCAAAATAAGCGAATGTGTTGATTTGATAATAAGTGATGAAGTAGTTATATTGGTTACGTGGCTTGGAATTGATTCGGGCAAGATGGGTCATATAAATGTGATTTGGGCCTAATGGGCCATATGAATGAGATTGGGCCTAGTGGGCCATATGAATGAGATTGGGCCTAGTGGGCCATATGCATGTATGTAGACTTTTTGGGCTTTGTTAGGGGTTTTGGGCCTAATATCTGATAACTGTTTAAACAGACATAAAACTTAATTAATTAATTAATCGTAACTATGGACAAGTCATAGGGTTAAAGTGTCGCAATGGGTTTATGCATGTCTAGGATTGGATCTAGGGAGAGCTTGGTTTTATTGACTCACCTCCTCTTCCTTGGAATCCTACCTAGTGCATAGTATCTGTTCACTTTAACCAACGGGGACTTGTTAAAGGGCCGAGATAGGTAATAAACCCATAGTAAAGAGAAATTACCGAAATACCCCTAAGGGCGAAAAATAACTAAAATACCCCTTATGTATTGAATGTAAGATTTATGGATGTTACATGTATACCTGCTGCATTTATATGAAATTATGTTTAGGTTGCATATGGGTTGGGAATTATGGAACGGAAGAAGTATATGAGGATCGCATGGTTGCTTGACGACCGTGGATCCACCGATGGCTATTAAGCCCAATATTTGATTAGCAGCTTGCTGCAATGAAGGTAATACCGTAACCGGGCTACTATTAATGTGTATCGGATTGGTGGGTCGATATTTCTATCCCCACATGATGTGTACCGGGGGACGGAGTTAGTGTGTAGCGATTGGATTATTGGGGTGGGTTGCACATCATTGCATGTATGATATTATTGTGATGTGGGATTCGGTCCAACTGAGGCTAATATGGGCTAAAGCCCAAAGGTCACCGTTATTTAATTGGGCTCGGGCCCAAAATGACTGATGATTGCTTTATACTCATTGAGGGTTGTACACTCTGAGTTTACGAAATTCACCCCCCTCCTTTTTAATTTTTCAGGTGATCCTCAGTAGGCGGTTCGACGGATTGAGGGACTCGGAGGTGGCCAACTAGTAAAAAGTTTAGACATAGTCTTTTATATAATTTTTAATATTTTGATTTTAAATTATTTTTTTATTTGGGGTGTAATAAGACCTTTCCTCTGGTTATTATTCAAATTAGGATTATATTTATTATTATGCTTTATATTTGCTAGAAGTAGAATATGGTTTTTCCTAAACCATAATTATTTTTTTAAATACTAGGTTTCCGCAACTCAATTTTTAAAAGACAAGTTTTCATTGATCATCTGTTTTAAATAAAGCTTCCGCAACTGAAAAGAGATTTTACAAAGTAATTATTATAATACAATAAGGAATAGTTTTTTTTAAATACACTTCGCTTTGAAAGCAACAACGACAAACTAGGATTTTACTCAAGGTTTTTATTTTAAAGAAGGATTTTCAATGAAAACAAGGTTTTTGAAAAACCCTTCAATGTGACACACCAAATTCGGCCATAACGTCTAGGTTGGGTTTGGGGTGTTACATTTAGTGAAATTTGGTTCAAAAATTTTGGTGATTTGATAGTTAATTAAGGAATAGGGACTAAATCATAAAAGATGTAAAAGTTAAATACTATTGATTTTATCAATTAAAATGCATGATCATTGAAGTTTTAAGGATCAAAAAGGTAATTTTGCCCCTTCTAAATGTTGGTGGATGGTTTATGTTATGTTTTCAAATAAAATAATGTAAAAATTAAATGATGAAAAAGAATAAATAATAGGTAAAACATGGAAAATGTGTCATCTTCTTCATACTTTCTTTTGTTCAACAGAAACTACCATGGTTGAGAAACCAAGCTTCGTCTAAGATCAATTCCATTGCATGGTATATATTTTTAACCAAGATTTTTTTATGTTATTAACCTAGACATCAATAATTTATTAGTAATTTATATACAAAAGATTAAGAATTCAAAGGTATGAAATTTATAATTAGAGAGATAAATCTTATTGTGGAAAATAACTTTCGGATATAATCTCTTCAATATTATTATATCTATAAATCATTCGTATAAATACAAATATAGCATTCATTTTCTAAATTTCTTAACTTTTAACCATAAATACATACATGTCGTGTAACTTGTTTTAAACACGTCATAGTATATCATTTATATTATTTTTATAATTGTATTTATATGAAAACTACTAAATCTTTGTTGAAGCAAAATTTATGAGCAGGATCAAATTAATGGGTTTTGGTCTAAGCTTTAGAGCTGGTTTCTCCACTCATGTCATTTCCCTTTTGTTTCTTCAACGTGTTTACCAGTCACAAAATGAGGAAAAGACAATTCTTGGTTGAATTTTTCTTCCTTTTTTTTTCTTTCAACCATTAAAATCTTGTTGAATTTATTAGAAAAATATTAATCCTTTAGCTGAAAAAGTCAAGTTGTTTCTAAGAAGAATGTGATCTTTGGATTTGGATCCTACCCAAAAAGGATCTTTGGATTTAGTAACACTTCTTGAATTTCATGTTAGAATCAAATTATGGGTTGAGTTCTAATAGATGAAAAATATAACAATTTAATAAATCATGTTAACACAATTTATGAGGAGTGCTAAGGAAAAATGCTCACTGACGTCAGGCGTTATTGAAACTCATAATTTATTTTATTTATTGGTGTATTTGATCAAAATATCTTGGTTATTTGTTTGCATGTTTTTGAGTATTTTGTGCAGAAAATCTTGTGTTTATTATTCGAGAAGATATTGAATTAAGCAAGATTATTTTTCAAAGATTCTTATGTGATCTACTTACCTTATATATAAGATATAGGCTGACTTTATGATCCTTTTATTTATAAAAGTTAATTGTTTTTATTAGAATTTGGTAGATCATGAAGGATTGAAGCTCGCTTAGTGAAGTTGGATTTGTTCTTTAAATATGGAAGGCTTGTTTAACCTTAATACAATTTTTATTGTCAAGTCCGTTATTAGGAGTGCCTAGAGCAGTGCCCACTGTTGTCTAGAATTGCCTAACCTCATTGACCACCTCCGGACGTACCACCGTCCAAAGTAGAAATCATGCACAAAAGATATGAAACGCGATATCCTCAAGTATGCAGGTCAAGATGTAATATAGTTACAACAGAGTAGGTAAGTACTCAAAGAATCGTACCCAAGGGAAGCGAGCGCTAAATTAATTTGTTTTCTTGTTCAAGTAACTAGTTGATATCCTAACAGGATTTTCTGATTCTTCTACTAGAATACTGAGTCGATAAGGACTACTTATCTCTCGACCTCACAGTCCAGACTGGTTTAGGGTTAAGGTGTTCACGGATAGCTCAAACCAAATCTAGGTTAATTTCCTCCTTAAAGACTTCCTAAGGTTGTCAGGTCTAGGGTTTTAGGTTCTTCTTCTCCTGAATAGCTGATCCGCTAAAAATCCCTTACAAAACAGTTAATTAATCATACCTCGACTCACTAATCCCCACATGAGAATTAGTTCCTCATGGATCTCATAAATATTATAAAACTGATAAAGAGAATAAACATAAAGAGTAATTTAAAGAGAATAGAGTTTAGAAGAAGCCTGATTTGTACTAAAATTAAGCTCAAAATCCTCACAAAGTTTGATTGTACTTCACAAATCCAATATCTCTAGAAAAGTAAATAACAAGAATGGAAATAAAATCAAAAACCTAAGAAAAGATAAAAACTAAAGACTAAATCTGAAGAGAAAATTATACAATATGAAAATGGTCCCTCTGATAAGTGTTAAATGAGCCTATTTATAGACTTTAGGGTGGTCATCGTCCTTAACCCTAGGTTAGTTGTCATCCTCGTGTTTAACAATTGATTGTGCAGACCAAAATGCCCTTGGGTCATAATTATTTTCTATGCAAAGGTGATGTCGTGATACATTACGTCCTGTGTCACGACATCGAGGGCAATATGCTCAACTTCAGGGTGTCTTCGGGGGTATGTCGCGACATCCTCAGGCTATGTCACAACTTTAAAGGCAGCCTTGGATTTCTTCTATTCTACCCCATGTATTGCGACATCTAATGCTCCGTGTTATAACCCAGCGACTAGTATTGAGTTATTGCAGCTTCAAATGGTCTCCTGCACACTCCCAAAGAGTATTAGCTCACCTTTAGGCCTCATTCGGCTTCTAAGGTCAATAAAAGACTCAAATTACACATTTTATTGAACTTAACAAAACTTTACAAAAATGTAATTAAAACTTAACTAAAATGCTTATGTTCAAGCTCCTAAAGTGTGAAAACTAGTTTAATCTGCTACAGCGAATTATGGCAGATCACTCATAAACTACTATATATAGAGTTTGTAATTTTTTTTTGTGACAAAATCATTAAGATATGATCTTTTCTGATCATTTGGATGTGTGTAAGCACGCCTATGATATCCAATCCTATTATAAGAAGTTAAAAGAAGTTACCTTGAATATTGGTTTAGATTGGATCAAAAAAAGCAACTTCCCTATTTTGAAGAGATTAGATTAGATCAGGTAACTTTGTAACATATCTTGAAGATTTGAAGATTGATCTTGGTCATGTTGAAGATATTAACCATGCTGATTATCTTGCTATTTTTAATGAAAAGATGAATGGTAATTGATCTTTATGTTAACAAGCCTTAAACTCTTATACATTAAAAGGTTTGTATAGGTAAAAGGGGTTGGGAATTTTAACACTTATTCTGCTATTTAGAACTTTTTTAGAATGGCTTTTGTAAGTAGTCAAGTGAGTTTTTTGGTTTTTATCCTATGTTTTTAAGGAGAAAACATAAAGTAAAGTTATCTAGACCTTAGGTGCAAAAATGAGATTGCTAATATGGTGAGTGTTAGTGCTTCTAACCTCTTGTTGTACGAGGTGCTAAAATTTCAAGCATTCATTGCTTTTCTATTTTGTTTTTCACCAATGCCCAAAGCATTTAACACTCTTTCTTTAGCACTGCCTGATTTACTTCTAATTATCATTTCTGTTTTTCCAATTGGTATCGAACCCTTCTACTTAATGTAACTAGTGTTGTATCATGGTGTCGATAACTTTTTGTAATGGAAAGTTATTCAATATCATGCCTCTTACATTAGTTGGATCGAACTATACCTATTAGAAGGCACGTATGTGAGCCTTTGTAACGTCAATTGATGAGAAGGCTTGCAAGGTTGCTTTGTTAGGTTGGGAGCCAACTATGAATGAAATAGATGGAGTTCGAATCGTCAAACCTAAAACCACTTGGACTGCAAAGGAATACCAATCATCCAATTTTAACTTAAATGCCTCATATGTTATCCTCAACGGTGTAGATCCTCAAGAATTCAAGTGCATCTCTAAGTGTATTTCTTCTTACGAGGTTTGGACCATTCTTGAAAAAGTCAATGAAGGTACCAACACTATAAAAAAATCAAAGTTGCAGATGCTTACCACTAAATTTGAGACTTTCAGAATGTAGGACAATGATAGTTGGTGAATTTTATGCCAAACTGTGTGAATTTTCAAATCAAGCTTTTATCATTGGTGATGAATATTCTAACTTGAAGTTGGAGAGGAAAGTTCTTAGATTTACCTAAACATTTTGCGATCAAATGCACTTGAACAAGTCAAGGATATTAATGTAATGAAGATTGAAAAGCTCATAGGATATTTGAAAACATTCAAAATGAATCTTGATTAGTCAAGGAAAACCATATTAAAAGATAAAAATAGTATAGTATTTCCAGTTACAGCACCATTGGCAACTACTAGTAACACTACTACTGAAGAACATTGATCGCCACCGGACATACCAACATTCTGAGTAGAAATTCTGCACAAAATATATGAAAAAGTGGTATCCGCAAGTATACGGGTTAAATTGTAATATAATTAGTAGATGAGTACTCCAAGGATCTTACCCAAAGGAGGCGAACACTAAACTAATTCTAACCTAAGCATAAATAGATCTAATTGGTATTTTAGATGAATTATATTATGATAAAATAAAAAGAAAAAGTTTTCAGGATTCTTAATAATAATATTAAAAGTAAAATGAACAGAAATAAAGAAATAATGAGAAATCAAATAGTAAAATTATCAAATCTGAGCATGGGCAATTAGCTTGCCTCGATAATCATAATCAACTGTCACTTCAGGCTTTCTTGTTCAATCATCTAGTCGATATCCCTGTAGAATCTTCCGATCTTCTACTAGAATAACAAGCCAGCAAGAACTACTTATCTCTCGACCCCACAGTCCAGACCGATTTAAGGTTAAGGTGTTCACGGATAGGCCATACCAATTTTGGGTTAATTCTCACCTTAATGACTTCCTAGGGTTGTCAACCCAAGGTTTAAGTTCTTCCTTTCCTGAACAGTTGATCCGTTTAAGAGAACCCTATAAAATAGTTAATTAATTATACCTCCACTCGCTAATCCCTCACAGGAGAATTAGTTCCTCGTGGATCTTATAAACAATATAAACTTGATAGAAAGAATAGGCATGAACAATAATTCAAGAATATAAGGTTTACAAGAAGCTTAATTTGTATTTAGAATAGAATGTTGAATCTTCACAGACTTCGATCACATTTCACAAATCTGATTTCTTTCTCAAAGTAAAGAACAAAAATTAAAATAATCATAAAGCATAAGAAAAGAGAAAAACTAAATACTAGAACTAGGAAGAAAACTATACAATATGAAAGTTGTCCATAACATGTGTTAATTGAGTCTATTTATAGACTTTAGAGTGGTCATCATCCTTAACCTTAGCTCAACTGTCATCCTTGTGCTCAATGTTTGATTGAACGAACCAAAACACCTCTAGCTCGTACTTATTTCCTGTACATAGGTGATGTCACGACACACAAGTCCTATGTCGCAACATCGAGGGCAGTATAATTCATCTTCAGGGTGTCTTCAGGGGTGTATCGCGACATCCTCAGGCTGTGTCGCAACACCAAAGGCAGTCTTGGTATTCTTCTATTCTACTCCCTATTTTGTGACATTCAGATCTCCATGTTGCAACACAGTGACCAGTACTAAGTTAGCACACCTTCTAATGGTCTCTTGCACACTCACAACATATATTAGCTTACCCTTAGGCCTCATTAAACCCCTAAGGTCAGTAAAAGACTCAAATTATACACTTAATTTAATTTAGATAGCTTTACAAAAAATTTAACTAAAACTTAACAAAAGTACTTCTCCTAATGTGCGAAAACTAGTTTAATCTACTGCACCGAATTACAGTAAATCAAACACCCCTACACTTAAGTCATTGCTTGTCTTCAAGCAAAGCAAAAAAAAATAGTAAATAAAAAGATGACCTTTGATCCGGTATGGTAAAAATGTTGGTTTTGGAGCACATGAATAAGCATTTCATATTTACACATAATCTTGACATGATCTATAGATGACTTACCACTTTTTGTATTAAACATCTAAGTTCAGTATATTACAAAGAATATAAGTACAAAGGGTCTCAAATGTAAGAATTCATCAATAAATTATACAAGTAATTTCATTCGTAAATGCAATTATTCAGTATGATTTCAAACTGTGAATAAGTCTACCTAGATTACATAGGGCTTTTTGGCTTGTAGTGTTCTGAGCCTTAGGATAAATATGGAATTCAAGAATAGTAAGCATCAAATAGTTTCAAGCACAAATATAGTTTGGCACATCATATTGTCCCCTATCCTCCCCCTTAGTGACCTTTTCCCGCTCACCACTTTATTTCTCATTCTCTCACCTTCCTTATGTCTCATTCTAAAAAATCTCAGCATCATATTGTAACTATGGCTAGCTCACGAGTTTTTCTATTGTTGTGAATTTTTCACTTTTTTTCCTTTTTCACATCACCTCACTTACAAATGCTTTTATATTCCACATGCTTTTCTACTCCTTTAATTTCCTTTTTTTGAATTTTTTTTTACATTTTTAAGCTAACCTATAATCAACGTACTACATTGATCTTTCCTATCACTCTGTTTTTACAAAACCATCGTAATATATCTACTTAACCCTCAATATGTATGGCCAGACATCTATAATCATACAATTTAGGACCAAAAAAATGGGTAAGCACAAGTTATCTTTTTTAGATTTGGGTTTTGTATAAAGGATTATCAAGAAGTGTTTTCCGGCGTAAAATAGGTACTAAGGATAAATAAATAAGGTTAACCTTCTGAGTGTATACCAAACAACGCCTTAGGTCATCTATAAGTATCTCAATATTCACAAATTTAGTCAACCAAACAATCACAAATTCAACAATTTATCATTCATACTAGCATGCTAGTTTCCTTGTATTTTCTATATCATTTGCTACATTTAATTGTTTAATTCTTATTTACAATGTAATATATAGAATTTAGTAGTCTAATAATAAAAATTTAAAATCACCTATCATCATGCCAAATTTACCGTAAATACAATCAACCTCTGTACATGCTCTTAACCAATCACTTGTTTTTTTACAAGCTCAAGCATACAATTGACAATAAAAATTTTAAAAAAACAAGCATAAAATTTTAACACAAATTTTCTATGTTACCCTTACACTTTATATAACACATTGTCTTCAATGTGTAGCCTCTATATAAGATAAAGAAAGAAGTTACCCGATTGATCGTGATAGTTCCGTAAGCAATTGGTGAGTACTTCCTCCTTTAATCGTTGACAACTCAAAATCGTTGTGCCTCCTCTATGTGGGATTTCTACATAGAAAATTTAAATAAAACACAAAATAACTAATAATCTACTGTTACTCCTACCTTGACAATGTAAAAAAAATACAATCATCCTAAATTTAATACAGTCTCAAAATGTTTAGTTTTAATCTAAATCATCAACATGAAGCGAATACACCCTTTTCATTGGTGTTTTTCATGTTCCCATGTCGTATCCTTGGTAAGAGCTCCCACCCATCGAAGGTGTGAGGTAGGCTGGGCTTCGAATGACGGGTCCTTTTAGTGTAAAATATTCTGGCTGAAATGCCACTTCAGAGTCGTCCTCATCTCTCGAGAGATCGTCTTCATCCCTCTCTCCCTCATCTTTTAAAGTTTCCTTCTCCTCTTTGGCTCTATGATGGGTTTGTGTTAGGCCGAACATATTTGGCAGATAATTTGGGGCTCTCAACCCATTTAGTTGAGTGAATTCTTAGATAACTGAACCCGTCTCCTGCATCCATCTAATCATTCCATCGAGTTTTTCTTTGATGCTTCCACTTGTCCCTCTCCGAGCTTTCGATTGTTCTTTCTTTGTAAGTTGTTAACCTCTCCTTTCTTTTCTCTGAAATTTTCCACGAATCAGAAAGTTCAAATTAGAAAATAAAGTCAGAACTGCAGGAAGCTCTCGCTACTCTAGTTTTCACTTTAATACTGAGATTTGATGCAGAACCCAGGGCAGATTTCTCTTCCCCTTCTTTGAGTCTGTGATTTCTTTCTCTATAAGCTGCTACATTTTCCAGTTTTTTCTCAAAAATTTTCCACGAGAATTTGATGTAAAGAAAAACTGCTCTCCAATTCCTCTCTTCCAAAATCCTTCCATCCTCTTTCCTTTTCTCTTTCTTCATTATAGGGTAAGCCCCTCCTTCTCAGCACACACCTTTTGTTTCCTTTTTTTTAGGATGGTTTATCTAGTATAAATACAACCGGCTAAGAGTGACGTATACTGAGTGTTGCATCATCTTCTTGGAATTGCCATGGCATTCTAATTGGAAGTGTAATCAACATTTTGTCATGGCAATATTTCACTTACTTCATTTTATTTCTCCTTTCTCTCTTTCTTCTTCATCCTGCACATGCTGCCAACAATAACCAATACCTTTCTTTCCCAATAACAAATAATGACATTTATAGCACAATCCAAGCTCTATGATGCAATGTTCTAAAAATATCTTTAAAATGCAAACATATTTACTTAATTACAAACAATTAGTTCAATCTAGAAGCCTGAAATATAACTCTTTTCAAGAGTTATTAGACACACAAGCTGGGACATGATAGTGTGTCCTATATTTTAAATTGTGCATAGTTGGCCACACAGCTTTATCACACAGCCGTGTGACCCTTGTTTCCAAAATTTTCAAATTTTCTAAAATTTTATGTTTTGTTTTAAATAAGTCTCTAAATGTTTTTAAACTACTTTTAAGGCCCCGTAAGCTTGGTTTAAGGCTCGTAGATGTATTTGTGCTATAAATGAAATATGTAATTCTATGTTAGTATTTAAATTAGAATAATTGTTTCTATATGAAGTTAAATGTTCTGAATTGCATTGCGATACTCCTTAACCCTAATCTGAAAATAGAGACGGGTTAGTGGTGTTATAGTATCTATTCTAGAAGTATCTCAAGATTTATTCTCATAGTATTCTCCAATTGAAAAACGAGTACGAAAAGCAAAGAGTACGCCTCAGAGTTTTGGTTGAGCATGACGCGCCTTCTAAGTATCAGTTATTATTGTCCGAGGCTAAAGTGTCTTTAAGGCCACGCCATATATGAGTTATCACCATAGGAATGGTACACCAAGTTTGTTTAAAAGTTGTGCAAGATGGGTTCTGTAACGTGATTGGTTGAAAGACAACTGAATTGATTAACTGGTCAAATAGCACCTGCATCGAATTTTCTTTTATATTTTCTTTGATTTTTGTCGAACATTTAAGGGACAAGTTTTGTATACATTTGACACTTGTCAAAATCCACTAAGAGGTGTTGGGTATATAATATGGTAAGAATAGAACATTTAGATGTTTTCCTTCTTTCCGCTCTACTCTTTAGCTTTCTTAAGATTAAATATTCTCTTCTTCCTTGTTAAACTGGAAGCTCAGGTTTTTGAGGTTATCGATGGAAGTTTCAACCTCCTGGTAAGTCCAGTATCTCTGCATGTTAGGATTTTGAAAGATTAAAGATGTTTTTATACAGATAAACAGTACGATATGAATAAAAGGCCTTGCATAGGGATCGTCTGTAATTGAGATGATAGCAAATTGGAAGTAAATGGGTTTTTAATGGTGATTTTAGTTTTTTTAAGCAGTTACTGTTGCTAGTTTGGGAAGGACAATCGGGTTTAGAACTCCAAGCTACAGTATAAGTGTGTTTTAAGTGATTATTTAATCTGACTCAAGCATGTTGATTTAAAATGGAAAGTCGTATGTTTATGTAAACTTGAATGTATAGTGAGCGTAAGCGTGTGTGAAGTGTTATCAAGTTGCCGCATGTTTATAAATGGAACATATAAGTTACTACATGAAGAAGAAGCTGTATGGTATTCAAGCATATAGAATCAGGTATGGAAGAGTACGAATTAGTTAGGTGAGTGAACGAATTTGGGTAAGTGTATTCAATGTTAAAAGAGTAAATCATCTTATTGTAATACATCCGCTAGGGCAGGTACCTTGCTAACCAGACTAACAAATCACGGTGACAAGGAGAATACTTATGGTGTATACTTCGGTAAGATGTAAACCGGATTGGTAGAACACAACATAAGGATGTGTAAGACCATATGGTTGAGACCCATGACATAATATGACAATGAAAATATACATGGTATTGCCTTCAGTGAGTTGGAAATCGGACTGGTACATCATGACATGAAGATATGTATAAGACCGTGAGAAACCCATGGCACCTTTTTGAGAAAATCCGCCAGGACAGTAAACATGTAACTCTCTATGATGCCTATATGGCATGATCTACAAAGCCTTAGTGGCATATTCTATAAAGCTTGTGTGGCATATTCTGTATCGCCTATGTGGCGTATTCAGTGATGCCTTCGTGGCAAAAATCTAGTTACTTGCCTTTGTGGCAAGATCTAAGTAAGCTTTGAGATTTTTTCGCTAACTCTATGATAAAGGTCTGATAACTTTGAAGATAAATATGTTTGGTTAGCCTTGTAATGATATTGAATGAGTTTTGATGGGCATTTCTTGAAAAAAGTTAGCAATGGTGTTTCTAAAATAGGGAATTTGCATTAATAATTTGTCAATACAAAAAAAACTTGGTATAATCTTTGTAACATCCCGAATTAGGGTCTAGTCAGAATAGTGGTTTCGAGATCACAAATCTAAAATAAAAATAATAATTTTATTATTATTTGATGATCCATGATATGATTTCATATTTGTGTGAAATTTTTCATGAAGAAATTCTATACCAAAGGTGTCCAATTTCACTTTAGGGACTAAATTGAATAAGTTGAAAAACTTGTGTTCTAGAAGATTCAAGTATGAAATTGCATTGAATTATTATTTAGAGGTCTTTAAAATGCAATTAGACCAAAATCTAAAATTTTGGACAAAAATGGGCATGAATAGGAAAAATTAGAAAGAAAGGCCTTAAGGGCATTTTTGTCAATTGGTAAATAAAAGAATAAAAAGGGAAAAATCAAGTCAAAATTGTGTCCATCTGACTAATTTCCATGTTACGTATAGAGGCCATCTGGAATCTAAGTTGTTTGTCAAGTTGGGCATTCTCATGATATGTAACATGGTTGCTTGGAATTCTTTAAAATGATTTAGAATGTTTCATTATCAGCATAAGTTATGATTTAGTGTTGGTTTAAGATATGATCTAATTGGTATTCTAGTAGTTATCAGAACCAGTATGAAAATTTGTCAAAGGTAATATCAGGATAGAGTTTATCTTAAAAGTTCAATTAGTTTATTTATCCACCAAGAATAGTATTTGTGAGTACTCATCCTAAGGGAAAAGTATTCATGTTTGTTTGAAGAAGATTCCGTCAATGATAGGTTCTATATAGATATTCTTCTAAGAAGTAAATTTGCTTTTCTGATAAGGAAATGAGATCCATATTGATTGGTGAAGTCTAGAATCAGTTCAAAGAGTGACTTGTGAATAAATTGATCAAGCATGGATACGCTGTTATAGGGAAGTATCCACCAAAGGCAGAGATGAAATCTAAAACCTTCAAGATGATGAATTCAACTAGAAATGTTTCAAGGTAATCTAGACTTAAAACTCACTGAGTTCGTTTGAACTTACAAATGTTTTTTTCATGTTTCAGGTTCTACTATAAGAGTGGGTACACTAAGAGGGACCAAGCCAGGATTGCTGATAAATCGTAATTTATACATATTTTTATCCCATGCTTAGTATATTTTTGGATGAATTATCACTGGATTTGTGGAATTTGATGCTCCTAATCCCTTAATTTCATGTTTTATACTTAGGTGAGCATAGGAGAGTAAAAAGAGCAGAATCGGGCCAAAAATGGAGAAAATGGGCCAACATGAGAAATCAACACAGCCTGGACTTCCTCACACGGGTAATTCACACGCCCGTGTCTATTTAACAGATTGCAATACAGCCTAAGCTACCTTACACGGGCGTGTCACACGGGCGTGTCCCTGTCGAGCCCAAGTCTAGTCCTATTCGGAAAAGACCACTCTTGAGGGTTGTGAAGCATTCTAAAGCCTATATAAACACCCTAGGAGGTACTTAGAAAATACACACGGAGTAGGAGGCAAGGAATTACTCGAAGAAAAGCCGATTGATCCATCTCAGAAGCAGGATTATCCTTCAAGACTGAAGATCTCCTTTCAATTTCCTTCAGGAGTTTTTGGGTTTTCTTTATGTTTTGTTATCATTATTCTTTTGAGATGTTTTCTTTTACACTTATGAACTAAATCCCCTAAATACCTTAAGGGAATGAAACCTAAGACGGATCTTGTTATTATTTTTTGAATTATATGATAAATATTTGACTTGTTCTTAATTATGAGTTCTTAATTTTTGTTTTAATAATTCCAGGATATTGATTCAAGTATTGATGTGCTTATTCAGAGGAGTAAAAGTCCCTGTCTAAGAGTAGATCTAGCATAATTAAGCGGAGTTGATTGCACCCCTAGACATAGGGCAACATAATTTTACCGTATTAGGGTGAAACCTAATAAGGGAATCCATAGATCGAGTTAATGTAACACTAGGGATTTTAATTAGAAAGAGATTTCAATTAATCAACCTAGGGTTAGATGTTGTTAGTCTCGAGAGAGATAACAATATAACTTAGGGATTTCTACGGATCAAGTCAAGTGAATAAATCGTCTGATTCAGAGTCAAATAACAAGTGAAGTTTAGGTGGATTTTTCCCTGGGTATTGTCCAAATCAATCAGTTTTTCCCAAAAGTAATTCCCCAATTTTCTTCCTGTGCATTCTTAGTTTAGTTAATTAATTTAGATAAAACAAACCCCTTTATTTTTAGGCTAGATAATAAAACGAAAGTTAATACTAGTACTTTTAGTTCCTGTGGGTTCGACATTCCGGTCTTGCTATAAACTATACTACTGTTCGATAGGTGCACTTGCCTTCATCGTGATAATAGTTAGTTTTCAAGTATGATAAATCATAAATATAAAACTTATCGTGATTTACATCAATCAATTGCGCTAGGTAGCAGCGAGTTGCGATATTATGCAAAAAAAAAGGGCATTGTAGAAGTGTGATGTATAGTATACTACGCCATGATGAGTCCGTTTTTAATAAACTTTTTATGTTGTAACATTTTATGTTGTTCAAATATCTAATGTAAATATTTAGTATCCTCTTTTATATTAAAAAAGGTACAAAAATAAATACGAAGTATGTTTTAAAATTGATTATGCCAGATGTATAAATTTCTAAGTGTTTTTGCATTGTAAAATCCAATATTCAGATCTAGAGATTCGGGTTAGCTAGAGGATGTTATAGGATCACATGGTCGTGTGGGCAAACCATGTAACAGACTAATGTTATGTGGTGTTGGAGTCACACGGTCGTGCAAACAACTATGTGCCCTCATCAAGGCTGTGTGGGTCAAAAGTGTAACTATTCAAAAATGCATCACACAGTCGTGTCATTAGGTCGTGTAACAGACTATGGCCATTGCACTAAAATTGCCTAAAAACTTAAATACCAATCGATCGTGCCATATGCCCGTGTCTGGCACACGGTCGTATCGCTCGGTCGTATAACAAGTCATGTCAACCTGTACGTAAACCTTTCAAAGCAAGACCTTTAAACTAAATTCAATAATACTGCAAGCAACACTTTACACCAATTTTAACCAATTCAAAATGCATCAATATAACACCAAAACAATATTTATCTTAGCCAACCTAAGTGCCTAACGAATATGCCACAATTGGCACCTGAATCCAACAATTCAAACTCAAACATAGATTAATATTTCAACAAGTCCAATATGCCTTCCAAGGCACCCCACAACAAGTAGCATAGCATACATCTTTTAACCATTTCTAACATCATATAACCATGATTCAAAAGCAAGCATATATACAAGCACAAAGTCATACCAAAACCATTCAACATAGCAATTACATATCATTCTTTTACTAACTTATCTCAAGCATATTACCTTATCAGTTTATAAGCAAAACACCAACCAAATCAAGAAGACAATATTGCCATCAATTATATATATAAGCATATATATATACAAAGTTCTCAAAATGCCAACAAGATCAAAGTTAAGCGTTGTTTAACCAAAGACTTCTTAGGTACATACCATGACCCAAATTAAACTATCACCAAATCTTGATTATGGGATTGTCATTGGATGCTGAGTCAATGATCGAAACGTAAAGTACCTAAACTGTGCATGAAAAAAAAACCATACGCTGAATAAACTCAGTGGTATTTCTATAATCCAGACATTAAAACATAATATAGTACATTCAAATGCATGAGTTAGAAGTAAGGGGTGATATGCAAATTAACGTGTAAATTTCCACTTCTTCATAGCTTCTTTTAATCAATCTAACAAAAGTACTAATATGTAACATTACACTATCATTTCACATTGAATCATCAGACTTTAATATATTTCTTCATCTCAATTTATAATAATCAATTTTTCAATTCCACAACATAATTTCATCAACCAATCACCAATACACATATGTGATAGTGTAGCTCATCACAATTTAATTCAATTGCATAATTATAACAATATATCATATTTTCAAAAGTATTCAATTTAGTTCTTATCACCAATAACTAATTTAGATTAATTCAATTTTGCTCATTCTATCATTTCTAGCTTACATTATGCTATTATCATGCAGTGCAGTTCATAAATGCAATAATTAAAAAGGTTTGGGTTATAGAAATACAAATCCTAAACTCCAAGCTATTTGTCGATGACTTTATCTTTTCCTTTTTGTTTTGAGGAATCTTAGTCGACGTTAGCTACGGACTAATATAAATACATTAAAGCATCAATGCACAATCATTTTCACGTTCAATTTCTAATTAATGAAAAAAAAATTTTATTCAATTTAGTCCTTAAAATCGGGACTAACATAACTCTTAAATTTAACCTCCAATTTTTATATTGATTTCACTCTAAGCCCAATTTTACTTCCTATTTCTTATTTCTACTATAAATTTAAAAATTTGTGCATTTTAGTCCCTATTGCACAAAATCATCATATGACTTTACAATTTATTCCTTTTTCAAAATAAACTCAAAGTCTATCAAATTGGTCCCTAAAATTTCAACTATATAACAATAATAATATCCTCAAATTTTAACAATATCAAAAAATACGACATGGGTCAGCTAGCTTAAGCTCCCGAGATTCCGAAAACATAAATATTACAAGAAAAGTACTTAATTGAGATACCAATTGAAGCTTGAAATTTTGGAACCCAAAACCATTTGTCTCCTGTTCTCCCTAATTTGTTTCGAAGCTTTGAATATGAAAAGAGAAAGAATGCTTTCTCTTTTATTCCACCAAGCCTTTATCTTTTCTTTAGTTTAACACGTTTTCATTTTAAAATTTTTAATTACTTAAGTTTTATAAGATAAACATACATACATACATACATACATACATACATACATACATACATACATACTTCCTTAACCAGCCATATATATTTCCTAGGTATAATTACTTTTTGAGCCCTTTGAATTATGTTCTACATATAAATCCTTAACAATTCATATTGTCATCGCTTATGCGATTTAGTCCCTGAACCTTAATCAAGCACTAATTCGACAAAATTATTCGACCGAAATTCAATTCACTTCTAATATAATTTTGTAAATATTTAATAAAAATATTTACGCACCTGGTTTACAAAAACTAGGTTCCAAACTTACACTTTTTGACCCCACTTACTTTCGGTCATTACACATTACATTTTTTGGAGTAAGTCTTCCAAGAGTTCCATAGGGTAATTATATCCTTTAATTTTTTTTTTGTTCATTTATTTTATTTTCTTTAGTTTTCTTAAATTCAAATCTAACTTGTGTTATCTCTTATTTTTAGATTTGATTCTTAAATATTGTACTTTCAATTCATTGAAACATCCAATTTCATTCCTTAGTCAATTACTACACAAATAAGCCTTTTTTTTCTTTTTTTCTTTTTATATATTTATTTCATTAATTCAATTCTAATTTATTTGTTTTTATTTATTGCATATCCTAGGTTGTCACATCACAAAAAGTCCCCTTGGATATGGTGAAGTGTCTTCTAGTGTACAAGCAAAAGGCCCATTTGGTGTGTTGGCAAAGGGCCCCCTTAATGTGTTGGAGAATGACCCCTTAGGTGTGGTGAAGGGTAGTCTGATGTGGGGCGAGGGGTACCCTTAGTATGCTGACTAAGGCTCTTTTAGTTTGTTGATAGAGGGCTTTTTTGGGTACAGCGAAGGGCTCTTTGGTACAGGAACAAGGGGTCCCTTTGGTGTGATGGTGAAGGTTCCCTTGCTGCACTAGCAGAAGGCCCCTTAGTGTTCTAGCAAAGGCTCCCTATTGACCCTTTATTGATCCCTTCGTTGGAGTGAAAGGAGTACTTCTCTTGACATATTTGAGGGAAACACATTTTTTGTTCCCCAAAAATTGGGAAGCTCTCAAAAATTCAAATACCACAAAAATTTCAAGAGATCCTATAATGCTAAAAGTTTCAAGAAACCTAAAATGAAGAAAGATAAAAAAAAAAATCTTGCGGAGATTGAGCCATGGATTCTCATTCATAGAAAAAAATGATATTTTGCTTAGTTTCTCACATACGATGTCAATACATAATTTGGGGTGACTTATTATGGCGTTCACACCGTAATGAGTGCGAAAATACACTAGAGTAGAGGTGGTTCACACTATTGATAATGCAAAGAGCCTCTGGAAATGATGGTTTTTAAGGAGCTCGTGAGCTTTGGAAGACTTATTGGAAGAGATTTGGCAGAGCTTTGATAGGCCTCCTATAAAGGAGCTCCCTTTTACTTGTGATGTAAAGAGCTTTTATAGAGAAGGGGAAGCCTTGGCATGAGTCCCATTAGAATGGTGGCCTATTATATATAGGTTGGCTGAAGAGATATGGTGACTTAATTAAGGTATAATAGCGAACTTGATAATAGCGTATGAGAATGGTGGTCTATTATATATAGGTTGGCCTACTAACAATCTTGCCTCGAAATATTATATATTTTTATTTTTTATATTAAAATTTACAAAATTAAATAAATATATTTTATAAAATTTTATAAAAATTAAAACTCCAATGGAAATATAAAAAAATAGTTAAAATGTTATAATATTTATAAAAGCTTTAAAATTTATAAGGGATAATGTCATATTTGGTACAAGTACTTCCGTAAAATGTCCAATGTGGTACCTATACTCTGAATGTCTAATGTGGTACACAAACTATCAATATATGCTCTAATATAGCACTTGGTGCTAACACCGCTAGTGAATTGCTAAACTAGCCAATGAAAATTTGATACGTAGATTTTTTTTTTAAAATCAAGTCCACATGGATAATATAAAATTATGAGAAAAACTAATTAAAACAAAAAAGTTAAATTAAATTAAAAACAAATAACCAAACATGTGTTAATAAAATAAAGAAGTAAATACTAAACTCACATAAGCAAAAACAATTTTTCTCCATTTAAGTAAACAATCATCTTCTCCAAAGATTTTTCCATTAGGAATAATATTTTTAATTGAATTTTTAAATAATACTTTTTATTGTCCATGAAAGTACAGGCATGGCCAAAACCAGAAATTTTTGGGTAGTGAAGATTGAGTTATATATTTTTATAAGAGCTAAAATGAAATTTCACCATTCTATTAACATATATCTTTATAGTTTTTAGAATGAATAAATCAAAATTTTATCAATTTGGGGGAGCCAAACTATAATTTTACCTTTTATTAACTCAAAATTTTATAAATTTTCAAGGGTCAAAAGCATAATTTTTCATATTTAGGGGCCATGGCAGTTGCCCACCCCCTTCCCTTCGCCCCTGTACTTTCATGTAAATTTATTGTTTAGTTATTTGTTATTTAATTTAAACTCTTTTTTTATATAGTTTTTCATATAATGTTATATTATCCTAGCGGACTTAATGATTTGGAAAAAAAATTCTACGGGTCAATTTTTTATTGACTGGTTTAACAATTCACTAATGGTATTAACACAAGATACCATAATAAAACACATATTGATAGTTTAGGTACCACATTAGACATTTTCAAAGTACATGTACCACTTCGGATATTTTATTAAAGTACATGTAGCATAATGTAACGCCCCTAACCCGAATCCGTCACTGGAATAAAGTTACGGAGCATTACCGGAGTTACCGATTTATTTATTAGATATTTTATTTCATCTAACGTTCATATTTGGAACCAATTAAAATCAATCATATTGTCCCTTAAACGTACTTATTTTTCTCGACATGTTTTACTTGAATTTATTACTCGTCTCAATATACTTAATTTCCTTGTATCAACATATCAAAGATAATCACATATTGACATATCATGATAAATATCATTCTCTTGCCATTTCTTCATAAACATAAATCAGGTAATTCATTATATCGACATTTCATGCATTTAAAAATAAAATTCTTGCAATTTAATCCTTATTTACAGCCGTTATTCTCATACAAATTGATAACAACCCATGAATTCTATAAAATATCAGAATTTTTCATAATTTCAATACTTTTTAATTTAATCCTTAAAACATGTTTTTCCCGATCTTGAACTAAATTAATAATTTTATTCAATTTATCAATTTTACAAAATTGACTACCCAAAATTGCCCATAAAGTTTTACTTTTATTCAATTTAGTCCCTAAGCCTAAAACATGTAAATTAGCCATGCTAACTGAATATTCATACATATTTTCCTCCTCCTCCTCTCCATTCCACATCCTTAATTTATATAATATGCTTATAAGTAACGTTATCAATAATTTCACTATTTACTTATGTGTATATTCAAAACTGTCCATTTGAGTCATAGTTACTAAATTAATTATATCTTGAGCTACAGGTATCCGTTAATTTTACTTGAAACTAGACTCACATTTATTGTTACCATAAAATTTTCAGAATTTTTAGTTTTTCCAATTAGTGAATTTTATTCATTAAAGTATCCCCTATTTTGCTATTTGATAGTTATGACCACTCTTCACTAAAGTTTAATTATCTCTTTAAAAAGAATTCAAATGATGTTATCATTTATTGTTTATAAAAATAGACTCATTAAGGAATCTAACCATGTAAATTATGTCCCAAAATTATTTTTTTATAATTTTTAATAATTTTTCCAAGTCAGAACAGGGGATCTTGAAATCATTCTAAACCAGTCTCACAAAAATATAAATATCTAAGAATACAGAATTCCTTTACTTTCTATATTTCTTTTATATGAAAATATACTCAATAAGATTTAATTCCATATCTCACTCAGATTCTAATTCAATTTCTACTATTTTTGGTGATTTTTAAAAGTTAGTCTATTGCTGCTGTCCAAAACTACTTTAGTGCAACATATTGATTACCAAGTTTATAACACTCTTATTTCCATTCTCTACCATATTTCCCATTATTTTCTCTCATTTCCCTTCACTAATATATCAAGAACATGGATCCTTATATAAGAAAACTCTACCTTAACATCATTTTCATGCTTTTGATATTACCTTACATGAGAAACTCTACTTAAAATATATTGAAATCTTAAAATTCTTACCTTGTTCCATTGATTTTAATCTTTAACTTGATTTTTCTCTCTCCTCCAGCTTCTATTTCTTGAATCCAACTTGATATTCCAACTCCCCTTAGTCTCCTTAACATTTTTCTCTCTTGGTAGCTATAAAAATTCATTTTTTATTTTTAGGTGAAAAGGGTGAATTTTTAGTGAAAGGACTAAATTGTAAAGAAGGCAAAACTTTCTTTCTTCTCTTTTCTTCTAACGTGAAATGCATAGAGAAAGATGGATGGTATATATGTTTTTTTTTTCACACGCACACACATATATATAGACTAAATAAAATAACAAAATATTTTATTAAAATATTAAATAAATAATAATTATCTAATTAAATAACTATAAAATATCACCAACATCATCATTACTTTCTAGATTTCTCTCTCTTCCAATTGACCATTTTGCCCTTCATGATCTTTTAAAATTTCATTCTTGAGTCATCACTTAATTTGGTAAAATTGTAATTTAGTCCCTCATAATTCTTCACCTATTCAATTTGGTCCTAATTCATTAATTTTCCTTGGTTTCTAGATCATTCCACCCTTAAAATATTTGCACTGTTAGTCCTTCAACTTTTTCATATTTACACTTAAATCCCTCAAATTTTGAGTATTTACTCTTGGGCCACAAAACTTTTCTCTCTTTTACAATTTAGTCCTTACTTGAATCAATATGTCATAATATACTTCCCAGTGACATAACTCAATTTTTCTCTTCTTGTCACTTTATTTCCTTATTTTACTATATTAAGGATAATATCTTAATGTAGAAATTTTCAGGGTGTTACACATAATAAAATACTTATTGATAGTTCATATACCACATTAGACATTTTATGAAAGTATAGGTGCCAAATATCACATTATCCCAAATTATAATTAAATTTTATAAAATTAGTTTAAAAATTGGGGCAAACCTCAAAACTACACAGAAACTTTAGTTCAATATGCAATGTTATAAATGAACGTTCATTTTGTGCAATTTTATATATTATATTTTCATTTTATTCAATTTTCACAAACTATTATAACTTCATTTTGTGTTTACATATTACATACACAAATAAGTGTACTTTATATAATATAAAAACAAATTGATGTATTTATTTTTTTAAATTTGTACAATTGAATCACAAATAAAGTTTAATGTGTATAATTATATCAAATCAAAGTCTATACATCAAATGGCACATTTAATCAAAATTCATGTAAAGTTTTAACATTTGGAAAATTATTTAATGCACTACTAGTGAAGTTAAAAAACTCCACAAGCACAGGTGAAAACTACCATGTGACCTTAGATAATATTAAAAAGGGTTAGTATTTAGTACACTAGTATTAAAAAATACATATTTAAAAAATATATACATTTGTCAATTTTTTTAAGTTACTTGTGGAATAAACAAAATACATTGTCAATATACCAAATATCGATCCTTAAAACAAACATATGTCATTTATTAAACTTGCTTGTGGAGTTAAAAAGCTCCAGTAATAATGGACTGAATACTAACTCTTAATATTTAAGGTAATTATTTGATACACCATCAATGGAGCTTTTTAGACTATACAAACTGATTGAAAGTGTGGCAGCGTCATAGTTATTCATGTAAAAAAAATTTACTACATCCCATAATACACTTGTTAAACTCTTAATCTATTTGTGAAGTCTAAAAAACTTCACTAACAATGTATTAAATAATTTTACTAATATTTATCCTTTATAAAATTGAAAGATATCTTAAATTCTTAATAGAATTTTTAAAAGGAAGTGAGTTTGAACTAAACCTGTACAACACAAACCCAAAATCTTATTTCATTTTCAAAATCACTTTTTCTTTAAAAAAAACTGTTTGGATTGAAATCCAATTTGTTGGAATTAATTTGGCATCCTTAATTATGTCCAATTAAGTATGTTTAACGAAACAAAGAATTTAAGAATGATAAAAAAAGAAATTAGGATAAAACCATGTAAAAGAAAAGAAAAGAAAAAAAAATGGCAATCATGTCCCTTTTAACAATTATTTAACACAATCAGTGAAGTTGAGACAAAACGAAGTGTGCCATCTCAGCATTTGGATCAATGCTCCAAATAACAAGGCACTTTTGTCCTTTTAATATGGACATTATAATATAATAATACATTTTAATTCTAAAGTGCAAAAGCTCAGTAAACAATGTATGTACAAGATGTGTGATTTGTTGATTGATTATTAACAATAAACAGCTTGATTTCGACTAAAAAAATATATGTAAAATTAACTTGTAACATTGCTAAAATTACAAAAAAATTTGTGGAAGGAAGTACAATTATTTCTTTTTAAAAACAAATATATAAAAGACAGAGCAATGAAAAAGATAAATATATATTCGAAGTAAAATTTAATGGAAACTCCTACACTTGTGCAATTTGATAGATTGGGCTGCCCAATTCATACAAATTAGGCTTAACCAATAACTTTTTTCTACGCTCCAAATTGGGTTTCATGCGTTTGTTTCATGTTTTTGTATTAGGTTTAGACTTGCTAAATGGTGTGATTATTCATTTAAATTCAAAGATGAACATATTTGTACTTGATTTCCGCAATGAAATTTTATGATTGGGAAAGCTGTTTATGGCACATTGAAACTTATCATTGCGGAAGCTGTTGCTTATCTCCATGATCATTGGATTTATTGTAAATGTAAGTGCCACAGAAGCTTTATTATGTTTAAGAAAAACAAACAATAAATCATTTGTATTAGATTAAGGTTAAGAAAGGACATTAACCTCCACATTTTCAATATTAAAACCCATGGAAATCTGAATAATACATAGATCATAAAAGCCACTAAGCTCTCTCGCCCCTAATACGACGAGCCAATTGGATGTCCTTAGGCATTATAGTAACCCTTTTAGCGTGAATAGCGCACAGATTGGTGTCTTCAAAAAGCCCAACCAAGTAAGCTTCCGCGGCCTCCTGGAGAGCGGCCACAGCGCTACTTTGGAACCTCAGATCTGTTTTGAAATCTTGGGCGATTTCTCTTACCAGCCTTTGAAATGGGAGTTTCCTGATTAAAAGTTCAGTGCTCTTCTGGTACTTTCGGATTTCACGCAAGGCCACAGTTCCTGGCCTGAATCTGTGCGGCTTCTTCACTCCACCAGTAGCCGGAGCTGATTTTCGAGCCGCTTTTGTGGCCAATTGCTTCCTCGGTGCCTTGCCTCCCGTGGATTTTCTAGCGGTTTGCTTGGTACGAGCCATTTGCGTTGTGAAAGATAAAACTGGGTTTCTGAGTTATGACTTGTTTGTTGTTAAGGAAATGAGGAACGCTTTTGGGCTGTGAAATAAACTGGTGAGTTTGGGGTTTTAAATAGAGGGAAGCTCTGGAGATTTGAAATGTGGAAATGGAGGGGAATTGCTTTCGATTTCAATCGGACGGTCGAGAGAAGATGTGACTTGGATTCTGATCCGCGTGAAATGATTTGACCAATAGAATTTGGTTATTCAGGCGCCAAATATCTTTTATTTTCAAGAAATTTTTTTGGAGTGTTTGGGCATATTTAGAATTTGGGTAAACTCCATCACAGATAAGTCATCCAACTATCTTTTTTTTTTAAATTAGTCACCTAATTATGATCAACTAATAATGAACATTTTTTAAATTAATCACTCAACTAATTGAGATTTTTTTTGGTTTATTTTCGCTAATTGTCGTTAGCCGGCTAATGGGAGAGTGATAAAATAATTATTATAATAATAAATTTAGCCTTCAACTTTTATATATATCTATTTAGTTATAATTTTTAAAAATTAACCCTCAAAATTTATAATTAATTTTAACTTAATCCTAAATCTAAAAAATTTAAATATATATAAATAATAATATAAAATTTAAATTTATTATTATATTTTTTAAAATATTTATGTATTTTATATCTAAAAATTTCAAAATTAACCCACTTGGACAAGTCTATCACTAAACCCTCCCTTCTCCCTCGAATAAAATTCCCATGATGCACTCTATTTGTGCCCGTATAGGTGCTCCTCAGTTAAAATTTGCCACGTGGATTACAAAAGTTTAGTGACAATTAAACTTGTTCATGACATATTTTACTAGAAAAGTGAGAGAATTTAAGTAAAAATATAGATTTAAAAATGAGTTTGAAAAAAAATAAAGCCCGTTTTTTAAACGGGTCAAGTCTTGGGTAAGATTTTTTTTGCCTGGGCTCAACCCGGCCCGAATTCGCAGAAAATAAATATTGCTGCTATTTTTTATTATTTTGCTATCATTTCACTATTATATTGCTACTATTTTGTTATTATTATCTGGATATTATATAACTCTTGTTTCATTACTAATTTTGTTACTATTTAGTGGTATTTGTTTGTTAAGTTGTACTTATCTTAGTATTATTTAAGTATATTTTTTAATTTTTTTTCACTTGTTGAGAAACATTTATTTTAATGTTTTCAGTGTATTTGATGTATTATATTTTTTAAATTTATTTTTATGTAAAAATTAATACGGGCAAGCTGGGCTCAGTTTTATCATTGTTATTCAATTTTAGGCCCTTTTTTTAGGTCGGGCCTAGAAAACGAGCCTAAATTTTTTACTTGGCGTAGCCATGGACAACTCTAGTGATAACTGATAACAGAGATTATAATATAAAAAATTTTAATACAGGCAAGCTAGTCTCGAGTTTTAGCATTTTTATTCAGCCCAAGCTTGGGAAAAATTTTAGGCCCATTTTTCGGGTCGGGCCTAGAAAATGGGCCTAATACACCCTACACCAGACCCGATCGTCGGGTCCGAGCAACAAGATGTCACATTCATCGCTCGCTGGAGCGACTATAATTAATTTTATTCAACTTTAAACCATTGTAAGATTTAATTCAAGCAAAGAAACATTAATCACAATAACAAACCATTTATGAGGTTTATACGAGCTTACAAAATCTCCAATAACAAATCCGAGGTTGAATAGGGATCAAACATCCATCATACGATATCCAATTCAACAGGAGCATTCAATTAAGAACAAACCAAACGAGACTCAACTAGGTACATGTCAACTTAAAATAAAAACGGAATATAAAAACATTGATGAGTTCGGGATTATTGACTGGATGATGAAATCGTAGTTCAAATATCTTAAATTATACCTAACCTGTGAACGAAAAACAAATCGTATGTTGAGCAGTGGAACTCAATTTTCTATGATTAAAATAACAAATTTTCAAGTTAAGAAAATTGAAGTATCCATCTAGTATGTCATTCATATCAAGTGGAAAACCAATTCATTTAGCATTGCAATAAAAATGATTGATTCTAGTTATATGCCAATAATTATCATAAAGCCTTTTTAAAATTCAATGCTAATCATGAATCAAACATTTATATTGTAACACCACCTAACCCTTATCCGTCACCGGAACAGGGTTACGAGGCGTTATCGAAAAGTTCAGAACAATATGAGCAATCACATAATTATTCTACATACATATCGTAATTTATTTATAACATCCCTTTAATGAGCCGTCGAGGTCCAAAACATATATTAGCCTAAAAAGCGCTTGCCCGCTCTACGTACGACGTAGACTCCATCAGATACATATCGATTTCTTTCTGATGGATCAAGAATAGATAGTTGTCTCATCAATAGATAGAAATAGGGGATTTCCCCCTTATTATTGATAGATTCCTTCTATTTCTATTCCTACTCAAACAAATCGGGACTTAATTGGAAGCTCAGAAAATTTTCGTGAAATTTTAAAATTTTTCTTAAGTACAGGGCTCACATGCTCGTGTGCCAGCCCATATGGACTCAAAATGAGCCTTTTACATCAAGTAACCCAACCCTGCAATTCTTAAACCATAAGTTGTAACACTCCTAACCCGTATCCGTTGCCGGAATAAGGTTATGAGGTATTACTTGACTGAACAAAACTTCTATAAGGTCAAAGATATTTGCCAGACATAAATTATCAACAATGCAACCTGTCTCATTGATTTTTCATAAGAGCTCTTATAAATTTCCAAAATGACTAATTATCAAAACATAACCGAATATCTAATAACAAATTAACTACTATCAAGTTTTAACTAAAACATTTCAACACATTAGTTCAATTATAATGTAAACAAAATAAGCGAGCCATCTTCGCATGGCTATAATGTATACAAAGTCAAAATATCATTCTACCTATAGTCTATCCTATACATGCCTTAAATCATGATGATATACCATCTTCTCAACTCACATAATGACTCGATAGTGTGATGATATCTCCGGCTCTTCCAACTCGAACTAAAGGATAAACCTATAAGGAATGGAAAAGAGAACACGGAGTAAGCTTCAATGCTTAGTAAGTTTTAAGCAATGCAAACAATTAATTTACTTATAGATCGATTATTTCAAATTTTCAAGAAATCATTCCTAGGTAATTGCCATTTCGGCCATGTAATATCCTAATTTTGGGCCTAGTCGGAATAGTGGTTTCGTGACCACAAAATCCGAGATAGAAATAATTATTTTATTATTATTTTAAGGTCTATGATATGATTGCATGATTGTGTGAAAATTTTGTGAAGAAATTTTATGCATAAGGTGCTTAAATTGAAATTAGGGACTAAATCGAATAATTTACAAAACTTGCATTCTAGAAGTTTCTAGCATGAAATTGTTTTGAAATATTAATTAGGAGGTCTTAAATAGAAATTTTACCAATTTCTAAGTCTATGGACAAAAATTGGACATGGATGGAATTTTTGGAAAGTTTAGTAGTAAGGGCATTTTGGTCATTTAGGGGTAAAATGAATTAAAATACAAAATTAAAAGCTAATTTTGCTCATCTTCAACCCCATGGCCGAATATAGCAAGGAGAAACCATGGATAGGGTTTTTCAAGCTTCCAAGCTCGATTGTAAGTCCGTTCTAGCCTCGTTTTTAATGATTTTTACGTTTTTTGAGTCTCGGTAGCTCGATTTAGCTTATGCTAGCAATAATTTAACCTAAGGTTTATATTTGGAAAAATACCCATAGGTGAAATTTGTGTATTTTGGTGTTTTATGATAGAATATGAAGTTTTAAATTATGTTAGACAACTTGTGCTACTCGGTTTTAATTGAAAACGAGCAAAAGGGCTTAATTGGTAAAAATACCTAATAGTCATAAGTACATGTTAGAGTGAGAATTTGATGTTGCCATAGAAGGGAAAAATGATCAGCATGTCATAAAACATAAGAAAATAGGCTGAAGTTTAATTTACGAGCTTTGGGGCAAAAGTGTAAATATGCAAAAGTTTAGGGGCAAAATTATAATTTTTCCAAAATATGATTTTGGGTCAATTTGAATAATGTGAGTCCTAATTAGACTATATTTTAAATGATAGAGCAAGGAAAACTGAAATTCGGGCTAAAATGGGGAAAATACCAAGTTGTGGACGAAATGGTAAAAGGAGCCATTTTCGCATACGAGGTAAGTTCATGTGTAAATAATGTAGCATAAATGTTATTTTTAAGTTATTAATGTTAATTATATGATATGCTGATTTTTAATCGTGAAATATTATGCCTTGTGGTTAATGTTGAGTAATATGCAAATTATGTTTACTACTTGATAAATATGAATTGCTACCGAGTATCGGTTCCGATATTCCATGGAAGACGGCAAATGTGAGATCGAGGGAAAAAGCCCGTTTGAACCTTAGGAATAGATTAGGATACAAGTGACATGTCACTAGGATGGTTGAGCATCCGAACTCGTTGAGTTGAGTCCGAGTTCACTTATGGATGCGAATGTCCGAACTCGTTGAGTTGAGTCCGAGTTCGTGAAATGTAACTAGGCATCCGAACTCGTTGAGTTGAGTCCGAGTTCACCTATGGATGCGAACGCCCGAGCTCGTTGAGTTGAGTCCGAGTTCGCTTATGGGCGGGTTACATGGTAGCTTGGCTATATATGTGGCACTTATGTACAAACTTTCCATGTATCCGAATTATATTCTGATGTGTTCAACGGGTAAAGTTCTACTGAAATGGAGGAATACTCAAGATGAAAGGGACGTATTGGTAAGTGTTATGAAATGGGTACTTTGAACAGGTATATACTTAACCCTCGGGTTGAAAAATCGATATAACAACAATATGGTAAGATGATAAATGAAAATGTGATATGAATGTCTCGGTGATGATTATGCAAATGATGTTTTATGTTTGCTTATATAGTTATGTTACTTGCTATTTGCATGTGAACTTACTAAGCATTTATGCTTACTCCCTCCTTTTATTCCTTGTAGTTTTGAAAAGCCAGCTCGGAAATCGGGAACGGTCGGAGGCTCGCTCACACTATCCGTATACCATCTTGGCATAATGGCTTGTATATTTTGAGTATGGCATGTATAGCATTATAATCATTTTGTATATATGGTCTTATGATATGGTTATTGAGTGGTATGGAAATTCTTGGTAATGATTAGCCATTGGAATGGCTAATCATGATCATATTTGTGTTATGTATGTCAAATTGCTAGCTAATCCATGGAAACCATGAAATAGGTAAATTTTACCATAAAATAGATTCAGACAGCAGTAGTGACGTGAATTTGAAAAATCCCTAAAAATAGTAGAAATGAAATTAAATAATGAATAAGTTATGGAATCGAAGCTTGATGAGTCTATTTTCATATGGAAGAAGCGAAACAGGTATATGAGCTATATTTTATGAGATGTTTAAATTTTTGTGAAACAGGGCCAGAGCGATTTCTGGATCCCCTGTTCTGAATTTGGAAATTCACCATAAATTTTACAAAGATAATTAGAAGTCATGCTTTATATGTACAGATTCCTTATTGAGTCTAGTTTTATTAGAGACAAACGGCATAGTTATTGAAGCTCTGTACAGGGAGATATCTGATTCGAATACACAGATGTCAGAGTAGTTGAACCCTGAAACAGGGGAGACTTTAACTAATAAACTGTACTAATTGGCCTAACCAAAAATTATAGAAAAAAATTAGTATATAGATATATGAGTCTAGTTTCAGGAAAAATTTACGGAATTGGATTTCGAGTTTTGGAACTCGAGATATGATTTTTAAAGCAACTGTGATGCAGTTAGCCAGCTTGTCTGGAAATTTTAAAATGAATTGTATGAGCTGTTTAAGTAATGAATTAAGTCCGTTAACACCTCGTGTTCGACTCCGGGAACGTCCTCGGGTACGGGGCGTTACATTTAGTGGTATCAGAGCAGGTTTAGTCGATTCTCGGACTAGCGTAGCATGTGTAAAAGTTTAGCTATACATGCCACTGATCTGTGATAGTGTGATGTCTTCCGACGCGTATGAGTACCGTCTTATTTAGACAGGGTACTCTCCAACCGAGCTGTGCCGACCATGTTCAATGTTATGTGAAGGTATTTGAGTAAAATTTTGATTATGATAAGTCTCGGTTCAGAAAAGTATGAATAAAGGTTTATGATACATATGTGATAAATATTCATATTTGCTTAATGCTCATATGATGTAGTGTATGTGGCTTACTTGATAAGATGAACGGAATAAATAGAAAGTAGTAGAGGTATGAATAAAGGTCATAATATTATGATACGAGTGAAAATGTCCTTGTCTTGATTTGGACGTCGAATGTTGATAAATGTTAATGATATATAATTTTTATGAGATAAAGGATTATAATGAAATGAACTTATCTATGTTAAATTGTTGGACTGAATTATATGATTGAAATGATATGTACATGATGATGCACGAAATGAAAGTTGTGATTGTGATGCAAATATCTATGTTTGTTTGGCCTTATATAATGTCATGAGCATGAATTAATCTAATTAAATGAATGGATAAGTAAAGCTGTCTAGAAAACATAGAATGTATGCATAAGTATATTGTCTAAATGGGACAATAGGAAAATTGGTGTAAGCCAACACGAATGAATGACATGATTTTGATGATGTTGCTATGATGATGGGAGTTGTGTCATATGTGTGTGTATAAGAAAGTCGAGTCAGAGGTCCTACAACCCCTCCCCCTTACCGAAGTGGTACTTATAATAGAATTTCATGAGATTTGTATTGAATAAGTTTCTGGTTGAGAACCCAAAGAGTACAGTGATAGAATAATTATAAGTATGATTAGAGATTGAAAATGAGCTGATAAGTAAAGTCAGAGCCAGTAAAGTATCGGATTGACGTAAAAATTATTGAGTTATGCACTGTCCCAGTTAGAAAAGGAATTTTCCTTGGTAAACCGAATTACTCAGGTGCAAGGTCGAGAAAAGTGTAAATCGAAATTTATTCAGAACTGGCCTTTTTTAGTGAATGGTTTAATATGAAATTTGTGACGGCAGAACTAGTTGGGGAAATGATAATTGAAATCTGAACTATCTGAGTGTGACAGTTATGACTGGACAGATTTAGCAGTTTCTTTTGAGATGTTCTATGTGTTTACCCGTTCTCAGAAATATTTCTATGGCTATTGATCTTCTGAAGAAATTCTTGTTATATGGGAATGTCTTCTAATTCTGGTGTTGGATGAAAGCATTGGTAGTCTGACTGGTTTATAATTTATATTGCTCTATTTCATCGGGTATTCTATTTCATTTCGTCTGATAAGAATTGATGAGAGAATACATATGATATTATGATTCTGTTTCTTCTACTTGATGTTTCATCTGATATATATGTATGGGAAGATATATTGATCTTGTTATATTTGATTTTAGTGGGATTAAATGATGTTTTCTTCTGGACTTTCTTTCTTTGAAGAATTATCGGGGTATTTCGTATTTTCTCTATGAGTTTGGTTTTCGATTCTCCGGCATAGTATCGTATCTTGGGTTTCTTTATCCTGGATCTCTTTATTCTGGATTTCTTTATTCTGGGTTTCTCTATCTTGGATTTCTTTATTCGGTTTTCTTGTTATCTTTGTTCCATAATTTGTCAATTACGACTCATGTTCGAAGTGGGTTCTTCAGCTCGTGATAATCATGTCAAATATGACTATACTTCTAATTTGATCTTGGTAATGTGGTGATTTTAGTATTGGGATTTTTTCTAATTTCTATATAAGGATTTGACATCAGTAAAGGCATAGGTGATAAAAGCGCGAGTTTCAGTCGGTATGGTGAATTATTTATTTGAAAGATTTCATGTGACAATTATGTCAGGATTATTTTTTTTCAAGTCTGATAATAGAATTTCATTTTGTACGGATAAAAGAGTAAATAGTTTGAACGAGAAGTGTATATTTATTAGAAAGAGTTGGATATTAGTTTAAGTCACTACGAATGATAAGGTTTCCATCTTGTGAAAGCTGAAAAGTTTATTACATGTTGACAGAGTTCGGATAGATGAGAATATTGGTAACCGAAGCGTCTGAACTAGACTAGTCTACATTGAGCAAAGACTTCCTGACTTTCAGTAATGTATTGTTTTATGAATTGTGATGTGTTTCAAGACAGTGAGGTAATGTGATAGTTTAGAGCATCCGATGTTACATAAAATCAGAGTTGTTAAAGGGGTTAAAGCCGAGCATTGGGATCTATCAAAATTATCCTTGTCAGTGTTGATATTAGGATGGAAATGAGAAGGATTATTCTTGAGGCCATATCAGAATTATTTCTATGGCGGAAAGAGGAAAATGTGATGTATCCTATTGTTAAATGTTTGGCGAGATCTATAAATCATATCTGTATTGAATGAATTCCTACTCATCAGATTCATGGAATTTCAGATCTCTTTGATTGTTGGATTTCTTGGAATTCCGGTCTCCATTAAATCAAGTTGAGATTCGGGTTTTATGTCATGATATCATGGAAACTGAAAAGGGTTGAAAATTTAAGAACAGTTGAGAGTTGAGACTGTAAGCTTTTAGATCATATGAGAAATTGAAGAGATGTATTGGAGGTACAGTCTAAGTGCAAGTTCTTCGGCACTGAATATGAGATTAAAAGTGAAGACCACTTTTCTGGTAAGATTTTCGGGGACGAAAATCCCTGAGGGGGGAGAGTTGTAATATCCTAATTTTGGGCCTAGTCGGAATAGTGGTTTCGTGACCACAAAATCCGAGATAGAAATAATTATTTTATGATTATTTTAAGGTCTATGATATGATTGCATGATTGTGTGAAAATTCGTGAAGAAATTTTATGCATAAGGTGCTTAAATTGAAATTAGGGACTAAATCGAATAATTTACAAAACTTGCATTCTAGAAGTTTCTAGCATGAAATTGTTTTGAAATATTAATTAGGAGGTCTTAAATAGAAATTTTACCAATTTCTAAGTCTATGGACAAAAATTGGACATGGATGGAATTTTTGGAAAGTTTAGTAGTAAGGGCATTTTGGTCATTTAGGGGTAAAATGAATTAAAATACAAAATTAAAAGCTAATTTTGCTCATCTTCAACCCCATGGCCGAATATAGCAAGGAGAAACCATGGATAGGGTTTTTCAAGCTTCCAAGCTCGATTGTAAGTCCGTTCTAGCCTCGTTTTTAATGATTTTTACGTTTTTGAGTCTCGGTAGCTCGATTTAGCTTATGCTAGCAATAATTTAACCTAGGGTTTATATTTGGAAAAATACCCATAGGTGAAATTTGTGTATTTTGGTGTTTTATGATAGAATATGAAGTTTTAAATTATGTTAGACAACTTGTGCTACTCGGTTTTAATTGAAAACGAGCAAAAGGGCTTAATTGGTAAAAATACCTAATAGTCATAAGTACATGTTAGAGTGAGAATTTGATGTTGCCATAGAAGGGAAAAATGATCAGCATGTCATAAAACATAAGAAAATAGGCTGAAGTTTAATTTACGAGCTTTGGGGCAAAAGTGTAAATATGCAAAAGTTTAGGGGCAAAATTATAATTTTCCAAAATATGATTTTGGGTCAATTTGAATAATGTGAGTCCTAATTAGACTATATTTTAAATGATAGAGCAAGGAAAACTGAAATTCGGGCTAAAATGGGGAAAATACCAAGTTGTGGACGAAATGGTAAAAGGAGCCATTTTCGCATACGAGGTAAGTTCATGTGTAAATAATGTAGCATAAATGTTATTTTTAAGTTATTAATGTTAATTATATGATATGCTGATTTTTAATCGTGAAATATTATGCCTTGTGGTTAATGTTGAGTAATATGCAAATTATGTTTACTACTTGATAAATATGAATTGCTACCGAGTATCGGTTCCGATATTCCATGGAAGACGGCAAATGTGAGATCGAGGGAAAAAGCCCGTTTGAACCTTAGGAATAGATTAGGATACAAGTGACATGTCACTAGGATGGTTGAGCATCTGAACTCGTTGAGTTGAGTCCGAGTTCACTTATGGATGCAAATGTCTGAACTCGTTGAGTTGAGTCCGAGTTCGTGAAATGTAACTAGGCATCCGAACTCGTTGAGTTGAGTCCGAGTTCACCTATGGATGCGAACGCCCGAGCTCGTTGAGTTGAGTCCGAGTTCGCTTATGGGCGGGTTACATGGTAGCTTGGCTACATATGTGGCACTTATGTGCAAACTTTCCATGTATCCGAATTATATTCCGATGTGTTCAACGGGTAAAGTTCTACTGAAATGGAGGAATACTCAAGATAAAAGGGACGTATTGGTAAGTGTTATGAAATGGGTACTTTGAACAGGTATATACTTAACCCTCGGGTTGAAAAATCGATATAACAACAATATGGTAAGATGATAAATGAAAATGTGATATGAATGTCTCGGTGATGATTATGCAAATGATGTTTTATGTTTGCTTATATAGTTATGTTACTTGCTATTTGCATGTGAACTTACTAAGCATTTATGCTTACTCCCTCCTTTTATTCCTTGTAGTTTTGAAAAGCCAGCTCGGAAATCGGGAACGGTTGGAGGCTCGCTCACACTATCCGTATACCATCTTGGCATAATGGCTTGTATATTTTGAGTATGACATGTATAGCATTATAATCATTTTGTATATATGGTCTTATGATATGGTTATTGAGTGGTATGGAAATTCTTGGTAATGATTAGCCATTGGAATGGCTAATCATGATCATATTTGTGTTATGTATGTCAAATTGCTAGCTAATCCATGGAAACCATGAAATAGGTAAAATTTACCATAAAATAGATTCAGACAGCAGTAGTGACGTGAATTTGAAAAATCACTAAAAATAGTAGAAATGAAATTAAATAATGAATAAGTTATGGAATCGAAGCTTGATGAGTCTATTTTCATATGGAAGAAGCGAAACAGGTATATGAGCTATATTTTATGAGATGTTTAAATTTTTGTGAAACAGGGCCAGAGCGATTTCTGGATCCCCTGTTCTGAATTTGGAAATTCACCATAAATTTTACAAAGATAATTAGAAGTCATGCTTTATATGTACAGATTCCTTATTGAGTCTAGTTTTATTAGAGACAAACGGCATAGTTATTGAAGCTCTGTACAGGGAGATATCTGATTCGTAATACACAGATGTCAGAGTAGTTGAACCCTGAAATAGGGGAGACTTTAACTAATAAACTGTACTAATTGGCCCAACCAAAAATTATAGAAAAAAATTAGTATATAGATATATGAGTCTAGTTTCAGGAAAAATTTACGGAATTGGATTTCGAGTTTTGGAACTCGAGATATGATTTTTAAAGCAACTTTGATGCAGTTAGCCAACTTGTCTGGAAATTTTAAAATGAATTGTATGAGCTGTTTAAGTAATGAATTAAGTCCGTTAACACCTCGTGTTCGACTCCGGGAACGTCCTCGGGTACGGGGCGTTACAGGCCAAGTATCCATGAACATAATGCATATTTAGCAAATTCACCTCACTTGAATCTGAACTCAATTAAAACCAAATATTGAAATCACAAATAAGATCATAAGAACTCGAAAAGTATCTCATTAACTAGTTTTAACCATGTTTGCAACAAAATCACAAATTCACTACAAGCTGTTTTCCTGAGCAACAGTTACTAAATTATTTATAACTGGAGATAAGAAACTCCAAATAAAGTGACGTTAATTTTTCCTGAAAATAGACTTATATATCTTCCATCCATAAAATCTTCAGAATTTTTGGTTTGACCAATCAATACCAGATTTTTATTGAAGTTTCCCCTGTTTCACTGTTTGACTATTCTGACCACTCTTCACTACAAATCAATTTTCTCATTATATAGAATTCGAAATATGTTATCGTTTACTTCATTTGAAACTAGACTCATTAAGGAGTCTAAGAATATAAATTTTGTCTTATAATCATCATTGTACAATTTACAATGATTTTCTAAAGACAGAACAGGGGATTTCAAAGTCATTTTGACTCTGTCTCACTCCACTTCAAATATCTCATTATCAAAAATTCTTTTGCTTACACGGTTTCTTTTATAAGAAACTAGACTCATTAAGCTTTAATTTCATAATTTATTCAGCTTCTAATTCAATTTCCACAATTTACGGTGATTTTCCAAAATCACGCTACAGTTGCTGTCCCAAGCAGATTTATTACAAATTTGCTCTTTCACACATTCCTTGCATTCAAATTATCTAAACATGTATATCATGTCATTCAAGATCGAACTCATATAACATAGGCATTAAAATGCTTCACTATCAGCTTTAGTTCAATTAAAACAATGAAATACAATATCATATTCACATTTAATTTTCCAAGATCGTAATCACCTAAAAATAAAATCATATACTTCCACAAACCTTTCCACAAGGACCAAGTGTTTATATTTGAATATAAACATAGAATCACTTCACACATTTACCGAATATATCACAATCACATTTATAGTCATAACACTTATTCACAGATGCATCACTTTATATATTTATAATTTAATTCAAATCAAAATCGCATACGAGTACATGATAGATACCTGGCCAACTTAATATGTAATGCACTTTCAATTTGTCAACTTAGTGTAGGATCTTGTAATTGTATACTTTTATCAAATTCATCGGCACTTGGCCTACTAGGTATAAAAAATTCATCGGCACTTGGCCTACTAGGTATAAAACCCGAAATTATATTATCAGCACAAAGCCTGCGGGACTTTAACCCAGTACATTTCCAGCACGAAGCCTGCGGGACTTTGGCCCGGATACATTTCCAGCACGAAGCCTGCGGGACTTTAGCCCGGATACATTTCCAGCACGAAGCCTGCGGACCCTAAGTCCGGATATAGTTCCAGTACATAGCCTGCGGACCCTAAGTCCGGATATAATTCCAGCACATAGCCTGCGGACCCTAAGTCCGGATACACATCAAATATCATGCATATTTAATCATATATTTACACAATTTATTCAACATATCACATTAGTAGTCATTTGCTACTTTCGGATATAAGCTTCATATGAATATCATCATTTACATTTCGATTCGAAAGTCATACATAAATATCACATATCCATTTCACCATTCAAGCTTAACACATAGTGACCATTCGACTATAAGTCATATACATAAATTATTTATCACACCACTTAATTCAAGTAGAACCGAAAGGTCACAATTCATCTAATATACACATATCAAGGCATCATCAATTATATACTAAAGGTGACTACTCAAAACTTACCTCGAATATTTTCGAACAGTCTCGGATCGGCTATTCAACTACTTTCTCTTTTCCCTTGTATCAAATGAACTCTTCAACCGAAACCATAAGTAGGAAAATATAAAAATTTAAGCAATTAAAATTTGACAAAGGCCAAGAAAGGCTCACAATTAAACATGATTGAGTTCTCACTAGTAGGGCATTTCATTCTAAACACACAAACAAACATCACATTACATATAAAATTTCAATATTTTATACATACAATACTCGTATATATATTGTCTTATAGTTTGATAATGATATATCAAAGCCATCAAAAAGCATTTAATTAATCATTCAAGATCATGCAATGTACTAATTTAAAATTTTTTTTTCATGTTTTATACAATACTGCAACTTTAATTAAGCAAGCATTTAAATTCGAGAAACAGATAACAAAATGTCCTGTCTGGACAGCATTACACTCTATTATCTCAAGCATTTAATTTAACAAACATGATAAGACTGTCCAGCTTTGGACAACATTTAATCAGACAATATACAATTGTTTAACGTGTAATAACAAAATTGACTTAACCAAACTAACCAACATCAGTATTTTAGTATTCAAACCTCATAAATGGAACATTATTTCATTCAGACAGAAAAGGAACTGCACAAATTTGGGCAGCAGTAAAAAGTATTAAATCGGATAGAAATAAATTCTTATTTGTTCGAATAGCAGCGAAATTACTCAACTCGGAGATCAATAACATTAAATACATAAGAAATCAATCAAGTTTGTGGCTCGATTTTAATTTACCTTCCTTATGTCTATACTTGGAGACAACATTTAACATGTGAAGCATCCATGCAAATACATATTACATCCGTCCAAAAAATAAGTTAGCAAAAAAATGCAACCATCATTCTTACCGAACCACATTCAATCCATCCATTTTTTTAACAACATAATTGCAGCAGAAATCTAAAATAGCGCATGAAATTATAAAACAAAAAAAAAATCTCAAGGACTTACCCAAATTCTCTCCCAACCGTACGTATCTTAAAGCAAGCTTTTTCCCCTTCTTACTACCATCGTCTCCCTCTCCTTTAGAGAATTGCTTGAAGAACTAATAATTGCTTGAAGAATTTAGCTTCTAAACAAGCCAAAACAATGGTTTTTCCCTACATGCAGCCGGTGTCATGGTCTCTCCCTCCATTCGAATGAACAGCAAAAACAAAGAAAAAGATAAAGCTCTCTTCTCTCCATTTTTCTTTTATTCCATTCTATGATTCCTCTTATAATATCATTAAATATTATATTACTAACATGGAATCATATAACATTCATTAGGTTATTATTTTACAATACAAAATACATATTTTTCCTGTCAACTTTCATCATTGTCGTCCACTAATTTAATAGTGGTCCATTTGACATGCAAGTCCTCCTTGTTATATACCATGCATTATTCGGCCCTCTAAATTCTTCCTATCACATTTTTAAGTTTTAACACACAAGTCCTTTTTAGCTATTTCCACATTCAAATGACAAAGTTAAGACACGATACTTTCACACATACACTTTCACATATAATAAGCATAGAATATAACGTTTAATTATTTTTATGACTCGATTTTGTGGTCCCGAAACCACTTTCCGACTGGGGTCAAATTAGGGCTGTCACATAAGTAACTCATAAACGAATCTTTCAACCAATCCAATATAAGTTCAAATACAACTAAATTATGTCAAAAACCACAACCTAACCTAATGACCTAATCAATGTTTATTCATAAACATTATCATATGTATTATCCAAATCAATTCAATTGATTTTATTCAATCCAATTCAAATATTATATTAAAATGACCCAAACATGCCATTTCATAATCTTAGTATTTCATTTATATTGTATATAACCTTTCAAAGTCAATTTATAACACCATTTACAATCATATTTCAAAATGACCTATACAATCAACCTAGGTACATGCCATTTTACAAAAGAGAATATACATCACCACTTTGCTAAGTTCAGGATTTGCTTGGATACTGAACCGGAACTTTTAACTTCAACTAACCTGCGCACGGAAACGAACCGTACGCTGAGTATATACACTCAGTGGTATTACTATAATTCAAATTTATAAATAATATAGTAAATTATGCATATTCAATTTACACAATTAATCTTTCAATAACCATTTCATAAGTTATATTCAATTAAAGTGATATACTATTTCATTAATTTCAATTCATTTCATTCTCACTTCTCATTCCAATATCTCAATCCATTTCATATACATAATCATTCGGTCTATCAATTCATTCAATGCCAATTCTAATTTCCAATTCGTTCATTTACCTCTATTAACTTGACTCGGACTTTGACGGATACACGTATCCGACCAAATACATCAGTACTGCACCTTGTACATCATCGGCCTTGCCGAAGTGAATCGGTACCTAATACCTCATCGGATTTAATCCAAAGCAATAATACGACACATAGTGCCTCATCGGAATTATCCGAAGCAATATTATGACACATATAGTGCCTCATCGACTCGAGGTCAAAGTATCCCTGAACACTTCCAATCCTATGGCATGCCAACTATATCCGACTTAGCCCTGACTAGTTAATAGGGTTTCTAATTCACTTTCTCAATTCAATTTCAATCAAATTCACACCAATCTAAAGTTCTCATATTTTCAATTCAATATCACAATAACTTATTTAATTCAATTCAAATCACTTTCAATTTCCAATCAATAAACATTCAAATATTCACATAATTCATAATTCAATATCATTTCTTTACCTCAATTCCACTTACCACACACATTAATTAAAATTCAAAAATAAATAATAACTAAATTTGAATTATAGTAATACAAACCGTGATTTCTCGATTTACTCCTCGTCAATCTTTTCCTTTCCTTTCTTGGCGAATGTCTTCGGCACAATATTAGTTACGAAAATTTAAAATAATTTACAATCATCAATA
This sequence comes from Gossypium hirsutum, assembly GCF_007990345.1. Lineage (NCBI taxonomy): Eukaryota > Viridiplantae > Streptophyta > Magnoliopsida > Malvales > Malvaceae > Gossypium > Gossypium hirsutum. The sequence goes on from NC_053433.1 coordinate 16,827,016, forward strand.
CAAGATCAATTCACATCAAATATTTAAACTTTCTATTCAATTTTTACCTTAATTTCAATTTAATCCCTAACTAAAATTATTTTTCATTTCTATCACAGTTTATACTTTATTTTCACTTAATTTCTACTTATATCTTAACTTAACCTCAAATTTTCATCACAACACCCTAATTTCAAATTTCTTACAATTTAATCCCCATTACACAAAACTTATAACTTATTCTACAATTTAATCCTTTTCCCAATTCTAATTTGAATTTCTATCAACTCAATCCCTAATTCATCAATTAATTCAACATAAACTATATCCAAAAAATCTAGTAACTTTCAAAATTTCAATATATACCTAATAGTATTTTGTCCTAAGATCATAAAAACTCAAAAATTACAAGAAAAGGAATTAAATAGACATACCAATTTGAATTTGAATCCTTAGAACCCTAATTTTCTCTTTTTCTTTCTTTCCCTTTCTTTCCTTCTTTTCTTCTCTGTTTCAATTTCTATTATGTTTCATTTCTTTTATTTGTTTATTTTATATAATAGTATAATAATATTAAATATCTTTTACTTAAATAATAAGTAAATATATAAATGTATTACAAGTGTATATATATTATAACACATGGTTCCATTACCATACAAATTTCATTATTTGGTTTATTTATTAATAATAATATAAAATAATAACATACTTATTTATTAAGTTAATATAATATAATATATATTTTAACTAAAAATATCTTTGATATTTCACATGTAAAGTGTAAACTGCCTCAACTTTAGAAATAGGCACAATTTCCTATTTAGCTCATTTAGTTTTTCTTTAATCTATAATTAAACTTTTACAATTTATTCAATTTAATCCTTATTCTTAATTAACCTTAATTTAAACAAATTCTCCTAACCAAAACCTAATTTATCACACAACTAACTTCCTAAATATTTATTATCCGTTTTACTAAAACGGATACCCGAAAATATATTTTTCTGATGCCTGTAAATTTTTGGGTCGTTACATATATCATTAACATTATAACAATCAATTCCATGTTCATTCCAATAAATAAACTACTAAAGTCTCTTTCTGAAGTCAATTGACTCGTTCATATTCATTTTTGCCTCCCCCATAGCTCATTTCCAATTTATTCACACAAAAGTTCACGTATTTCCTTTATCATGATCCACATATATATATGCACAATTGATGCCATAACAATATACTATTTCATTTCATTATCTTTAATCAAGTCGCAAACTCATACCAATTTCACATAACTCATTTTGTTACATTATTTTATTGTTAATCTATTTCATTTCATTTTCAAGTTTTCACTTCCAATTATAATATCACACCTGACGGAACCATTTATTTTTCGCATATCATATCCTGTAACTATTTTCAATTACATAAGATACCTTGAATTTGGTCGTATTTGCATACTCGTATCTTCTACACTATTCTTATCATATGATAATGATTTCATTACAATTCAATCTAATATATATTCACATTCAATTTCAAAATCACAATTCAATTCATCATAAACACACAATATCTCATGATAAATGTGTCTTATGAATCATCTTAAATAAGAACAAATAACTAGATAGGAATATATCATATTAACATGCCATTACCCAAACTGAATCGTTGAGTTCATTACAATTTCGTACCAACCTTCCGAACTTATAAATCCAATTTACAATTTTTTTTCACATTAACAATTATTTTCATTGTCATTATAAATTTTTACAAATTAAGTCTCTATTAACTTGATTCAGGCACGAATGGATACACAAATCCAATCAATATCCCAATTTGGCACCCGGTGCCTCACCGGACAATTTTTGAAGAAAATAGATTGCGACCAGTGCTCATCGGTATAACCGAAACAAAAATTGTGCCCATCACTCATCGATACGTAGTCAAAGTAACCATTTGGCACCTAGTGCCTCATCGGAACGTTCGAAAGTAATTAGTTTGTACCCAGTGCTCATCGGCATAACTAAAGTAAATGTTGTGTCCAGCATTCATCGGAATATCCGAAGCATAATGTGCCCAGCACTCATCGACATATATTTGAAATAACTCCACCAGAGCAGTTAATAGGGTAATCATTTATTAAATTCCTTTATAAGTTCAATTCTCATTTTATCGATCTCAATATCATCTATTCATTACTCATGATATCATTTCATACATAACATAACATACCGTCTCAATTCCTAACCAGTTTCACCATTTCATTTAGTTTTAATTTTTCACTTTTATTCAAGTTAATCATCCATCTCAATAATTAATTAAATTCACACCAATATGATTCGATCAATCATAATCAACTATTAATTCATTTATAGTTCTTCTATTATTTTTCCTCCTCCTCCTCTCCATTTCACTTCCATTATTTACGAGTATTTGTACAAGAATCATTAGTCTTAGTATGACATGCTTTTATGTAACATGAATTATCCTTTCACTGTTTATACATATACTTTTAATAAAGTTGTCTTCTTTAGTAGTATTTACTAAATTATTTATATCCGGACCAACGAAATTCGAAATTAAGATCCGCCTTTTGTTTTTGAAACTAGACTTAATGAACTTTTTACCATAAAAATTTCAGAATTTATTTCAAAGTAGATTAATACTAGTTTGTTTTAAACCTCTCATGTTATGCTGTTAGGCAGTTTCAACTCTTTTTCACTAAAAATTAAATATTTTTTAATACAAGTCTCATATTATGTTGTCGTCTGTTTCCTTTAAAAATAAACTCATTAAGATTTTAGGAATATAAATATTATCTCCTAAATATATTTTTATTTTACAATTTATGATGATTTTTTAAAGTTAGAACAAGAGAACCCGAAATCATTCTGATATTGTCTCATAAAAAGTATTATATCTCATAATCTAAAATTTCATTGCTTTCACCATTTCTTTTATGCAAAGCTAAACTTAATAATATTTAGTTTCATATTTTATTCAAACTCTAATTGAATTCTTACCATTTTTGGTGAATTTTTAGAGTCGTACTACCACTGCTATCCATAAAGTGTTTCGTGAAACATTTTGCTCTTTCACTATTTGATTAAGTTTTTCTGATTTCATTATATAACATACTACATTCCAACCAAATTCAATGCCAAAACATATAACCATTAAGTTACACAAATTCTTATTTCTATTCTTATTAGTCCTCTAGTTCGATAATTAATCTCAAACATAGCATTTTAAATTCAAATGATCATTTTCAATTTACCTCGATGTCATACTTTGCAAAATAAAATAAATATATAACGAATATAACGATTCAATTTATAAAAATACAAACATAACATGAATTAACTTAGTAAGTTCCATATGAACAAACCTAACAAAAATAGCGACATACAAAACGCCGAGAACTAATCTGCTAATTAGCTTAAATCTCGATCTATATAATAATTTATTTCAATTATGAATCCCAAGTGTTTTATAACATTCAATATAATGCATATTCACCCTATTAACATTTTTTTTACAATTTCTCTAAAGTTTTACATTTTATTCAATTTAGTTCTTAAAACCGAAATAATCTTAACTTTCATATTTGAGCTCCAATTTTTAAACCCATTTTAGTTTCATCCTTCAACAACCCTCTATTATAAATAATTATAGAAATTTCATATCAATTTTGATATACTCACGATTTAGTCCTTATGTTCAAAATTAATAATTTTCACTTTTCGAATTAATCATTTTTCATATGTAAGCTTAGAAGTTAATCATTTAACACCAGAACTTCAAACATTCAACTGAAGTAATATCTTCAATTTTTAACAATAACAAAAATTACAATATGAGTAAGCTAACTTATAGTACCGGAATTCCAAAAATGTAAAAATTACAAGAAACAGACTAATTAAAACATACCAATTGAAGCTTGAACTTTAAAAGCCATAACGTTTTCTCCAAGCTTTTCTCCCCCCTGCGTCAATGATCTGAGGATGAAGAAACAAAACTGTTTCATTTCACCCACTCCCACCTTACATTCCTAATCTTTTATCTTTTATTATTTTATTTTATACGGTTTCTTTTCTTTTTCTTTATTTTTATTCCATGCATATATATATTATATATTATATATATGCACATGTTAATCGGCCATTCAATGGGATTTAGTGGTTAATTGCCACTTTAGCCCCTTTATTTAATCCCAACCATAATCCTTTTTATAAATTACACTTTTACCACTTATACAATTTAGCCACTGTACTTAAATTAAGCACTAATTCAACGAAATTACTTAACCAAAATTCAATTCACTTATGATATAACTTTGTAAATATTTAATAAAAATATTTATTGGTCCAATTCATAGAAACGAGGTCCCGATACCTCAATTTCCAAAACCACTAACTTTAGAACTAATGCACCTGTACTTTTACTAATTGTCCAAATAGCAAATTTATCCGACTAAAATTTAATATAAAATTATAATTAACTCGTAAATATTATTTAATTTAACTCGTAAAATTATGGAAACGAGATCTCGGAATTGTAATTTTCAACTCCCATTGGCTTTGGTATCATTATACGTGTACCTTAATTTACTATTAATTAAGAAAAAATACTAGACTAACTTAATATGGTTTTATACTAATCTCATACATATTAAATATTAATATCTACGAATTCATTTTACAAAAATGACATTTCAGAACTGAATTTTTTTTAACACCACTGGAAATTGGGTCATTACAGAGATTGTCAATAACGTTTGTATTTTCATATATTTCTCCTTCTTCCTACTAAAGATGTTGAGAATAATATCTTGATTTTATTGATTAAAGGTAAGGTATATATATACATACAATATGAGATTGAGTTGTTTGACCAAATCCTAATTAATAGCGAATCAAATATTCTACATTTAGCTAATTACTTAATTTATGGGATTTGTTATCAATTCAAAATATTTATCGCACCTAACCGGATAATTACATAAATACACAATTAAATAATAAATTAATTCCTCTAATATGCCCCTTCAAGATGGAGCTCGGGAAGAGAGTCTAATTCTTGATCTTCAAAAGTTGAAAGTCAGTGCACGGAAGAGGCTTGGTCATGACATCGACTAGTTGATCTTCTGAGGACACATGAGTGACACGTAAAGCTCCACTTTGTACTTGATCTTGAATAAAATGATAATCAATTGCAAACATGCTTCATTCGTGAATGGAAGACAGGATTGGAACAAAGATGAGCTGCACCAACATTGTCACAATAGATTACCGGAGCAGCAAGAACACAAATGCCAAGCTCAATTAGAAGAGAACAAATCCAACGTAACTCAGCAGTTGTAGAGGCAATAACACGATATTCAACTTCAGTGGAGGAGCGTGCAACAGTGCGTTGTTTCTTAGATGACCAGAATATCGGATTGCCACCAAGGTAAACAATATAAGCATTGGTGGAGGTGTAGCCATCCTTATTACTGGCCCAGTCAGCGTCGAAGAAGGAATGAAAAGATAAAGATGTGTGACAGTGTAAGGCAATATCATGATCAACTGTACCAAAAAGATAGCCAAGCAAGCGCTTGAAAGCATTCTAATGATCAGCGGTAGATTGATGCATGAATTAAGACAACTTATTAACATTATATGTAATATAAAGGCGAGTGAGACACAAGTATTGAAGACTTCCAACAACTGTTCTGTATTCAGAAGGATCTGCCAAAGTAGTGCCAGAAAAGGCTGTAAGTGTCGGCTTGGTGGCAAGTGGAGTGTGACAGGTTTGGCCTTTGTCATATTTGTACGAGCGAGAAGATCAGTGATATATTTTCGCTGAGAGAGATGTAAACCAGTGGAAGTAGTGGTAACTTCAACACCAAGAAAGTAAGTTAAATAACCAAGATCCTTCATGGAAAATCTTTTGCCAAGAAGAGTAATAAACTGTTGAACTACAGTGGCATTGCAGCGAGCAATAATTATGTCATCAGCATATACAATGAGATAAATTAGATTACCATTAGTGTTGAAGGCAAAGAGTACCCACATGAGAGTCTGTAAACCCAGAGGTTACAAGAAATTGTCTTAGCTCATGGTACCAGGCCCGTGGTGCTTGTTTGAGACCATATATAGTCTTGCGTAACTTGCAGACATGTGTAGGATTATCACGGTCTAGAAAACTTGGTGGTTGTGCCATGACGACATCTTCAGAGAGATGACCTTGTCGAAAGGCATTGTTGATATCAAGTTGATGGAGAGACCATCCTCGACTAACAACAAGATTGAGAACTAAGCGAACAGTGGTAGTTTTGACAACTAGAGTGAATATGTCATGATAATCAACACTAGGACGTTGATGGAACCCCATAGCAACTAGTCGCACTTTGTACCTATCAATTGAGCCATTAGGTAAACGTTTAATTCTGAAAATTCATTTACACCCTAGAAGATTTTACGTTGAATCAGGGGGAACAAGTTCCCATGTCCCATTACGCACACACAATTTCCCCATGTAATTATATATTGTTTTGGGATTTTTTTAAGTTATAAGTGCAATCATATTTATAAAGTACAAATAATACATATTAGTCGATTGAGTCTTAGCTCGATTGGCATCGGCATTGTTGTCAGTGCAAGAGGACGTTGGTCTGAGTGCGCTGAAGCGCATTATCTTCCTATTTAAGGGTTGGGAAGGGGCTATAGGTAATTCTAGACATTATATCAAAAAGAGTAGATATAATAAAAACATATAATGAGATTAATTTTCGAAAAAAATACATATTGAAATAATTATCACTAGAATTAACTATTAAAAAACATGATCACTAACAACAAGAATATATCTAAACAAGGTCCACACAAAGAATTTAAAATTAACCGAGAATCTACGTGATTTATATAAAATAAAATTAAAAATTTTAATATTTCAACCTTACCATAAAATTAATACTTTATTTTAAAGAAATTTAACAAGTTACTAAAAATAAAATTTGAACTAGAAATTAATAGCAAATTAATGACGTTAATCATAAACTAACACTTTAATGTATAGATAAATAACAACGCATACAGAATATAGACTTATATATTTTAATAAAGTCTAAACTTGAATAAATTATTCAATAGATTCTTCAAAAACGTCAGTTTTAATTAAACATTAATCTATAATATAGGTTTTGGCCCAACATGTTTGCAAAAGTCAGAAAGTTCTACTTCTTTTATAAATAAATTAAAACAAAAGTTTAAAAACATTCTATGTATTATATTAAAAAAAAAAGTAATTATTCGAGACCTAATCTTGACAACTTTTTTTACTTAAGACCTAAATTTTGTTTTTAGGTCTAGTCCTAAATTTAATAATTATTTTTATTTGAACTTAAATTAGGTAATTATTTCTGTATTGAATATAAATTTTAGAGGTTTTAAAGAATTAATTTAAATAAAATAACTTAGATGTGGATAGTAGAAAAATTACTACCGTAGACCTAATTTGAATAAAAAATGCCACACTCCAATGTAAAACAATGATCAGAATTCAACTTGGACAACCTCCCATATAAGAAAAGTTGGACAAGTAAAGCAAATAATTTAACACTAAAAATATCCCCTTACGGGCTTTTCCTTTTTAAATATCTGACTGCCACCAAAAATGAAAAAGTAATAAATTTCATAGTAAGAAATTTACGTTGACGTTTTCTATTTCCTCTTTTGGGTTTCTTTCTTGCTCCTCTGTTCTTCAATGGGGCGCGTAAAAGTTTTCAGAGATTTGATCGGAATCATCAAGGACAAAGCTTCTCAAAGCAAAGCTGCTTTGATTTCCAATCCCAGAACCTTATCTCTCCACCTGGCCTTACTCAGAGCCACCACCCATGACCCCTTCTCCCCACCCGACCCCACACACTTGGCCACTCTTCTTTCCTTCGGTCACTGCTCACGTGCCACCGCCTCCACCGCCGTCGACGCCATCATGGACCGCCTTCAAACCACCCGCGATGCCTCCGTTGCCATCAAATGTCTCATCACTGTTCATCACATCATTAAACGTGGGAGCTTTATTCTTCAAGATCAGTTTTCTGTTTACCCTTCCACCGGTGGCCGTAACTACCTTAAACTATCGAATTTCAGAGACGATACGACGCCGTTAACATGGGAACTTTCTTCTTGGGTTAGATGGTTTGTTTCTACTTTTTTTTTTTTTGGTTTTATTGTGTAAAAATATGTAATTTTAATATCAAAATTATAACAATTGTAAACGAAATTTGCAGGTATGCTTTATACCTTGAAAACCTGTTGTCAACTTCAAGGATTTTGGGGTTCTTTCTATGTTCAACTTCAAGCAGTGTAGATAAAGATAGAGAAGAAGACAGAGTATCATCCCTTATAAACACCGAATTGCTTAAAGAAATAAACTCTTTGGGGAATTTGATCGAACAGATTGCCAAAAAGCCAGATTCTTCGAATTCTAATGGCAACGTATTGGTAGATGCGGTCCTGGGGTTGGTCGGAGAGGACTACTTATCATCAATCAACGAGATTTCAATTCGGGTCAGTGAGTTCAAGGAGAGACTCGATTGTTTGGGCTTTGTTGACTCGGTTGAGTTGGTGTGTGCTTTGAGAAGACTGGAGGAATGTAAGGAGAGACTGTCAACACTTTCCCAGAGGAAGAAAGTGATGATTGAGTCGGTTTGGGGTTCAATAAATGAGGTAAAGGATCAAATTGGGAACAGTAAAGCGTATAAAGAAGATGAAGGGAGATTGTTGATGATGGGAAGGAGGAACAAGGTGAGTGAGTCGGCTCGGTTTGGGGAGCGAGTTGTGATGAAGCATAGCGGTAATTCAGTGAAGTTCTCTTCAGGAAGGTTTCTGAGTTTCAATGACTTGACTTTTCCAGCTTATGCGTCGATGGAGTGATGTGGGTGATTGGGGTTGTAAATTATAGCTTGTAAAAAACTATTTAAGGTTTGAATTAATGTAATAATTTTGATTTTGAATGCCCTATTTGCAATTGCAATGCTAATGTATAAGTCTTCAAGCTTTATGTCCATTTTATTTACCCTTTCTTGTTTTCACTTCTTTATAATAATACTAAATAGACATATTTTTTTCAATAAAATTAAATTTACCTAAATTTATTAACGTTAATCTCATTTTTATCCCATTCTTTGAAAAGAAAAACCAATATAAAAGGTGGATATATTTTCTTGTTCAATGAAAATTAGATTTACTTAATTTTTTTGGATTAATTTGACTTTTATCCCGTTATCAATATAAAAGATACATATATTTCCTTGTTCAATGAAATTAGATTCGTGTGTTCATATAGATATTCTTATAGCATAATATCAAATTTAGTTCTCAACTTTATATTTTTTATTATTTTGACCTTCAATTTTTTTTTAGAGTTAAATTTAGTCATTAATATTTTACAAAAAAAAAGTCACACCACTTTTTTTTAACATAATTTCTTCATAAAACATTGTTTTTTAATGGCGTTGATGTGGCAATCAACATATACTTCATACTGATACGACACTATTCATCTTATATGTCATGTTAACAAATAAAAAAAATAAAAAAAATTCATATAAATTCAAAAAAATTAGCATAATGTACGTGTAAATCGTCAAGCGAGCTGTCATGTTTAAAAATTTAACGTTTTTGGTTAGAAAAAAGCATTTCAACTCAATGGGTTGAATTGAATTATAATAAAGAAATAAAACAAATAATTATAAAATTAATTAGTGAAAGTGGAAGTGAAAGTGAATGATAAGGGTACATAATAATATTTTCCCTCATGTAAAGCATAAGATAGTAAATTGTTGTTAATGAAAATGTAGGAAATTGTAATGAATAAGTGATGTTCCTTTCTTACAGTTAATTATGCCCAAAATTGAAGGCATAAAAAGGAAGCACATGATGAGTTAGGTTTATTTCCATTATCATTTATCATGACCAAGTCATTCAATTAACACTGTAAATTGTCGACGACCCACCCTCTTATCCTTATCAAACCTACTCTCCCTTTTTTTTCCCCCCAATAATATCTACTTTTGATTATAATCTTTTATTCATTTTTAAATTTAAAAAATATATTTTAAAAAATAAGATTAAATCAAAATTAATAAAATTTAAGATTAATTAAATACAATATACCTTAATATTACATCTAACATTTATAGTAGATATTGCTAAAAGAAAAAAAAAACACGTATAGTAGGTAGATAATAAGCTATTTATCACCTAACGTAATATTTTTAATCTTTTCCATTTTCTTTTTTAAACATTATCCTTCTTTAAAAATTTAAAAAAATACGTACTTACCTGCATAAATTTTGATGAAGAATTAATTAATTAATTAATTTATAAAAAAAGAGATAACTTGACCTTAATTAATTAATTATTCTATTTATTTTTTATTATTTTTAAATCCACATGTGATGGAGAATCCACGCATAATTAACTTTGAACATAAAATTTTAAAGTTAATAAAGTTTTAACCTTCATTGATAAAAAGCTTACTTTAAAAAAAAGTAAATATAAACGATAAATTACATTGTTTGTGATTTCTTTTTATGTTCATACATTTTAAATATTTAATTAACTTTTGTTGGAATTTAAGCGTATTTTGAAAGAATCCCACATTACTTTTGAACAAATAGACTTAAAGAGGCACTTGAGATGATGTTTTTTGAAAAATCAAAATTTCTCAACAAACTACCAGCCTTTCCTTGCTTCACTCAAGTAGTGGTCACTTCCTATTTTCTCTCCCATAGATGTACAATGATACTTATAAGCCAAGCTTTCGAGATATAACCAAAATTATTGTCATTGATTCTCTGCTATATTTGAGCATTGTGTTCCCTGTTTCTTTCTGAAAAATTGCTTTAAACTAATTATTCTTAAATAAAATGTTCACACGCCTTAAGTTGTGATTCCTATTCCCTTTCATTCTGATAACAACCTTAACATTTACTTTTTATATTTTAATCAATTTCTTTTTCATTACAACCATTCAAATTATGATTACATAAAATAATTGAGTTAAATATTTTAATTATAATAGTAGTAAAAATGTTATTATTATTATTTTTTTAATCAAAGAAATCAAATATTAATTTTATAATACTTCAATGTGTAATTAATAAATAAATTTAAAATTATAAAAAAAAAGAAGAAGATTATGTTGTAATTAAAAAGCAGAGACATATGCAATTGGTGGGCCATCCATGAAACCAGAATTTTTAAGCAAGGAAGGCCGACGTATGCAGGTGGGTGAAGGAGAAAATAAGGAAATTGGTCCGCCGGTCCCACCTGCATTTAAACCTATTACTACTTGCCAGAATCAAATCATAAAGTGACAATTATTGAGGATAATAAAGTGGTAGTGGGCCAGCCTAATCATGGAAGCAATTTGTTGGTACTGGGTCAGCCCAATCATGAAAGCCATTCGTTCGCTTCTTCTTCAAAAACCCCATGCATGCAACGAGAAAGTTGAGCAGTGCCGGCGTATCTAGGGGTTGCAGGCTCTAAAATATATAATTATTTATTTAGTCTTTTTAAAAATTTAAATTAGTAAAATTAAAATTGCATATTTCTAAGATTTTATTTTTTTTGAGGGGATCTGTTGGATCTTAGTTGTGTTTACATGGGGAAAATTGTTTTGTCTTAAGATTGTCGGACAAAACAGGTTAACGTTCAAAATAATTAAATATAAATAAACACATATTTATATATAATGTAAAATATAAATGGAATAATTTATATTTAAGTTGTCAAATACGTAAATTAATAAAAAAATCATAACAAAATTTCAATCGAAAATAAGAATAGAGATTTACTAAACGTTGAGGCCTGTTTAACACAGCCTCCTTAAGACAGATTCAGCTGCTCCTACGATACTTGGAGAACCGTTGGTCGAATGTCTCCCAGGTTACAACAACACATGATCAAAGTAGCAACACCTCTACAACGATCAACGAACAAACAATGCATTTTTCTATCACCGGAACATTTGAAAAATACAGAGAGGAAAAGAAGAGTTTTGAGAGCAACAGAAATTTGGTATGAGAGAATATGAGAGTGTGTAAAATTCTACAGAATTCATAACCTTTTATAGGCATTGAGAATTGAGAATGTTGGAATTTTCAAAAATTTCACAAAATTTGCCATTAAGGAGCCAATAAATCAATTTGATTAAAAAATTAAATCAAATTGATTGAAATCAAATAAATAAGATAAATGTCCTTATATAAACAAATTCTGTCTGCTGAGAAAAAATAATTTCGTGCCCACTTTGGGCTCGATCAATTTGGACATTACGCGTCACCCACGTCATGAGAGTGCGCCCCAACTCTAATGGGTTTAGACCTACATCCCCCTGTGCGCGAGACAATGTTCCAAGCTTAGCCATCCAATTATCTTTTAAGAGGGTCCCCATATATAAACACATCTTACACTTAGTATTTAATCAATGTGAGATTAAGCCTTTACTTTTCCTCAACAAATATTTCAAAATAGCTTACTTTGAGTAACAATTTCTCATTCATCACTCAACCATTTTAAGCATATGATATATCGTTGTAAAGGTCTCATGGAGTAGAATATGAAACTATAATTTTATAATTCAACTTTTCACCTTTACCTATTGAGAATATGCCTCAAAGTTCCCATAAAATGCAATTTTCCAACAGTTCTCAAGTTCCAGTTCGAGATATGGTGACTGAGAATGGACAGTGGGCATGAAATTGGTTTGCTTCTTTACTTTTGTCCTAGTGCTTGATTAAGCTTGCAACTATTTGTCCTCATTGTGGTGAAGAGATTATGGATTGGCTCGGTTGGAAATGGGACAATAGACGTTGGTTTACTTAAAAAATTAGCATATGTAGCAATGAATCAAATGGAATATTGTTTAAGTCCACGATGGAATTCTATGGAAATCCCGGGTCCCACAATGAGTTTAGATGTTCTTATGGCCGATCGGTAAGGGAAAATTACTAACTAATGATGAAAGCGTTAAGAGACGCTTAACTCTGGATCAGAATTGTCATATATGCGGTGCTAGTGTTAAAGACATCAACCATATATCGAGGAAATGCTCGCTCGCGGTCCACTACTGGAGCAATCTAGTTAACAAAGATAGGTTAGCAGAATTTTATAATTTAAACATTGAGGATTGGCTTACTCTTAACCTGACCAAACTTTGATTCTTCTCGAGTAATATGAAAGATTTGGACATTTTCTTTTATATTACTTGTTAGTCTTTGTGGAAGAAAAGAAATGATTGTACTTTTAAATCTAATTATGTGGATAATGAAAGACTCATTTATTGTTGCATGAGATATAAATATGAGATTGTATATGCCAGTCAACTGAATCAGAGGTAAGGTTCCATAAAGAATTGGAGAAGATGGTTGCAACTTTCTTGGTCTCCGCCACTAGTAGTAAAATGAAAAATAAATGTTGATGATGGCCAAAACTTGGATTACAGAATAGGTATGACAGGGGTATGATCCGAGATGCAGCTAGTTTAGGATTTGACAGAAACATCGGGCTGTGTAGTGCGTACGAGGTAGAACCCTAGGGCATTTTGAATGGTGTTGACCAAACTTGGAAGTTTAGATGTCGAGATATTTTGTTAGAAACGAATTGTTTGGAAGCGCTGCACCATATTAAGGGAAACTTAATGAGGTAGAAGTGCATGTTGTTAATGCGACTCTAGATTTGTTGAGTCATGACTGGAATGCCATCTTAAAACATGTATATTGAGAATGTAATGAGTAGACTGATTACTTAGCAAAAGCTACAAAAAGAATTAGCATGTGTGTTCATTGTTAGTCCCAACCGCTTAATTTTACTCTAAATGCACTACATGAAGACCTTAATAGTTTATCTACTCTTAAACTAATTACTATGTAATAGTCAATACTACTCTTTTTAAAGAAAGAAAAAGAAAAGCAGAAAATGAATAAACAAAATAGAAAACATACAAATAAACAATAATTTTTTTATTTAAAATTTACTTAGTAAATAAATTTCACATAATTTTATTCAAACATGAGAGAAAAGTAAGTGGGCATTTTCACAACCATAAGAATGAGTAAATCTTATACTATATTTCAAAAGCATCTTTCCCCTATATAATTATTAAAAATGAAATACATATAGATTTTTTTTAAAAAAAAATCAAGCCTACTCATTTATGAACATCAAAATTTGAAGTTTGAATTTTTTACCGGAATTAAAAAATATGCAATAGAATAAATCTAGAAAAGAAAGTGAAAAACAAAAGAAAAGGATGAAGAATGATATAATTATAGAAGAATTAATAGGATATTAAAAAAAAAGTATTTACCATATTTATTTTACAATTCATATTTAATATTTATAGTTCATTAATATGATAATATCATTTGAAATGAGTCCCGATTAATATGAGCTTTTTAATTTTGTCTTCCCATCGTTTTATTTAACTATTTCAAATGCTTGTAAAATCAGAGATATCAAACTTCAGACCACTTCTGGAGGAGCAGGTTTGCTTTCTCAGCCTGAAATCCCCAATAAACTAAAGATCGGCATTTGGAGAGAGATGAACCGCAATAAGATAGGAGAAAGGTCTTAATTACCTCCTTCTGCCAATCACATCGTAAGGTAATGAGCGCCAATATCAGAGTTTGAATTGCTGTTCCTCCAAATATCATTCCACCCCAAATTCCCTGTCCATCAAAATAAATACCTAAATATAATAATAAACAAAGGTGAGATTATTTCAATCAAGTTACTGAGAAATAAGGTTTATTTAACTATACTTACACACCAGTTATACTCCAACACCCCTCATAATTCAATCTTGTTTATTCATAACATTTACTCGGATTTAAATTTTCATAAAGTAATTTTAAAATATATAAAATAAAAACTTTTTGCAGTTTAGAAATATAATATTTAATGTTAAAAGAAATATTAAATATAGTAGAAAATTAAAAAAAAATAGTTTGACCTATTAATAAAAATATTTTATGTATTGTTCATACATATAAATTTCATGCACCATCCATAAATAATAACATGACATCTCATTATTAAATAAAACCAAAAATAATAGAAGACTTATAAATAAATATTAAATTTTTTTATTATAAATAAATACTAAATCTCTAATCCCAAGACCATAGATATTTATTCACAATAATTAAAATTAATGTTTAATTATATCTAAATAAAATTATTAGTATTTATTTACAAACTTTCCATATTTTCTATTTAATTCGAATGATGATATATTATGATATTAATATAACGCACCAACCGTATATCAAATATTATTATTTAATTATATTAAAATAATATTAACTTTAATAAAAAAATCAAAGATTCAAATCTCTATAAAAATAAAATATACAGTGAAATAATTTTTGCAAGACAAATGATTTTTTAATAATGGACAGTTAACATATTTTAACTTACCATGACTCCTAGGTGGAAACCCCACCCCATAAAAAATCCAAGTGGAACCCCAATGAGATAATAGCAACCCAAATTTATGTAAGCCACGTAGGATTGCCATCCACATCCAACAGCCACCCCTACACCACCAAAATTACCAAAACTAGAAAATAAGGTTTTGACAGCCCATCCAAGGTGATCGTAGAACATATGATGAATAAGAAACGAATACCAGATAGAATAGGCTGAACACTGTTGAGCAGAACAGTGAAGGCTAAGAGAAAAGAGAGGTTGGTGACTGCTTTCAAAACAGGGTCACTTGCAGAAAATATGAGAGCAAATTTATCATGCAATATCATAATTAACAACCAGAAGAAGATTCCTATTAGAATTGATGTCACAACTGAAACTGTTGTTGCAAACTTGGCTCCTTTCCCATTCCCTGCTCCAAGCTCATTTGCCACCCTCACACTGCATCCATCCAAATCTAATGTTGTTCATCATTCTAAAATCTAAATCAACCAGTTTTGTAGTTTATCAAAACTTTAACCCTTCAGAAAGGCAAATCTTTGTCCTTTTCTTGTTTATCATTTTCAAATTCAATGAACCGCTGTTGTCATTACCAGATTATAACACCACTATTGTCCTTTTTGTATCAAATACAACAAATTTCATATACTGAAATTCAATCTCAAAATCTGTTCAATGCTTTTTTCTTTTTCTTAAAGTATACAAATTCAATTGGGGTAAATTTTACTGTTTCTTTCGTGAATGATTTAGGAAATTCTTTCTTTTAATTTTTTTGTGTTTGTTTTACGAAAGATAATTTGATCAACTGAAGATGACTTATAAATTAACGAAAAATCTTGTAAATTGATTTAATCATTTTCAAAGAAGCAAGTTATATTCCAAAAAAAGCAACCTTTTTGTGAACAATTTTACTTTTATATAAAAATTAAATTGAATCAAACATAATATTATTATAATAATATTTTTTCATTGTAAATTTTAAAATATTTTATGTAACGCTCAATATTATTTTTTATACAACGTTCAATATTAATTATTTCTATTTAAAAATATGATAGATTAGTAATATAAATTATTGTTAATTTTAATGAATTATTTGATATTACAAATTTATTTTAATAATAAATTATAACAATAATAATTTTAAATTTTGGGTAATATTATTAATATATTATTGAAATATTCATATTAATATTCTAATAATAAATATATATTAAAATTTTTAAACATTTAATAAAAATATTTTATATCATAAAATATGAATATTTCAATTATTTAAATATATGTGTTTGTTTAAGCATTTAATAATGCTTAACTTCATTTTCCTACTCCAACTTTAATGTGTTACTATACACTCTCATATATCTAAAACATATAATTTAAATTAAGTTACTTAAAAGATTTAAATTAATTTTTAATTAAACATTATTTATTATTTATTTATTATTAAGTTAAAACATGATGATATTATTATAAAATATTATCTTATTATAAAATAAATTTCGTCTGTCTAGAGAAAATGCTATTATAAATTTATAATGTTTTGTAGCAAATATATTTATATTTAGACTTATCCATGGATTAAGTAACCAACCCAGCTCGACTTGATGAGATTGGATAATAAATTTTATCTGTCCAAAGAAAATGTTATTATAAATTTATAATATTTTGTAGCAAATATATTTATATTTAAATTTATCCACGGATTAAATGACCAGCTCAGCTCGACTTGACGGGATTGTGTAAAAAGCTTTTGGGGCGACCCGAACCAAATTTAAATTAAATATTTTTATTTTGAATGTGATTATAAAATAATATATTTCTTTATATTTTATTAATTTTTAAGTAATAATATGAGTTATTTGGATGGGTTGAGGGGGCTCGGGTCTAAATTTTTTTAAAAATTTATACATCAACTTGGCTAAACAAAAATAATTTTAAAAAAAGAAAAATAATTTACACAGCATCATTCAAATACCATAAAATAATCTATTTTTGGAAGATTGTTGTGAACGAAAACAACATTTTTGGTGTAAAAAGTAAAAAATTTAAAAATCAGAGAAGATAAAAATATATAAAAGTCAAAAAAGAAAAGTAAATGTATGATTGGGTTTGTATAAAAGAAGATACCCGGTACCAGCAAAGAACGCGAGAGGAATCATCATCTCCCATCCATTAATTGTCATGCTATGCCAAAATAAACCAATAAACACTTTAATTAATTGAAGCTACGTATGTTAATAAGGTGTTCTGTAAGTATACCTAATGACATGAAAAAAGTTACCATATGGACAAAGCATCGACGGCAATCTTGGCGTTTTCCAGATTTCCAGTCATCAATATTAGTATTCTATAGTACCAGTTTTCCAAGCTGTAGATTTCATTAAAAGTGATGTTATGATAAACAACCAATTTACTCCAAAGGAAACTATTGAATTCAATTGGCTTTGTGCCGTTTGCTTATTAATTTTACTTATTTGCAAAACATAGAAGAATGAAGTACCAAAGCATGACCCCAGCAGCTGCAGAGAGTTTGATGAATTCCCAAAGACCAGAGAAAGCTTCCATGGAGAAACCGGTCCAAGTTGAAGGACAGCCGCCACAAACAGTGTAACCCAAGTGGCCGAAAACCAAAACCCACCACGAAAAATTCATGCTAACCACCGTCCCAACCACACCCACTCGAAACCTATACACTAACACCCAGCTCACGATCCCATGGACCGCAAGAGCCACCAATGAGACCCAAGCCGTCACCATGTTTTTTAGCTGACACTGCAAGAATCTTTGCAGTGGGAACTGTAATGCAAAGCTGAAATGAAGTGGAATCATCCAAATAGCAACCATCCCCGATAGCTCAGCAACATCTTTAGGCTGTCCCAATAGTTTCAATACGGGTGAAGCAAAGAGATATAAAGGCAATAGCAAAACACAACATATGGAGGGAATGATCCATGAACGTTGCATGTAGATTCCCAACATGTAGTATTTCTTTGCTCCAAAGGCTTGCCCACATAGGGTCTCAAGTGCACTCGCCATCCCCAACTAAAATTAAAAAAGAAATAAATAAATCATATCGGAGAATTAAACATTTTTAAGTTGAATCCAAGCCTCAAGTTTCACTTGATAGACCTAAATGGATTTGTATTATACTGATGTACGTGACTTGAGATCCATAATAAATTGAAATGGAAGTAAATACATATATGTATGTACCAAAAGGCCAAAGTTGAAGCCGACGATGACATTATTTGCGATGGAAATGGCAGCAAGCTCAAGGTCACCAAGGTGGCCGGTGAAGGCTTGAGTGATAACCAGTATGGAATAAGAGGCGAGACGGTTGAAGATTGCAGGGCCGACTATCCTCCATAGTTTCTTTGGTTCAATCCATACCCTTTCCCTAAGGGGTCCATTCTCATAATATTTTTCTGTTGATGCTAAATCATCAATCAATGGAACCCTTGCTTCCTCCAATGCACCACCGTTGCCCGACATTTTATCTGCTAATACCACTTTGTTTTATCCACTCAATCATTTATATATATGCAATTATGCATACATCTATCTATAGACTATAGTGGCAGCTTGAGCTGTGACTCATAAATTGTAACACAAATTTTGAACTAAGATTGTGAAACCACGTGTTGTCTTTGAATCATATACACATATACATGTTTAACATATAAACGTATATATAACTCAAAAGTTGGTATCTATGTCATTGCTCACCGCATGATATTTTGTCAGCATTATTATTCACACCGGACTGATAGAGCTAAAAACCAAAATGAAATAAAATTACTATAATTTGAGATATAGATATGTCTCTTTTTTATTATACCATTCTGATTTTTTACTCATAATTTATTTTGAAAGAAAGATATATTTACAAATATTTAAATATGTGTCCTTTTTATGATTACAACAGTTATGATATCAACTGCATTAAGAAAAACTTCATTATTTTAACATTAATATTTTATTTTACTACTTCAGTCTTCAACTTTCAAAATTTAGTCATATTAATTTGTTATTGACATACATACTTTAGATTTAAGTCAATTTGATAGTCGGTGTCAGAGATCGAAGAAAAAACTATTTAGATTTTAATTTGCAGATTTGTAACGTTTAAAGTTGTTTCATAAGAAAAACTGAACTGTAAAAAAGAAGGGGAATGAGAGTTTTTGATTAGCGCAGATGGTGTGAACAGAGAAGGTCATACATCAACAATTCTAATAGCCCAGCGACTTAAATAAAAACTTTCGAATAGTTGATGACCATTTTGTAACTTTTTAAAGTTCAATGACCAAAACATAAACTTATTAATAATTTAATGACCTTAAATGCAGTTTACCCTAAAAAAATTGTCATAAAACAATTTGTTTAAAGAAAATTTAAATAAATACAGTCATTTTATCAGCATATTTGTTGAATCTGTACTAAACCGACATGTATAATGTCCAGACAAAATGTTTGAACCAGTTGGGTTACGAACCCGTTTTGAACTCATTTTGGTTAAGCTAGTAATTGAACTGATTGAACCAAATTTTATAATTTTATAATATTTTTATTTAATTTTTATGAAATTTTAATAATTTCTTTAATTGAAAACTAGACTGACAATCAAATGATTGGACTGAAAACTGTTGGGTTGATCAATTTGACCATTAGCTCAATTCCAAAAACCATGTCTATAGATTAAAAAAATGTCCTTTGAATTATGTGTAAGCTCCCATATATTCACAAATGACTAATCCAAGCTTATTTAGGTTTACCAATTTTATTTATTTTATTTTTTAAAATATAAAATTTTATTTAATATTTAGTGATTATATATATTTTACTAAGATTATATAAATTTTTATTATATTTGAACGTACACAACTTTATATATATTTTAATATTTGCATTATAGTATAATCATTACAATAGAACATGTTAAAGGTGACAGATGACTTGAGATGCGCTGGGATTGCGTCTTCTTAAATTTACTCGCATCAATATGTAAAGATGCACATAAGTAGCATCTTTTTAGGTAGGCACTGAAGAGATATCACCGCAGCACGTCTCCTTAGGCCTAACTTAAGGAGACGCTTTTGTCGCGTCTTCTTGGACCTAACCAATGGAGACACTAGGCTACATCTCTTTGGATTACCTATGGAGATGCCATCTCGCGTCTCTTAAGCTGTTGATTGTAAAAACGTCAATCATCATCTCCGTAGGTCTCTAAATTGTTTTGCACAACTTAAACACTGAAGTGTTCTATTCTTGCTTTCTTCATAGGTCTCTTGAATTTTGCTTTCTTTCTTCCAACGCCAATCTCTCATTCTCCTTAATTTTTGCTTCCTTATGAATTCACGATCTTGGAGTAGAGACAATGGTATGTACATCTTCACTATCTTGAAAATTTATCCATCCATATGATTTCAAATTCACTTATATCAAGTTTAATAGTGTTTTTTTTGTTTACTTTTATGTATATTATCCCAAATATCCATTGCATGAATGAATTTGTGATATAAATATTTCATCTGTAACAGTCTGGTTTCGACCCTAGTCGGAATGGTGGTTTTGGGACCACAAATCCGAGTCTAAATTTTTTTTAATATTTTTTTCTGTGTCTGTGATATGTAAATTTATATCTGTGAAATTTTTGTAATTTAATTCGTCTGTTTCTGTGCTCGATTTGCAAAAAAGACCAAATCGCGTAAGTTGTAAAAGTTGCCTATTAGTTGCTAAAGTACCTAAGTGCTATGGTTTGTTAAAGTTGAAGCCCTTTCATGCCAATAGGACCATTACATGATAGTGGGTGACATGGTTTGGAAATATAGTAAATAGATAAATTTTTAAAGGATGGTTAGGTAATTAGGTAATATATGTTAATTATAATAAAAGAAATCATGAAAATGAAGCCATTTTTTCATGCATGTTCAGCCGAAAGTTGAGGAAGGGAAAGCCATTGAAGCTTTAAGGTATTCGGCCATTGCATGGGTGAATAGGTTAGTCCATTTTGTTCGGTTTTTGATAATTTCTACGTTTCTGTGATCGTTGCTTTGTGTTCTTCAAAACCCGTGTGTAAATTTCTATTTTTGTTGGAGATTATAAAATGTGCCATTGATGATTATATGAGCTATGTAGTACTCTTATATGGATTATGAAAGATATATGTTGGATTATCATGTTTTGTTTTTGAATATTTGATGAAATGAGCTATTTGGGCTAATTTGTGAAAATGAGGTTTTGGAGGACTAAATTGTGAATTAAATGTGTTATTTGGGCTTGTATGGAAGCCATGTATATTTGGCCAAGATATAGTCTTGGTGAATTTTGCATAATTGTTATTTTGTGAGAAAAGGGACTAAATTGTCAAAGTGTGATAATATAAGGGCTAAAATGCAAAATGCCCTAAATATGTGTAGCTGGATTAAATTGAATGAAATGAATGATTGAATGGTTGAATTTGTATTGTATTAGATCAAGAACAAAGAAAATCAGACTTAGATCGAGGGAAGTCCAAAGTAGTTGAATAGTTGACTTGGTTCATCCGAAATCTGTACGAGGTAAGTCAAATTTCAATTACATGTTAGTTGAATAAATTTTGCGTATATAAATTGTAATCTGTATTGGATGGCCTTGAGAGCCTGATGAATAGATTTTGAGTAAACTTGATAATATGCTAGTATTTGAAAAGTTCTGTATGCCTTTAAAAGAACGTTGGTATTGATCTAAATTATTGTGTAAGACCGTGTCTGGGACGCAGGCAACGAATTGAAATTTACGTGTAAGACCATGTCCGGGACATCGGTATCGTATCTAATTTTGTATAAGACTCTGTCTGGGACAGAGACATCGATACTGAATTACATGTAAGACCATGTCCGGGACGTTGGCATTATACCCGTTTATGAGTATCTGTATCTTTTGTAAACCGTTTGATGACAAAGTACGAGATATGGTAAGGAATATATGAAATGTATAATCTATACAGGTACGTTTGTATCGTATTTAATTTCTAAATATGAAAGACTCTGTTTCTGCGAAATAGCAAATGCGAAGTAGGTTCAAAATCATGGAAATGAATATAATATGAATACAAATAAACGAGCATGGTTAAGCTTATGAACTACTCTGAGAAATGGCTATGGATTCTTATTGTTGATTTGTACTATATATATGCTTTAGTGATTAGATCCAATGAATTTGGCTTACTAAGCTCTTGTAACTTACTCTATGTGATTTCTGTCTGTTTTACAGTTATCGTAGCTACTGAAGGCTCGAGGATAGTCGAGGATAGTTGCCACACTATCGAACTCATTTTTGGTACTTTTGAAAGTGTAAATATTGTTAAGTATGGCATGTATAGGCTAGAATGTCTATGTATTAAGTTTTGAATTGTATAAAAGTTATGCCATTTCAATTGGCTAGCAAATGATATGTTTGTGTATTGTTTTGGTGTATATGGTGATGTTCCATGTTCTAATGTGTTTTGGTCATATTTGAGCATGGAATTGGTTGGAAATGTTGGTATAATTGTTTCATATTAATGCTTGTAGGATTGGAACCATATGGGGTGGCAAATTAGCTTAAACCAAGCCTGCATTGTGCCACACGGCCAGGGAACACGGGTGTGCCTTATGGCCGTGTGAAAAAAGTCAGTAGCTAGCTAAATTTTACACGGTCATGGCACACAGCCGTGTCTGTTGGTCATGTAAAAAGCCAGTATAGGACCTCTTTTTGGCACGGTTGGAGCACATCGGCGTGCCTTGTGCCCGTGTGAGTCACACGGCCTAGTCACACGGGCGTGTGACTTTGTCAGTTTTGAAAAGTTTGATTAAGTTTAGAAAATTCTGAATGGGTTCGGTTTAGTCCCGACCTTCCCTAAATATATGTTTTAGGTCTCATAGACCATTTTAATGGATGAATTGTTGATGAATGCAAATGTATTAATGTTATATGATATCTGTGTAGCTGTGTTGTTCGGAAATGCTCCGTCTGTCCGGTGACACCCCTTACCTATTTCGGCGACGGTTACAGGATAGGGGTGTTACATCATCTGTACATAAGCAAATAATAAATAATTTTGTTATTAAACATGTACCTTATAAATTTGTTGAAATGGCTAAGTCATTATATTGTTTCTGATGTAGACATTGGACAAAATTTGGGTTCATGCTCCCAGATTCAACATGGTTTACATGAATGGAATAACTTAGTTTATTGAATATGCCACCAAGAATTGCATAAACAACCAGAACATATATTATCCGTGCAAGAAGTGCTCTAATAAAGTTCTCCTTCATCCCAAAGCTGTACATGATCATCTTCGTCTATATGGTTTTGTGAAGGGGTATAAGAGATAGATTTTTCATGAAAAAACTTCCACGTCAATTTTGTCACTGAATTCCTCCAATATGGCAAGTAATACGAGAATTTTGAGTGATATTGATGTTGATTTATGAAATAGGAACTTGATAAGGGAAGCTATTAGATTAAATGTTCTAGTACATGACAGAACTGACTATAGTCACGATGATCATGTTAATGGTGGGGGTGATGTTAATTCCACTTCTCTTCCTTCTGAGGATGTTAGACGAACCACCGATGAAGTTAACAATCTTATGGATGATCGTGAGGTACCTCTTTATCTCTGTTGTAAAAAATATTCTAGCATATCATTCCTCTTACGGCTCTTTCATATAAAGGACTTGAATGGGTGGTCAACAAAATCAATTACCAAATTACTGGATTATTAAATGATGTTTTTCACATTTCACTCCCTGTAACATATTATGAATTAAAGAAACCTCTCAAGAAGTTTGATCTTGGTTATATTAAGATTCATGTATATCCAAATGACTGTACATTATATTGGGGTCTGGATACAAATGCTACATCATGTCAAAAATGTGGGCTTCCGAGATGGGTTACAAGTGCAGTTAAAGGAATTGAAGATTTAGATAGTGAAGCAACAACAACCCCTTCACGTTAAAAGCCTACAAAAGTCCTCATGTACGTTCCTTTGATCCCGAGACTAAAAAGATTGTTCAAGTCATCCAAAACTGTGGCTTCTATGACTTGGCATGACCACTCTCATGTCAAAGATAGACTTCTCTGACATCCCATTGATATTGAAGTTTGGAAAGCTTTTGATGAGAGGTTTTCAGATTTCTCCTTTGACGCTCGCAATGTTTGTCTAGGATTAGCAAGTAACGGTTTCAATCCTTTTCGAACAATGGGCACCACACATAGTACATGAAACTATGGATGTGCATAAAAGCTTCATCTCTCATGTTATCAATGATAATACTAGGTGAAAAAGGTCCCAATAATGACATTGACATCTACTTGCAACCATTAATTAACGAATTGAAACAACTTTAGGATGGTGTAAGTGCATTTGATGTATCTAATAATAAGATATTCATTTTACGTGCGTGTCTCATGTGGACCCTTAATGATTTTCTAACATATGCAAACCTGTTAGGCTGAAGTACTAAGGGGTGTGTCACATGTCTGGTATGTGCAAAGTCAATCGATTTTCGATGGCTACATAATGAGAGGAACTTCTGCTACATGGGTCATCGTCGATGGCTTCCCTCAGATCATCCAGTTAAGCATCAAAATAATGAGTTTGATGGAATGGCAAAGCACTGTCATGCTCCTATCTCTCCTTATGGCTTTGATATTTTACAAGAACTTGATGGTATTATGTTTTCTTAGGAAAGGCATCCAAGTGCACATGTTGGTTATTAGACTTGGTAAGTTCTTATATTAAAATATAATGCATTTAGTATATATTAATCATATTAATACAAAATTTAGAAAAATGTCTTTTATTTGCCATTAATGTTCTATAGGTTCCACAGTTGGTGAATGATAATGCACTTTTAGAAGTAGTTGCTCTTGCATGTGGCCTTAATGATAAAATTGAGTATTTCGATGGATACATTGTTAATGGGGTTCCAGTTGTACACGAATAAACATGACAAATTTTGTACTACTCAAAATAGCGACATCATGGTTATAACAAATGGCCGAAGTTACTATGGGGTTGCAACTCACATGTTTGATTTCGATTACTATTGAAGTTTTAAGGTAACTCACATGGAATATGATTGGGTTGATGTACATTCTTCAAAGGGTCTCATACAAGATGAGAATAGATTCACTTTGTTAAACTTTTCCAATTTGATCCATATAGGAGTGTTGCTAAATGATCAGCATTTTATATTTCCTTTTCAAGCAACAAGTTTTTTGTATTGAAGATAAGAAAAGCAATGGATGGTTTTATGCAATATTGACCAAGCCAAAAGACCTATATGAATCAATGTCAACAACAATTACAAATAATGAGGATGATGGTTCTTATACATATGATCTATGATGGAAGCTGACATGCTTTATGTTCATATTTTAATTATGTGTAAAAGGGTATATTGTAATTGAAATATATGTTTTTGTATATTAGTCATTTTATAATAAGAACTATTGTTAATAGACTTTAGAGTACTCTTTATACATATAATATATACATAGTATATATATTTCTTAACTTTTGGACTCCAAGTCTAAATTTATATTACTTTAAATATTAAAAAATATATGAGACATCAAACAAGCAATAATCCTGCCTGTTGTACTGCAAGCATTGTGGGACAAATTCAACAAAATTTTTGGCCCAAATATAACAGCCCAAAAGGAGTTGGATAATATCACCTTCAAACATATATATAAAAATGGAACTTGAAAAAAAGGCCAAAATATTTGTGTGAGAGCGCCAAATACGATTTCACTATTGGAAACTGAAATTCATCTTCTTCATTAGGTGATTAGGTTGATCAACCTTCTTTCCAAAGTGATCCATCCTCTTCTATTAGTGATTCATGTGTGAAAATAGCCTCTTGAAGTTGTTGAATAAGCTATTCATCAATACTCAAGTCATATTCTAGTAGGTAAACTTTCTTCTTTTGTCCATCGGGAAAATAATACAAAAAGATTGATAGGTCATTCATTCCTTCCTTCTCTCTCTCTCCCTGAATCTTGCTCCCTCTTTCCCTTCAATTTTAGATTCATCACCCTTTAGGTTAAAAGAGTTTAAAGACTATGGGTATATACAAGTTTGGAGATATACAACTTACTCTAAAAGGACTACCAAACATTTTTGTAAAAGCAAAGTTTATATGAATGTCATGGAATTTTGTAATCAAGTCAATATTTTTCTTAATTAATTTTTTTTACAGGGTTGAAAATGCATATAAAAAGGTCACTGCAAGGGCTTCAATTCGCAACTGAGGGATCTCCTCCTCCTATGGCCCCAACTTTAGAAGATAACAGTGAGACATTACCACCTTCTCTTGAACCTCTAGAGAACCCATCCTCCTTAGATGGTATTTTTAAAAATTATGACATTTTAGACTAGTATGAATTATATCTTGTTTCAAAATAATTATTATTATCATTAATCGCCTCCAGACGTACTAACATCAAGAGTGTAATTCCTGCAACCAAATATAAGCGTTAGGCGATTTTCGCAAGTATATAAGTCAGATTGTAATATAGTTTATACAACGAAATATAGAAGTATTCCGAGGATCGTACCCAAGGGAGGTGAAACTAAATTAATTCTAACTTTGGCGTTAATAAATCTAATTAGGAATTTAATTAAATTATATTACGATAATTCCTAAGGTGACGAAAACACATATTTTATAAAAATAATTTAGATTATAAAAATAAAGATGGAAAACTAATTTATAGATTTAATCAATTCTAAGGGCGGAGGACTAACTCGCTTTAGTGGTCGTAACTATTTCCTATTTCGGGTTCTATTCAATAAACTAGTCATTAACTTAACAAGATTTCTCGATCTTTCACTAAACTAATGAGTTGGCAAGAACTACTCATCTCTAGACCTCACAGTTCAGACCGGATTGGGATAATGTGTTCACGGATAAACAATACCAATTTTGGGTTCATTCCCACCTAGATGAATTCCTAGGGTTTTTAGGCCTAGGGTTTTAAGTTCTTCCTAACTCAACCAACTGATCCACTAAGAAGCCCTACATAGAAACCAATTACTCCTACGTCTACTTGTTAATCTCCCATAAGGGTATTAGTTCCTCATAAATCTCATAAACATCATAAGCTAGATTAAATTGATAAACATGAATAATAAATCAATAATAAAGTTTAAAGATAAATCCTGATATATATTGATAAGCATGTGAACACAATCCACAAAGAGTTGAAGAATTCTCCAAATCAGTTTTTTCGAAGAACAATAACAAAACTAGAATTGAATTAGAAATAAAAATAACCTAAAAGAGAACTAAAAACTAAAACTAAATAAAGTTGTAAACTAAAACTTGAATAATCATCCTTTATGAAGTGTTCAGAGATGTCTATATATAGATTTAAGGCTGGCTGTCATCCATTGACCTAATTTTACGTTAAAGTTTGTTGTACATACCAAAACACCATTGGCTCATTAATTCTCTATGTCAAGGCATTTTCGTGAGATCCCCTAGCCTATTCGTGAGACTGGTGGTAGTTTAAAAGCTCAGGATTAATTTCAGGGTAGTGTCGTGACACACTCTGACTGTGTTACGACACTGAAGGTAGATTGCTCTTTTGGGTGCTCTACTCACTATGTTGCGACATCGACCTTTCGTGTTAAAACATTGCAGCTAGTCTCATGTTCTCATCCCTCCAAATAATGTCCAACACACTTACCAAATACGTTAGCCTTCCTTTAGGTTTATGTTGGCCCTTAATGTAATATAAATAGCTCAAATAACACTTTTTATTAATTACAAAATAAAAGTGAAAACTAAGTAAAATATAACAAAATTGCTTTTATACAAGCTCCTTACGTATGAAAAAATGGTTTAATCTGCTACAACAAATTGTTGTGGATCAATCATACAAAATAGGAGATGGTTTCCAAACTCAAGGTCGCTCTCGTATGCTTGATTTATGGAACTTGAAACAAGGAAAATAAATTCTCGTAGATTCGAATAAGTTTTCTCAGCCCATTAACATGGAGGTGAAAAAACTAGCCAAGTTCCTTAGTTTAGCTTCACAGAAAGGAAATTTATGTCCTTTGAACTATGCAGAATGGAAGGATATGCCTCCTTTATACAAGACACAACTTTTGCACTAAGTGAACATAAAGTTGCTTTTTTTCCTTTTTCCATGATTGTCTAACACATGTTTGATATTTATGCAACAAAGAAAGAGAAATACCTTATATGCTCATTGTCTTCATATTATGCAACAAAGACTCAAGATATCTGGTGGAGAGAAAGGGAATGCCTTATATTACATTCTGTTGGTGTGAAATAGATACAAATTAGGTATAGGTTGAAGCGTGACAACTATATTCCAATAAAGGATGAACCAATCAAAGAGATATTTAGGAAAGTTCCAAAAGGTGTTTATGAAGATCAATGTAAATGCTTAGTTGAGAAGTGAAGGGGTTGGCGACATGATGTAAGCAATTAATAGATTAAGATTATTTGTTGACATGTTCACTACTTGTTTGTACATTAAATGAGATGACCAGCAAGTATAGGCTGAATGTTGATAGAGATTAAATGCCTGGTTGAATTTTTTGTAATGATTTTCAAGTACAGGTTGAATGTGACAGAGATTAAATGATAGAGATTAAGTATAGCCTATGATAAGGAATTGAAGTAGAGGAAGCGGAAGAGAATCAAATTCAAATTGTTTGACTCGAGAAATAAAAATTTGGATGTGACCTGAAAGGAAGAAACCAAATAGATTTAGAAAAAAACAAAGAAAATAAAAAAAATAAGAAATTTAAAAATAAAGAATAAATAGACAAAATTTAAAAGTGGAAGATGGAACAAATAAACCGATGGATATGCTAGATAGAAAGATAAGTGTCCAATTGAACTCTTTGAGATATAAATCCCAACAAACTCAATTAATGACTCTAATAAACCCTCTAAAAACTAATCCTCGGCAAGTTGAAGGATGAAAAATGAATTCCCACGACTCCTTGAAAAAAATCGAGAAGAAAACTACTTCTAAAATAATTACAAGAAAAAAATCTTGCTCAAAGAAACTAACTCCTAGAGTTGAAAACTTTATTAATGAAAATAATTGTCTGTTTAATGAATAATGAAGAAACCTTTATATAGGCTAGCTAAAACATCCAAATAAAACTTTAAAGTATACTGAAACTCTAATTAATCTAAACAAGAAGTAGTTTTAAACTAAACTTTCTTATTTGATTAAGAAACAAAAACTCCTAAACAAGTTAAAATACTTAAATAATATCCAAAATTCGGAATAAATAAATAATAAAATAATAAAACCTAATAAATACAATATTGGGCTCATATATAATAAAAATTAAGCCTAAAAACCAAACCCAATATGATTTAAACTCGAATTAAAAGCTCGAAACTCGTAATTCCCATCATAATCTCATCCAAAAATTATATTCTCGTAGTCTTCACTAAAACGGTCATAACTTGAGCTCCTAAACTCAAAATTGAGTGATTCAAAGTGCATTTCAAAGATAAGATATATATATATATGAATGCTATGAAGACATCTATAAATAGAAATGCCTAAATCCCATCCAAAAAGTTGTCGCAAGTCGATTAATTTTCCAAACTTGAAAATTGGCAGCTTCAGTGAATGAAATTTTATAAATTTCACCTCATCCGTGCATGTATCATTCCACCTTTCCTCGAAAAGATTCGTCCTCAAATATTGTTTTTGGTTGAATAAGAAAGAATCTTTATCATAGGTGGAATAATTTAATAGAGCTCCTCGCAAAGGATCAACAAATTCATGAAAAAATGAAACAAGTCTACTAGACAAATTCAAGCTAAGGTTAGTGAAAACATAATCATTCCTTTCTTTCAAATAATTCTCTCTTTCTTTTTGTTCTCTTTTTCAAT
Source organism: Gossypium hirsutum (assembly GCF_007990345.1). NCBI lineage: Eukaryota > Viridiplantae > Streptophyta > Magnoliopsida > Malvales > Malvaceae > Gossypium > Gossypium hirsutum. The sequence continues at coordinate 16,857,413 of NC_053433.1, forward strand.
GTGAATTGAACTCTCTAATTTTACGTTGTAGGAATTTTCACTCACCAAAATTAGACCATTAAATTGACTTTTATCACTCAAGGTCTCTTGTCTCTCAATCTTTATACATGAATTATCCTCCTTTTTAACCCCTCACAAAAATTTTGTACATTGAATTCATCATAATACAACTCTTTAGGAGGATAACTAAGGTCTAAATCATCCAAATTCATAGACTCTAGGAAACAATTCTTACTATCAACTTTTTTTTGTTCACAAAGTTCACTATCATTATCACTATCATCATAGTTCACACTATACTATCAACTTCTTCGATGTCAACTTTGAAATAAGGTGCAATGTTAGATCTAATCTCAATAATAGTGTAACACCCTAAAATAGGGTTTAGAAGTTTTAAAGATATTTTAGGGATTTTAGCCTTAGAGTGTTTGGAATTCTGTAACATGATTTATCAGTAATTTTTTACTATGGTTTTTCGAAAATTAAATCAATTTCTGAAATTGAGTTTTAAAGAACTTCAATTTTGAAAAGTAGACTGATTTGTAAAAGAGTCAAAATTGTGAGTTTTTAAGAGGCGATTAAACCAAATTTTAAAAATCACCCTAATAAACCCCCACCATGCAACGAAGTAATGGAAGTAAATACTATTTTATATAATTTTACATATTAATTCATGCGGTTTCTGACATTCAATGTGATTACTGCCATTTGATAACAAATTTTCTCTCATATGATGATCCTTTGATTTAATGCTCGGTGATATTGGAACAAATTGTGGAGATAAGATGTGACACTTGACGACTACTATAGGTTGGTGAAGACAACATGAACTTCCTAACGATTTTGGATATGCTTGAGTTGGAACGGAGCTAAAAAAATCACTTACTTTGTTTTTGTTCCTTTTGTTGCTATGATTGACATTTGTAGACATGTAATGTTAGATTTTGGAGCTCGACTTGTAAGCAAGCTACATTTGGAAACTTGATATATCAAGTTAATTTAGTTATTTGGTTATTATATTTTTTAGTGATTTATTTGTATTATTAATAATTGATTAATAAAATGGACTCGAGCCACACTGAACATTGTACCAGAGGCAATAGAAATGCAAACCACGTCTCATTGCAAACTGTGCTATAGAGGCACACTGTATCTCCACTAACTAGAGGTAGAGACACAAAGAATGTGTCTCCTCTAAAAAGATTATAGAGGCACAAATGACATGTCTCTACAGATTGAATTATAGAAATGTACATCTACGTCTTCGTTGACTAGATGTAAAGACACGAATAATGCGTCTTCTCTAACAATGCTATAAATACAAAGACAATGCGTCTTTACAGACTGATCTATAGCGTTGCACACACGCGTCTCCACTAACTAGAGGTAGGGGCATAATGGATGCATCTCCACTGACTGAGTTATGGACACGCGTAAGTTTTTGCATCACCAACCTTAAGAAGACATACCCAGTGGTGACACATGTGGATACACCGCCACTTACTTCGCCAAACTTTATAGCAATGCCATTTCACGTCTTCTTAGAGTTCTCGACACGACACTATTGACTTGTCTTGTTGTAGTGAATATATTTAATTTTCATATATGTATAAATTACATTATATATGGAATAAATTAGAAAAATAATATATCATAAAACATAAATATAGATCGAGTTCAGGCTTTGAATATTAAATTTCAAGCTTAACATATATACTTTAATGAAAATTTTTTGATACACTGCCAATTAAATTTTTAGACTCCACAATCAAAATTAAAGGTTAATAAGTTTCCTATAGTAAAATATTAGAAAAATGTAAATATTTTACAAAAAAAACAAAGATACATATCAAATTTTTTTGAAATAAAGTTGAGTCATTATTATTGCTTCAAAAGAAGAAAAATACAATAATATAAAATTAAAAACTCAACAACCAAGCCTAGTAAAACGCACAAAGACCCCGCCTAGAAAAGAGCACCCACCTACCCAAAGCAAAAGAGATAAAATCAACAACTTTTTAATAAAATAAGACACTCTCTTTAAGGGTGGGTTTGGATGGGTGGTGCATTTACCTGCGATTAGTGTAAAAACAGCGATGGCAGTGAGATTAGATACTATAGCGTTATTGTAGCGATACTGTAGCGTGAGACAGAAAGTAAGTTAAATGCACCGTATTGCACCCAATCGCCCATCCAAACCCACCCTAAGAAAACATTTCTATCTCCCCTCAACCCATCCCCAAATTCCCTCGACGGTTGCCATTTCCCAGTTGTTCCATCATATCAGACCAATGGTTATCTTCCTTTGTTGCTTCCACCATAGACGTGGGCATTCTCTCCATCAAATAAGTGGTTTCTCCTCTACTCATACCTTCTTTTGCTAGTCAATTGGCAGTTTCATTAGCATTTCTTCCAACATATTTGAGCACGCATTCCTCAAAATCTCGACTTTCTATTTTTGCATCTTCTATGTAATCTCTAATCATAGACAAGTCTTCTTTTTGGTTTTGTAGTTTATTTATCACATTGATACTATCCTCTTTAACTACCACTTTCCAAAATCCTAAATCCAGACCCATTTGGATTCCTTGAAGGCACGCAATTGCTTCTGCCGCAAAAAAGGTTGGTACGTGATTGTTCATTATCATTCTCATTCCCAAAATTTTTTCCTTCTGAGTCTCGCCCCACCAACCCCAAACAGGATTTGTACGAACAAACCTAGAAAATATGCATCGAAGTTTATCTTCACAAAAGATGTTTCTGGTGGCCTCTATCTCTCTGATTGGGTACGTTTGACAGGTGAGAGAACTTTTACCTCTTCAAGTTCCTGTAAGAATGATGTGATAAAATGCACATTTTCTGTATTCTGTCGATATTTTCTTTCGTGCACTTGTTTGTTTCTATCCCCCAGATCGCCCAAATTGCACATATTGTTATCCTGCATATATCTGTAGAATATTCCATGAACAACCAATCCATCCACTGTCTATAACCCTCATTTGAATTGTTTGTAGGCCATTTGAATTTAACGTGCTTTATATTTCCTTGACAACTTAACAATCACGAAAAACATGTTCATAGAACTCTTCTCCATTAGAGCATCTAGGACATGCTACTGATGGTCGTAAAACTAACTAAAAATTCGACTTAAGGCAAGCGCACCTATTGTGATATCCCGAATTAGGGCCTAATCGGCATAGTGGTTTCGGGACCACAAATATGAGATAGAAATAATTCTTTTATGATTATTTTGAGGTCAATGATATGATTGCATGATTGTGTAAAAATTTCGTGAAGAAAGTCTATGCATAAAGTGCTTAATTTGAAGTTAGGGACTAAATTGAATAAGTTACAAAACTTGCATTCTAGAAGTTTCTAGTATGAAATTGCTTTGAAATATTAATTATGAGGTCTTAAATAGTAATTTTACCAATTTCTAAGTTTATGGACAAAAATTGGACATGGATGGAATTTTTGAAAGTTTAGTAAGGAAGGGCATTTTGGTCATTTGAATATTAAATGAAATAAAATGGGAAAAATAACACAAAAATGATCATCTTCTCCATAAGTTGATGCCAAATTTTTCTCTCCACCATAGCTAGGGTTTCAACACTTTTAAGCCTTGATTGTAAGTGATTTCTATGCTCGTTTTTAATGTTATTTATATTTTTGAAATCCTCGTAGCTTAGTTTAACTATTTCTACCAATATTTTGAGCTAGGGTTTATACTTAAAATTTTACCCATAGATGATATGTATGAATTGTGATGTTTTATGGTAGAATATGAAGTTTGAGATTGTGTTAAACAACTTTTGCTAAGTGATTTTTCGTAAAAACGAGTAAAATGACATAATCGGGAAAAATACCTAATATTCATAAGTACATGTTAGAGTGTGAATTTGATGTTGCTATAGAAGGGAAAAATGATCAGCATGTCAAAAAATATAAGAAAATAGGATGAGGTTTAATTTACGAGCCTTGGGGCAAAAGTATAAATATGTGAAAGTTTAGAGGCAAAATGGTAATTTTTCCAAAGTTCGTATTAGGGGCTGTTTTGATGAATGTGTGTATTAAATAAATTAATTTGGTATTATAGATCAAGAGAAAAGAGATTCGAGTCGAGATCGGGGGAAAAATAAAATTTACGAGGAATAGGCTCGACTATTCTCATTTTGTATCGAGGTAAGTTCATATGTAAATATTGTAATATAACCGTTATTTTAAATCATTTAATGCTATTTATACGATATTATGATTGTTATCATGCAATTCTATGCTTTGTGGTCCTTGTTGGACAACATGCAAAAATTTTATGAATTATGTGAAAAATGTGAAAGACTACCGAAGTATCGTCATTGGTATTCCAAGGAGAATGGTAAAGGAGTACGAACGAGGAAAGTCTCGTTGAACCTTAGGAATAGATTTGGATATTTGGGCATCCGAACTCGTTGAGTTGAGTCTGAGTTCACTTATGGATGCGAACGTCCGAACTCGTTGAGTTGAGTCCGAGTTTGTGAGATGTAACTAGGCATCCGAACTCATTGAGTTGAGTCCGAGTTCACTTATGGATGCGAACGTCCAAACTCGTTGAGTTGAGTCCGAGTTCGTGAGATGTAACTAGGCATCCGAACTCGTTGAGTTGAGTCCGAGTTCGCTTATGGGCGAGTTACATGGTAGCTTGGCTACATATGTGGCACTTATGTGTAGACTTTCCATGTATCCGAGTTATATTCCGATGTGTTCAACAGGTAAAATTCTAGTGAAATGGAAGAATACTCAAGATGCAAGTGACGTATTGGTAAGTGTTGTGGAATGGGCACTTTGGACAGGTATGTACTTAACCCTCGGGTTGAGACTTGATACGACAACAATAATATGGTAAGATGATGAATGATGAAAAGAAATGTGATACATGTTTTGGTGATATTATGCTAATGTTGGTTGGTATAATTGCTTTGTTAAGTTATTTTTTATTTGCATGTGAACTTACTAAGCATTTATGCTTACTCCTTCCCTTCCATTCCTTGTAGTTTTGACAAGCCGGTTTGGAGATCAGGACGGTCAGAGGCACACTCACACTATCATTGGACCATCTCGGTATAGTGGCTTGCATATTTTGGGAATATGGCATGTATAGCATTATAATCCTTTTGTATATATAATCTTATGATATAGCTCATGTATGGCATGAAAATGTTTGAGGATGATTAGCTATTGGAGTGGCTAATCGAGATTATATTTGATAACACGTATGCTTTATGTGTTGACTAACCTATGGAAATCCATAAAATGGTGAAATTGGCTATAAAACAGAATCACACAACAGCAGTGACGTGAGTTTGAAATCCTTATTGAGTCTAGTTTTATGAAAAACAAACGGCATAGTCATTGAAACTCTGGACAGGGATATATCTGATCCGTAATACACAGGGGTTAGAGTAGGCGAGCCCTGAAACAGGGGAGACTTTAACTAATAAACTGTACTAATTGGCCCAACCAAAAATTCTAGAAAAAATTCAGTAAGTAGATATATGAGTCTTTTTTCAGGGAAAATTCACGAAATTGGATTTCGAGTTTTGTAACTCGAGATATGGATTTTTTAGCGACTGTGATGCAGTTAGCCAGCTTGTCTGGAAATTCTAAAATAAATTGTTTGAACTGTTTAATTAATGAATTAAGTCCGTTAACACCTCGTGCTCGACTCCGGCGACGGTCTCTGGTATGGGGGCGTTACACCTATTGAACAGTAGTATAGTTACGGTGAGACCGAAAATATCGTATCCACAAGAACTAAAAGTACTAGGAGTTACTATCTTCTTATCTAGCCTAAAATTTAAGAGAATGTTTTATCTAAAACTGATTATCTAATTAACTAAGATTGCGACAGAGATTAAAGTTGAAAAATACTTTTTTGAAAACCAATGGAGAAGAAAATACCCAAGGAAGAATCTACATAGACTTCACTTATTACTTTTGAGTTAGACGATTTATTCACTTGATTTAATTCGTAGAAATCCTTGATTTATGTTAATATCTCTCTCGAGACTAAAGACAACTGACTCTAGGTTGATTAATTGAAATCTCTTTCTAATTAAAACCCCCTATTGTCGTATTAACTCGATCTATGGACACCCTTATTAGGTTTGACTCTAATCTGACAGATTTATGTCGTCCTATCTCTAGGATTGCATGTAACTCCGCGTAATTATGAATGATCTACTCTTAAACAGGGACTTTTTCTCCACTGAATAAGCACATCAAAAACTTGGATTAATTTCCTGGAATATTAAAGTAAGGGTTAAATTCACAATTAAGAATAAGAACAATTATTTATCATATAACTTAAATAATAATAAGATCCGTCTTAAGTTTTATCTCCCTTAGGTATTTAGGGAGTTTAGTTCATAATAATGATGGAAAACATCTCAAAGTTTGGGAAACAACAAAACATAAAGAAACCCAAAGAACTTCTAGGAAATAGGATGGAATTCTTCAGTCTTGATGTAGATCCTTCCTCTGAGGTGATTCTGATGGTTGTCCTTGAGTATTTTCTGCCTTCAACTCTTCGTGTCCCCCCTAATCCTCTTCTAGGGTGTTTATATAGACTTTCAAATGCCCAAAATAACCCAAAATTAGCCTTTTCCGAGTAGAACTAGACTTGGGCTCGACAGGGACATGGCCGTGTGTCACGCCCGTGTGCAAGTGCTCAAGCCGTGTGCAAGTGCTCAAGCTGTGTGCAATTCTAACTTGGATTAATGTCGACACGGCCATGACACACGGGCGTGTAGATCACCCGTGTAGAAGTGCCCAGGCCATTTGAAACACTAATTTAGGCCCAATTTGTTTGTTTTTGGCCCGTTTCTTGCTCTTTTCGCCATCCTAAGCTCTCCTGAGTATAAAACATGAAATTAAAGGATTATGAGCATCAAATTCAATGAAACCAAAGAAAAATCATCCATAAATATGCCAATCACGGGGTAAAAATATGTATATATTATGGTTTATCAAATATCCCCACACTTAAGCATTTGCTTGTCCTCAAGCAAAATCCTCAACTCATAATTAAAATAAATCCTTCTCAACTTATAATTCTCATCAATAATGTTCGAAATAATTCACAAGTAATCATACATTAAGAGCTTAACTAAAAGAACATTAAAGTTTTGAACAATCCAAATTAAGCATTTCAATCATAAAATGATAGGTATCCCCCTTTATTTAAGTAATCACCCTTTAATTCCAAATTAACAAAGTTGACATCCTCACTAATGATTCACTCAAATCACTCAAAGTGTTTAAGGTTCAACAATTAAGCACTCAATAGTCAAACATGAAAAGTTATTACCATAGGCTTGCATGAAAATCAAATCTCCACCACTATAATGAAATGATACACAAATCAAAAGGTCTTTAACAGAGCTGTAATGGGGCTTGGGTTAAAGGTGTGGATAAAGGCTGTAAAAGAGGGTTAGAATCGAGATTAATTTAATAAATTACCAAACTTAGAAAACAAAGCTAATCACAGAATTACAAACAAGTGCCAGAATTAACACTAACCAAGACTAATGAATGGAGCTTTTCTCTCAATATGATAACTTATCCAAACTCTTTAGAACAATATGTAATTTGAATGAATATACGAGTTTTTTTTAAGAACAAGAACAAGTGGAAAGTACATCATGAAAATTAATTCGGCAACTGGAATGAACAATCATAATTAGGTAACTAATCAAATTAAATCTCAATAAAAAGGGAGTCAATAAAAAAAGTAGAAATTCTTAACGAATCAAAAGGGGTTAAGTTGTGGGTTAATATTAAGGGGAAAAATCAAGAAATAATAGTTAAGGCTCAAAGGGGTTCACTAGGGGTCAATTATGTAAGTAGGCTTTTTATGGGTTAAATGGGTTAAAACCTATGTGTCTTTATTATTTTAGTATATCAAATCAAAGGTGTGGTCTCGACATGTATAATCGATGCAAGTTCTAGAATAGCAAATCAATGTTGACACACTTATAAAAACAATCAGTGAGCAAGAAAGATATATGCTCTAAAAGGCTCAAAATCTCACGAAATTTATGGGTATTTGATGTCAATCCTGTAAATTCAAAACTTCAAGATAATACCTCAATTCAGAGAAAGAACCTAGTAATTTTAATTCTCAAAAGTCAACTTATCATGCTTAATTCTCTAATGTCTTAAAGTTTCAACAATCAATGCACAGTTACCTATGATTTATTTCAAAACATATTAATAAAAATCATAAATCAATCAGAATTTACTCTAATACTGATATGAGAAAATTATTTGAGAACAAGATAAAAATTCAGAGATTTTCTGATAATCACCTAAATAACCTCCCCACATTTAAAATGTACATTGTTCTCAATGTACAAAGATAGATAATAGCAATAGAAGCCTAATATCAGAAAAGAGAGAGAAGCGAAATTGTCCTGAATTTTTGGATGAAATCCTTGGAAGAGCGATAGCAAGAATTGTAGAGAAAGCCGAATGAAAGACATGATTCTGAGGTACTAATAAAAAAATAAACACCACCGTGGAAGAGAATTAAGGGATCATTTGATAAAACCATAAAGATAAATATAGTTTAAAATATAAAACATAAGTTCTGCAAAAAATAAATAAAAGACAAAATAAAATTAAAATTAAAAAGAAAAAAAATAATAATAATAAAATAAATGGGCTCAAAGGTCCTCATCATTAGAGTCGTGAGTCGGTGGCGCTGGAGAAGCGATATGGAGGTGGTGGCAAATCTGTCGAAGAGTGACATCGATGCTGTCGAATCGCTAGAAACATTGCTACTCAAAGCGAGTGAGTCACTCGGATATATCTGTTAAAGTGGCATCAGGAGGGTGGTGACTCGGTGGTGGTGGTACGTGTGGGTCCTCGTGAGGGTACACGGAGAGTTGAAGAAGAAGAAGAAGAAAATAAAGTTAGGGTTGGGGGTTTTAAAGGGGTACGGCCGTGTGAGACCCGTGTTAGGCTACACGCTTGTGTGGCTCGAGTTTAGCCCATGTTTGTCGCGAAAATTGAATGCTTAATAGTCACACGCTGTGTCGCACAGCCGTGTTCTTCATTGTTCGCTTCTCTCACGCCCGTGTGGTATCTCACACGCCTGTGTATCTGAAAACACGGCCGCGTGCCTTACCCATGTAACTCTCTGACTTGTTTGAAAATTGAAAATTTTAGGTCCAGTTTTCACACGACCTAGGACACGCCCGTGTGTCCAGGCCGTGTGCTTCACACGGTTGTGTCGTATGGTCGTGTGGATCAAATTTATAACCGTGTGGCTCGATACTTGGGGATTTTTAGCCCTGTTTTCACACAGCCAAGGACACGCCCGTGTGTCTAGGCCGTGTGGGTCACTGTTCCTACATAAAAACACAAAAATAACTAAAATAAACTAGTTAGTGGTGTTAGTGCTCGGGTTGCCTCCCGAGAAGCGCTTATTTATAGTCTAAGCTCGACTCACCTTATATTTGCACGGTCATGGTGGGGTGAGGAGTCTGCTATCAATTTTATCAAAATAAGGTCTGGGTCGAGTATTATTTACCTTGAAAGTTCCGAATTCAGTGTGTGTTACCTTGACTGTACCATGTGAGAAGATATTCAATATCATGAAGGGAATTTCTTCGTTTGTATTGTGCTCTGAAGTAGCAATGCAAGGATCCTTTTCATTTGACAATACTTTATCCCCGACCTGTTTTGTTTCATCCCTATGCTCATTATGGCGTCGCTTTGATTCATCGTGTACTTTTGGTTTCTCCTGATATGTGTTCGCCATTCGTCTAGTTCATCGATCTGAAGCCTTCGTTCTTCATGAGTCACTTTGTTTTTGTGGCATAGATTAGAATGAAGCTCCATCACATTCTTCTTAGGGGACTCCTGTAAAGAAATTTAAGTTGTAATATTACTCAAATTATCAGAACTTAAACAATCATCTCATTTACTAGACATTTTAGTAGAATCACGAACTTGAAGTTTAATTGTGTCATCTCCAAAACAAAGTATCAATTCACCTATGCCAACGTCAATGATAGTTCTAACAATTGCTAAAAAGGGCCTTCCTAAAATTAAAGGTACGTCACTATCCTCATCCGTGTCTAGAACAACAAAGTCAACTGGGAATATAAATTTGTCAATTTTGATAAGCACGTCTTCAATAATACCCCTAGGAAATCTAATTGTTTTATCTGCCAATTGAATGCTTATCCTAGTTTGTTTGGGTTTCCCAAGACCTAGTTGTTTAAACATTTTATAGGGCATGACATTAATACTTGCCCCTAGATCAGCCAATGCATTCTTAATATTTAAACTACCAATTAACAAGGAATAGTGAAACTCCCTGGATCATTCAATTTGTTGGGTAGCCTATTTTGTAAGACGGCTGAGCAAACTGCGTTTAATTCCACGTGCGATGCATCATCTAACTTTCGTTTATTAGCCAAGAGCTCCTTTAAAAAATTTCATTGCGTTTGGCATCTGCGAAAGAGCTTCAATAAACGGTAAGTTAATATGTAAATTTTTTTAATAATATAAGGAATTTACCGAATTGTTCGTCTGTGTGGTCTTTCCTTGTCGCATTGGGGTATGACACACGAGGTTTATACTCCTTGCTTACCAGTTTCTGTGTACCATTGCTTACATCAACCTTACCTTTATCTTCCACATTGTTTTGTCTCAGTTTCGATTCAGCTTCAACTAACCCTTCATCGTTGTGCACAGTAATAGCATAAATTTGCTCCCTTGGGTTAGTTTCAATGTTACTTGGTAGGCTACCTTGTGGTCATTCAGAAATCAACTTAGCAAGCTATCATGTTTGAGTATCGAGCCCTTGGATCGACGCTTGTTGAGTCTTAAATGCTGTTTCGGTATTCTAAAAATGAGTTTCTGACACCGAGATAAATTTTGTGAGCATCTCTTCAAGGTTTGGTTTATTATCTTGTTGGTAAGATGGTTGTTGAAAACCTGGAGGGTGTTGTGGTCTTTGATTTCCTTGACCACCCCACGAGAAATTGGGATGGTTCCTCCAACCTGCATTATAAGTGTTGCTATACGAATTATTTTGAGCTCTAGAATTATTACCTATATAGTGGACTTGTTCCTCCTCGGTGCTAGGGCTGAAGGATGGATAATCTGCGTTGTGTGCTCCTCCTCCATTTGAATCACACCTCATCACATAATGTACCTGAGTAGAACCATACAGACCATAAATCTTTTTATTTAAAAGTTCTACCTAGTTAGGTAGCATAGTGATCGCGTCGAGGTTGGAAACACTAGCTGCTTTTGTCGGCTTTATTCTCATAACTTTCCACTGATATTTATTCAGTGACATCTCTTCAATAAATTCGTAAGCCTCTTCAGGTGTTTTATTGTTTAAAGTTCCACCGGCAGTTGCATCGATCAGTTGTCTTGTTGAGGGGTTTACATTTTTCTAAAAAGTCTGAACTTGTAACCATAGAGGTAACCCATGGTGAGGGCACCTTCTCAATAAGTCTTTGTATCTCTCCCATGCGTCATAAAGAGTTTCTAAATCCATCTGCACAAAAGAAGAGATATCATTCCTTAGTTTAGCCGTTTTAGTAGGCGAGAAATATTTAAGCAAAAATTTTTCGGTCATTTGTTCCCAAGTAGTGATGGACCCTCATGGTAACGAGTTTAACCACTGTTTATCTTTGTTCCTCAATGAGAATGGAAACATCCGAAGGCGAATGGCATCGTCAGAAACGCCGTTGATCTTAAAGGTGTCGCAGAATTCTAGAAAATTTGCTAAATAAGTGTTTGGATCCTCGTCCTGTAAACCATCAAATTGAACAAACTGTTGTATCATTTTAATAGTGTTAGGTTTCAGTTCAAAATTATTTGCAGCAACAGCAGGCCTAACTATACTCGATTCAGTTCCTGTTAAAATAGGTTTAGCATAATCATACATAGTACGAGGAGCAGGATTCTGATTTACTGGATTTGCAGCAACCACATGAGGTAGCAGATTATTCTGATTTTCAACCATCTCCTCGGTTGTAGTATGAATCTCGTCCTCTTGCCCTTCCTCTATGTATTGAAGGCTTCGCCTTATTTCTCTTCGATTTCTGCGAGCTGTGCTTTCGATTTCACTGTCGAAAAGTAGAGGTCCTGACGAGTTTTTTCTAGTTATAAACTATAAAAACCTGCCAGAAGTAGATAAAAGAAAATTTAGAAATTTAAGAAAAATTAACAATAAAATTAAATTGCAATAAATTTTTTTTAAAAATAGCTAAAGTAATAAAAATTAAGCGTTCCTAATATCTTAGTTCTCGGCAATGGCGCCAAAAACTTGATGGTCGTAAAACTAACTAAAAATTCGACTTAAAGCAAGCACACCTATCGAACAGTAGTATAGTTATGGTGAGACCGAAAATATCGTATCCACGAGGACTAAAAGTACTAGTAGTTACTATCTTCTTATTACCAAGCCTAAAATTTAAGAGAATGTTTTATCTAAAACTAATTATCTAATTAACTAAGATTGCGACAGAGATTAAAGTTGAAAAATACTTTTTTGAAAACCAATGGAAAAGACAATACCAAGGAAGAATCCACCTAGACTTCACTTATTACCTTTGAGTTAGACGATTTATTCACTTGACTTAATCCATAAAAATCTCAGATTTATGTTATTATCTCTCTTAAGACTAAAGACAACTTACTCTAGATTGATTAATTGAAATCTCTTTCTAATTAAAACCCTTATTGTCGCATTAACTCGATCTATAGACCCTAGATTTGACTCTAATCCGGCAGATTTATGTCGTCCTATCTCTAGGATTGCATGCAACTCCGCTTAATTATGAATGATCTACTATTAAACAGAAACTTTTGCTCCACTGAATAAGCACATAAAAAACCTGAATTAATTTCCTGGAATATTAAAGCAAGGGTTAAATTTACAATTAATAATAAGAACAAGTATTTATCATATAACTCAAATAATAATAAGATCCGTCTTAAGTTTTATCTCCCTTAGGTATTTAGGGAGTTTAGTTCATAATAATGATGGAAAACATCTCAAAGTTTGGGAAACAACAAAACATAAAGAAACCCAAAGAACTTCTAGGAAATTGGATGGAATTCTTCAGTCTTGATGTAGATCCTGCCTCTGAGGTGATTCTGATGGCTGTCCTTGAGTATTTTCTGCCTTCAACTCTTCGTGTCCCCCATAATCCTCTTCTAGGGTGTTTATATAGATTTTCAAATACCCAAAATAGCCCAAAATTAGCCTTTTCCGAGTAGAACTAGACTTGGGCTCAACAGGGACACGGCCGTGTGCCACGCCCGTGTGCAAGTGCTCAAGCCGTGTGCAATTCTGACTTGGATTAATGTCGACATGGCCATGACACACGGGCATGTGGATCACCCGTGTGGAAGTGCTCAGGCAGTGTGAAACACCGATTTAGGCCCAATTTGTCCTTTTTTGGCCCGTTTCTTACTTTTTTCGCCATCCTAAGCTCTCCTGAGTATAAAGCATGAAATTAAAGGATTAGGAGCATCAAATTCAATGAAACCAAGGAAAAATCATCCATAAATATGCCAATCATGGGGTAAAAATATGCTACCGAGCTCCTCAATCTTCTTTTTTGTATATTGTTGTAAGTAGGAATAAAGTTTTTGTAAACTTTCCAGAATGCAATTTTTATTTTTTTCGGTAGCTCTGTCTGCCATAGTTTCTTGTATACCTGCTTGGATGAATTTTGGTAGAGATTAGGCACCAAATTTGTAGATTCTTTTAGTAACAACTTGTAACCACTTCTCACAGAATACTCCCCTGTCGCCTTACCTCTCCAAGCCTGTCGATCTTCATATAAATGACAAGAGAGAGGAATACTCATGACTTTTGTTGCCTCTTCAGTAGACATAAACTAGTAATTACATCCTCGTTCCACTTCCTCGAATTTTGATTTATAAGTTCAGGAACCAATCTTAGATTTTGACCCATTACATTTCTTTGAAGCTCATAGTTCTCCAAGTTTGGCACCCAGGCCTCATTCCATATCAATATTCTAGTTCCCATTCCCATCCTCCAACACATGCCTAATTGGAGCAATCCTTTCGCTCCAAGCCTGTCGATCTTCATATAAATGACAAGAGAGAAGAATACTCATACTTTTGTTGCCTCTTCAATAGACATAAACTAGTAATTACATCCTCGTTCCACTTCCTCGAATTTTGATATATAAGTTCAGAAACTAATCTTAGATTTTGACCCATTACATTTCTTTGAAGCTCATAGTTCTCCAAGTTTGGCACCCAGGCCTCATTCCATATCAATATTCTAGTTCCCATTCCCATCCTCCAACACATGCCTAATTGGAGCAATCCTTTCGCTCCAAGCCTGTCGATCTTCATATAAATGATAGGAGAGAAGACTACTCATGACTTTTGTTGCCTCTTCAATAGACATAAACTAGTAATTACATCCTCATTCTACTTCCTCGAATTTTGATATATAAGTTCAGAAACCAATCTTAGATTTTAACCCGTTACATTTCTTTGAAGCTCATAGTTCTCGAAGTTTGGCACCCAGGCATCATTTCATATCGATATTCTAGTTCTCATTCCCACCCTCCAACACATGCCTAATTGGAGCAATCCTTTCGCTGCCTAAATGCTCTTCCAGATATAAGAAAGGTTTGTTCCTAATCTTGACTCCATAAAATCAGAATTCGAGTAACATTTCGCTTTCAAAGTAAGGGCCAGTAACGAATCCGGATGACATAACAAATGCCTTCCTTGCTTTGCTAGTAGTGCTATGTTAAATTTGACTAAACCCGGAAAGCCTAGACCACCATCCTCCTTTAACATGAGTAAATATTTTCAATTACACCAATAAATGCCTCTTTTACCATGGCATTTCTACCACAAAAAAATTACCAATAATTTGTTCCATTTCACCACAGAGATATTTGGGAAAAAAACATGACATTGGATTAGTAATAGCTTGTAAAATGCTTTTAATGAATACTTGATTACCTCCTTGAGAGAGAGGTTTTATGCTCTGGATCCTGTTTGTAAATCTATCTTTCAAATTCTGGAATCCACGTTTTCTCTGTCTACCCACCATGTTGGCTCATACTTACTCATACTTTAAACTGAAATAATATTTTCATCCAAACTCATTTTTTACCCTTTAATAATTTCAGACATACATTTGAGGCTTTTAGGTCGGCCCTTAAAAGAAGAATTACTAGAAAAAACAATTAAATGACAGGCAAGTGTTCTACAAATTGTCAAACTTCATTTTGAGAGATGTTTCCTAAGTATTTGGGGCCAAGTCCCTGGCTAGCTTCACGGCCATCCGCCATTGATTATAGTATAAATGCTCGTAATTTTTTGTACTCTTTCTTTCCTGGTGTCGTTCTTTGGTGGGTAAACCACTGCATCACGCAAAAGATATAAATATTTTATTGATGATAAGGCTTAGTTAAACTTGCAACTTGTACTTCCGCCCATTCCTCAACTCCAGAAATCAATTATTGTTAAGAAAAAAGTAACATAAGCGTCAGAAATGGGGGGAAATCAAGTTCGGAGGAACAAACCCAGAGTTTTATGCCTCCATGGATTCAGAACAAGCGGTGAAATCCTGAAGAAAATGATGGGAAAGTGGCCTCATTCCGTGCTCAACAACTTCGATTTCGATTTTCTCGACGCTCCCTTTCCTGCTAGAGGAAAATCCGACGTTGAATCCCTTTATGATCCTCCTTATTATGAATGGTATCAAGTCAACGAGGTTTGATCTTTCAATTTCCAACTTCTATTTCTTCTTTGGGTAATCTCCATTTAGATGAAATATCTCTCTTATTTTTTTGTTTTTTCTCCCCCAGATAGAGTGTGTTCATTTCGATGAATGTATTGCATGCATAGAAGATTATATGATTAAACATGGTCCCTTTGATGGTCTACTGGGTTTTTCCCAGGTAAACTAATTGAAATCATTGAAAAGAACCCTTTTCAGTTCCCTTACTAAAATTAACAGTTGGATTGGCTAATTTCATGGATTTCAGGGTGGAATGCTAGCATCTGTGGTGCCTCCAATGCAAAGAGAGGTATTCCCTTTGAAGCTTCTTTGAGAATCAAGATGAGGTATTTGTAAATTTGATTGGTTTTGCTTGAATTTCTTTTTATTTATTTTCAGGGTGCCGCTTTTACTAGTGTGCCAAAGATAAAGTTCGTGATCATAATATCAGGTTTTGAACTTCGAGAATTGAAGTCTGGGCCGCCGAAATTGCTTGCTAATGTTTATTCAGTTCCAATTGACTGCCCATCTCTTCATTTGATTGGTAACTTTAGGACTTATTCTTGCAATTTTAATTCCCTTTATCCACTTCTACTACATTTTGGATAACCTAAGTGTATGTGAGTCCTTGGAGGATCATATTCCCATTCTTATGCTCAAGTTCAACACGGGTATCAGAAATAGGTACTGCAAGAGAAATTAGGAGTCGTAGCATCATAGACCTTAGTTACCTTTTGGATTTCATTGATCTTGAGCATGCCAGACTAACCTTCTAATAAGTTAACAAGAAGCTGCAAAAAGGCAGCAACAAAATATGCAAAAGTAAAAGATGTTCTTTTTCCGTACCGCAGTTGCTATTGTCCCAATATAGGCTGGAGCTATGTTACTTGTACTCAAGTATGAGTGTCGGATATGGGTATTTATTTGGCAAGGGTAAATATTTTCCAAGTTTTTTCCATGTATTTGAAGTCTTTGAATGGTAACATCCCCAACTTTTTGTCCTGAAATACATTGGATACGAGTGTTGGACATGGGTGATTCAAGAAAAATGAAGAGTTGGAGCAACATAGGACATAAGACCTAGCAGTCTCTAAGTTTTAGCAGTTCTTTTTGCCACATCATCTGTAAATTTTTATTTATCTTGAAAGCTATACAGTAAATGAAGTCTTAAAGCATATGGATACAACAAACCTTGGCATAAGCTTTAGAAAATTTTTTGTTCTTTAGTGAAGTTGTTAGGTACAAAGTACAAAAGGTTAAGCTGATAGGCTAGAGCTACTTGGGCTCTTGTGTGAATGCTGAATACAAGTATAAGTTAGACATGGATATGTTCAGTTCTTTAAAAGTTTTTCCATGTATCTAAAGAGTGATATTCCTCAATACCCGTGCCTGAATATATGCCAGATGTAAGTGTTGGACATTGATACTTTGTGCACAGCGAAGAGTCGGGCAAACGTAGGCCCAGACCACAAGCATCCTAAACTGAGTCCACTTGAGTAAAAAGAGCACGCATTCTCGATCAAGAAACCTTTTTAACTTTAGGATGCCAAAGAAACTTATGGTTTACCCCATCACATTTCTATATTCTCGCTTAATTTCCATGGAAAATTGAACAAAGGTTATTCGATCTCTAGATAAATCTTCTGGAAATATGAAGAAAATTACTACATCTGTAAGAAAGCAAGATCCACTGAAATCCCATTTTATTTACAAAATTTGCCATTTTTAAACTTAGAAAACGAGTTTGACCTCTTTCTTCTTAGATGCAAATTGTCTTTCTGCATTGCTGATGATTCTTTGTTTAGCATTTACATGCATGCTCTCTTTATCTTCGATGTTTGATTCCAAAATGAAAAACCATAAGAGCAAGTTTTAGGACTTGCTATTCGTCTGTCACTCTCAGAAAATGTCAAATTTCTTAATCAGGAGACAAGGATTTCCTGAAAGAACGAGGGTTCACGCTACTGAGATCATTTGTGAATCCCTTACATATTTATCACTCAATGGGACACACGGTGCCAAAACTCGGTTAGTATCACTACCACAAAACTTGTTTCCAGAAAATAGAAAGAACCCTTCTTCACCATAGCTATATGCTTCATCTCTCAAGGTTCAAGGTTGCAAATCCGGTACTCATATTTTTCTCATTTTATTTTGTTTCAATTTTAACAGATGAGAAAGGCTTGGAGACTATGCTTAAGTTCATTGAGAAAATCAAGGAAATGTTTCCACAAGAATTAGAGACTGGCTTAGGACTAAAGTCCGCATTATAGGTTGGTTTTCTGCCCCATATCAGGGGAGAAAATAACATGGGAATTGTTAAATTTTATGAGCAGACACCGTTGTCCTTGATACAAATTGATCATCACTTGAATCGATTATCATAGATTCGGGAAGCTAAAATATTTGTTAAATCCCTTTGTTTTTTGAACCACTTCCTAAATTAATGAGTGAGTTGCATGTTGATATACCTATATCCGAGATTCATATTAGACAAAATTTTGTATCAGATTAAGTAGGGGAAATTATTTTTGAAAATGTTCCAATATGTGCAAAGGACTTACTTTTCAAATATCCCTAAAAAAATGGGTGGGAGAATAATAATAAAAAGTGAATTTGAACTTGTGGAGGGATGAGAGGAAGGAGTGTAAAAGTGAAAAGAATATTGATTAAGTGTACTTAGTCGGAAAGAAAGTGAGAGTAAAGAAAATAGGAGGGATGATCATTTTTCATCTTCAATTTGGAAAAATTGAATAAAATGGTCATCCCTCTTATATTCTTTCCTTTCACTTTTCTTCCCTATTAAGCACGCTCTAATTTTGTTTTCCTTCCACTTTTTCATTCCTTTCTCTCATCTCTCTACTTTTTTCATCCATCCAAGCATACCTTTAAGCTTTGCTTGGTAAAGCGGAAAGAAAATTGGAAGGATGTAAAATTCAATGGATAGAAATTTGGAAGATGAAAAACATAATTTTTCTTTCTATATGTATGCTTGGTAAGAGTAATGGAAAGAAAATTATTTTTTCTTTCCATCCATACTTGACAGAGGTAAAAAATTAGAAGAAAATAAAATAAAATATTTGAAAAATACATAATTTTGAATTACATACACATTTTTTTTTCTCTATTAGGAACGAATAAATTTCTATGCATTATGATGAAAAATGTTTATATATCGTGGTTATGAAAAATGTTTATGAAAAGCTTTACAACTTGGCACATACCATAAAACGTGGCCGACTGAATGTTTATAGAATAAATAAGAAGTCTGAAAAAAATTAAAAAAAAAAAGACAGTAGAAGCAAAAAATAGGAGCATATAGAAAAGAGGATCCATGGTTAATGGGCACATATTAGTAGTAGAACATTTGATGCATTTTAATGAGCAAATCACTGCCTTGGTATATGCATGGTTAATACAATTACAAATCCAAGATTGGAGTACAATAATCAAAATTCAACCCAGAGGATGGAACTTTTCTTTGGTAATCCCATCCAAAAGCTCCCCTAAACATACCATCCCTTCAATTTATATATGAAAGAAAATCAATAGTAAGTATATCTATACAAACTATATATATAAAAGGAAAGGCCTTCACTAAATCTTTTTGACATAGATTACAATGGGTAAATTTTAATTTTAATATCTCTTTTTTTTAATTACAAGAATGATTAAATTTTAATTTGGTTTTTATATTTCGTTTAAATTTGAGATTTAATCTATATATTTTAATTTTGATATAATTTGATATCTTAAATTTTATAATATCATTAATTATTTTAAATATTTTATTTTAATTAAATTGATGATGTGAATTTTTAAGAATGATTAGCATCATTAAAATTCTTTATTAAATTTAAATCTATTATAATAAATTTAAATCTATTATAATATTTTTCTTTTTGTTATATGGATACCAAATTTACTTCATTTTTTAACATGTCACACTAACATAAAAAAAAAAAAGAAGAAGATTTAACAGTGTTATAAATAGATTTAAAATTTAAAATTTGAAAAGTAAAAAGTAAAAAGACTAAATTCTTAAAAATAAAGATGAAATTTTTTTTAGCAAATTATAACATATAAAATTGCATTATAATTTACTTAAGAAATAAATAATAAACCCAAATATTAGCGTGAGTAGAATTAAAAAGAAAGAAAATCAATAGTAAGTAGATTATGGTCTTGACAGGTTTGGGAACAAGCCAATAAAACGATATACGTATTCCTTTTTCAAAGAAAGCTAAATCATTTTCATTAAAGTGTGTAGGTAAAAACGTAATTTTTAGGTAGTAATAACATCCATTTGTAAATAATTCTAATTTTTAGATGTATTTGATTGATAGAATGTAATTATATCATAATTTTATGTCATATTTTGTAGTACAAATTATAATGACACAACTACATAATTTTAAATTTTATAAAAAAATAATTATTATATAAATTATCAATAATACTTGAGAAAAATTATCTCAACAAGTAACAAAACCTAATCATTGTATATAATACATCAGTCTAAACATACGCTCCTTGTTATCATTGATTGGTCCTTGATCAAGTATAAATAATTAATTATTATTATGTATATAGTTAATTATTTTTAGTATGTCAAAATGTATAGAAAACGAAAGCATATTTCCGATGCAGATCCTCAGAGCATATCACTCGAAATTGTCCGAGAAGTGTTAATGATATTCCTGCAGTTAAAGGTCGGAGAATTGTCCGTGGTGGCTCAGTTACGAGGGGTAGTTAGTGAAGAGAAACTGATTCAGTAGTACATCTTCCCCATCATATTTCAGGTAAATTTCGGGGATGAAATTTTTTAAGGGGGAGAATTGTAACGACCTAAAATTCAGTGGTGACAAAAATTGCAGTTTCAGGACCTTGTTTCCGTAAACCGAGTTTGTAAATATTACATAAAGATATTTACAAAGTTAGTATATAGATAAAATTTGAAATTCAATTAGGAAATTTAGCTGAAATTTTGGTTAATTAAGACCCAAGAACTAATTTGTAATAGTTTCATTACTATAGATTGTAACACCCCAAACCCGACCTAGAAGTTTAAGCCGAATTTGGACGAATTACACCAACATATTGAAATTGATTTCTTGTCGGAGTTTTAACTTTGAAAACCAAAAATTCATTTTAGTCGATTTAGGTGGTTATATAGTTTCGTTTAGAAATTGACAGATACTGACGTGATTATCAAAGAAAAGTAGGGCAAGCCCAAAAACAAATTACTAACCTACAAGACCAAATCACAATTATATCAATGCAAAACAATCTGAGCTCCCGAGCGCTGTCTAGTTCTAAGTTAGATGTCCACCTTACAGAATAAGGTAAACAAAGGGTGAGCTATCAAGCATTGCGTGTAACCAAACTTAGATACAATTAAATAGATCTTGATACATAAATCAAAGTCATGCAAAAAACTTAAAATAGTTTTATAACCAATATGGAATAGATCTAGAGTATCACGAAGGTTTTCACAACGGTGGTACAATAGAACCGAACAAAACAGAACATAATAAATCAAGCAGAGCATAGCAAAATAGAGCAGAGCAGAATAGAACTGAACTGAACAAAGGTGTGCATTGTGCAGATGTTGTATTTTTCAAAAAGATTAGAATGCAGATTTATCAAAAAAATCCTACCCAAACTCTGCTACACACCAAATAGAATTCTCCTAGAACTCATCCAACCAAATCACACCAACAGATAACAGTGGACGGTGCCACCAGTATTTTGCAATTAAAACTTCCAAATCGAATACATGTGATCAAACCACTATAGTACAGTCGAACTGCCAGAACAGAAATGTGGATAAACTATCAGATAATGTAGATCATTAAACTACCAGAAACTTTCTCTTTTTACATCAACCCAAGTCCCATGCAATGTGTCATGGCATGCTTATGCAGAATCAAAGTAATGAACATATAAGTCATGCTATCTCTCAATAAAAAAATTAGTAAATATGGGAGTCCATATTTTATAAAACAAACTTATCAAACCTCAACAAACCATATCAAATTTTCCATGAAATCACATGCACGATTATAAATCAGAATCAGTAACAATCAGTCTAACATGTTCAGATATTGAATATTTCTCATCAACAGAGTAACACAGAGGCGTACCAACAAACTTAACAGAATATAGATCGTACCTGAATAATTCGCACACATAGACAATAGCACATTACGTTCTGACAGATCCTACCCACTTAGGTTCAAACATAACAGATATATGTACAGGTCATAAGTTGTTCATTATCAGATCATCAGATATCAAATTATATAACCTAATTCAGATTGTACGGACTATTTCAGACGATGTTTGTGATCCTAAGGAAAAATTCCAAATATAGCTTTACACGCCCGTGTGGTTTCACACAGCCTGAAAAACTGGCTTGTGTGACTCCATACGATCTGGCACATCCCCGTGTGCTCACCCATATGACCCACACAGCCTGGCACATGCCTGTGTCACTTGCCTGTGTGGCTTACACGACTTGGGCACATACCCATGTCTCTGGCCGTGTAGTCCTAAATCATAACCAGTGAGTTACACGGCCTAGACACACGCCCGTGTCCTTTTCCCGTGTGAACCTTGCACTAACATGGTCACACACGGCCTGGACATACACCTGTGCCCCTTGCTCATGTGGCTCAAATTCGATGAATAGTGAGTAACATGGCCAACCATACGACCTGGGCACACACACATGTTATGGGTTGTGTGGCGTCAACAACCACGTTTTTCAGCATCTAAAATTCACAAAACTAAGGGTTTTCGGCACGCATCTAACACGAAATTTGATGCAGGAGAAAAAAATGATGAATTCTCATCCCTAAATGACAAACAATTGCCCAACATACGATTAATCCACAGTCAAATTGCTAAAACTAACATTCCACAATCGAAGTTGTGTCGAAAAAATAAACTTGAACTAAAATGAAGAAGTCAGACCCCGTACAGAATTAATGTTACATAACATAGCACAAAAAGAAATGAAATTGAAACAGTGAAACTGAATCAATAAAGAAGGAAGTAAAAACATAATGTTAGAAAAAAAAATGAAACAATGTGAAACAAAAAGGGAGCTTTTGTTTTAGGAAAGTCTAATTAACTAAAATAAACTACCCCACAAGGCAGTTCAGTAAAAACATCTCTCTAGATTTTACCGAAACTCAAACCCAAGACCAAAAGGTATGCAGACGCTTAACCATTGAACCAGCAGGCTCATTCTTGTCATTAGTTTATCAAAAATAGAACTTATGCTAAGCGATCAAGAGTAAGGTTTGATAAAAATAACAAAATTTCAATGAAAAAAGTTCAACCCAGAACCTCTCACACATGACCAGAACACTTAACCACTGAACCAGATCAATTTCTTTGTTAAAAATTTCGTAAATCTAAACTCAAAATCGAGGGATGACCATACTTGGTTCCCAAAACCCAATTTCTTCTAACCCGATTTTTGGGGTGTTACAACTCTCTCCCCCTTAATAGAATTTTATCCCCGAAATTCTCACAGTCTCGTTAGTTCCTAAACCATAGAATTTATATTGTTCCTATTCATACAGACAACCACACTATCGCTGCGCAACTCAAATTTAATACAAAACAAACAATATTCCCCAAAACCTTTTTATTCATTAACGCAGATTATTACAAGAACACACTACAGAAATCACCAATGATTCTTCGGTCGCAATTCAAATCAATAGCACTTGCACTCTTCTCATAGTTAGAATTGCTTCGCCCTGGACCTTTTGGCCCACAGATCCAAACTGAGTCTAATCAACCCCTTTCGAATCACTAAACACAACCTAGGCACCGCAGCACCCCACGTTGCCTGACTACCGCTCTTAAATTTGAGCATCTTTACTTATTCATATATTTTTAGATTGACTCATTACCCCGAGCAGAAGACTCAACTCGAGTCGTTCGGTTATACCTAACCCGCATTCGCACAACAAAGCTACTTGTACCCATGATACTAATCTATAATTTTATAATTTTATGAACTAACTTAAGTTCACTGGAAATCCTAAATTTGATTTTTTTTTAATAAAGATTTCATAGAATTTGCACAATTTTAGCTAGAGTAGAGTAACCAAAACACTACAGTTTGTCTTAAATCAGTTAATATAGCTAAAGTAGAGTTACTTATAGGATCGGTATCGGAGTCTCAGATTCTCTGTTTAAAGACTTGTAAATAATCGAAATCCGAACACACACATATTTCAGAAAACTCAAATATTGAAATCAGCCAGAAGTTCCACTTAAAACATTTTTTTCAAGAAGAGTTTTGAACCCAAAACCCACGGTCGAGTTTTGCAAACCTGGCTTTGATACCACTAAATGTAACACCCCAAACTTGGCCTAGAAGTTTAGGCAGAATTTGGACGAGTTACACTAACATATTAAAATTGATTTCTTGTCAGAATTTTAACTTTGAAAACCAAAAATTCATTTTAGTCGATTTAAGTGGTTATGTAGTTTCATTTAGAAATTGACAGATACTTCTAGGCTGGGTTTGAGGTGTTACATAGATTTTTAATTAGATGAAACTTGGGGACTTAAATAGCAATTATCCAAAGGACTAAAATGGTTAACAAATCAAATATTAACATGTTTTAGTAGATGATAATGATGATAGGCAATAGTTAAATTAATAGTAAATTAATTAAATACAATTTAATTAAATTGTTAATTGAAAGTAATTAAAATTTAAATAATGAATAAATAACACATAAGTGAGAAGAGAGATAAAATATCATCATCTTCTTCCTCTAAGTCGTAAAAACCCAAGAAAAGAAAAGAAGAAAGCTTCAAGTTCTCAAGCATTCAGCTATTTAATTTCAAATAAATCTCTAGCCATTTTTATGGAAATTGAATCATGAGAGCTTGATTGAGTTAGCCCATGTATCAATTTGTGAACTTGTTAAAGTTTTTGAAAGTTTCCATTGTTGAGAAATGGATAAAATTGGTGTGAATTTGATAGAAATTAAGCTTAGATTATGAAGAGGACTAAATTGTATAACTTGATTGTTAGTTTCGTACATTAGTGACCAAATTGAATAAAACGCAAAACTATTATAAAATTTTGGTAGAAATAGAAAATAGAAGGTCCTTAATAAGTATATATGAAATCAGATTTTAATCCGAAGCTTTAAATCGAAAGTTATGCTTGTCCCGAATTTATGGGCTGAATTAAATAAATTACAAAATATGTTTGCCTTTGTATTTAAATGTGATCTGGATGGAAATTGATGTTGTGCCATTGTTGAATTATTATTCATAACTAAAGACGATGTCAAGCCGTCGAGAGGGAAAGGAAATGGGGAAGCCGACGACGAGTGACACGAGCTTTCAGTTTGTATTTCTATGATTCGTGATCAATATAATATTGCATATTCATGTTAAATTGCATGATTTATCAATGAGGTAATTGATATGGTATATCGAGATAGAGGACTAAATTGAATAAAATAGAAAGTAGCATGATTTAATTGATATGAAATTGAGTTGAAACACGTTATATGATGTGTTGGAATGGTGAATTGATGATGAATTGAGAATGATGGAATGTGAATCGAACTTGAGATGAAATCGGAAAATTGGTTACCCTATTAACTACCCGGGCAGAGTCAGATATAGTTGGCATGTCATAGGATTAGATTGTGTACGGGTTTTGACAGGTTATAAACGTGTTATCGTTTATAGTTAAATATCACACCAAAAATATAATATTTAAGAACGGCGGTGTCCACAAGTGTACAAGTCAAATTGTAATATAGTTTAGTACAACGAAATACTTCAGAAGTATTCCAATTATCGTACCCAATGGAGGATGGGATAAACTATGAAAATGTTTTTACAATAATAAGTCTAAGTAGTAGTAATTAATTTCTATATTACAATGAACCATAAAATAAATTGATGAGATAAAAACAAATAACAGAAAAGAAATAAATAAGAAAAATAAACAAATGAATTAAATCAATAAACCAATTAGGAAGATTAACGCAATTCAAGGTCTGTAACTAACTTCGGATTAGTGTTTTTAAGGTGGATTAGCTATCGATTAACCAATTATTACCTCCCAGTCTCTAATTAACTAATCGATTAGTTGATACTTGCTTATCTCCTGACCTCACTTTCACAACCAAGATAGGTTATGATTTATTCGGTTCGACTTATCTCCCGACCTCGTCTAACCTATGATAACTTCTTGTGGTTGTCAATCCTAGTGGTTTAAGCACATATAATTCATACCAATTAACCCCTCTCGAGAAAGCCTAAATTATTCGTTAATAACATCCTCATCCACTCATTATCCTATCCTAAGGGATTTAGCAACTCATGTTATTCATAATCTTTATCTCGATTGAATAAATCATGAATAAATCATGTAAAGAACATAATTGATTTGGAAGAGAAAAGATATTTGAATAATCGTGGATTGAATATTGAATGAGGAACGGATTAGTAAATCTCTTGATTAGAATATAGAAATAAAATGAATGCAAAAGAACATAAACTAAAATACTTAAAATAAATAAATAAATTCTTGAATCAAAATTGATTTCAAGAGGAAAACAAGAAAGTTATAAAAGGCCGAAAAGAAAAAAAACTAAATCTACTCTTAAACTGATAGGGTTTTTGAAGGTGTCCAAGATAACTTATAGGATCCGTTGCTTTAAATGTAAGGGTGAACAAAATCCAATTCGATTCGAAAAATTTGATAAAAAATTCAAGTTTTGAATTAAATAGTTTGAATTCTTCAAGTTAATCGAGTAATTCGAATTAAATCGAATAAAAAATCAATTTTTTAATTTAACTCGAATATGAATTACACAATTCGAGTTATCTGAAAATCTGAATTAGAAAAGGCAAAACTACGTCATTTTGATAAATGTTTACCTTTTTTAAAGTTAAAAGGCAAAACTATGTCGTTTTGATAAATGCTTACCCATTGAGTTAAAAGTAAAACAATTATATTGTTTATGTAGTTAAATATATGATAAGTGATATTCGCGACAGGTTTTAAAATTTTATAATTAATCATTCTTGAAACTAACTATTATCACGATGAAGGCTAGTGTACCTATCGAACAGTAGTATAGCTTTAGCAAGACCGGATTGTCGAACCCAAAGGAACCAAGAGTACTAGTAATTACTTTCTTTTTATTATCTAGCCTAAAAATTAAGGGATTTGTTTTTCTAAACTAATTAACTAAACTAAGGGTGCACAGAGAGAAAATTGGGTAAAAGCTTTTGGGAAAACTCAATTGATTAAGACAAGACCCAAGGAAAAATCCACCTAGACTTCATTTGTTATTTAACTCTGAATCAAAAGATTTATTCATTTGACTTGATCCGTAGAAATCCCTAAGTTATATTATTATCTCTCTCGAGACTAATAACGTCTAACCCTAGGTTGATTAATTGAAATCTCTTTCTAATTAACACCCTAGTATTGCATTAACTCGATCTATAAACTCCCTTATTAGGTTTCACCCTAATCCGATAAAATCTTGTCACCCTATCTCTAGGCGTGCAATCAACTCCGCTTAATTATGACAAATTTACTCTTAGATAGGGACTTTTGCTCCTCTGAATAAGTGCATTAACTTGAATCAATATCCTGGAATATTAAAACAAGAATTAAGAACACATAATTAAGAACAAGTCAAATATTTATCATACAATTCAGATAATAATAACAAGATCCGTCTTAGGTTTCATTCCCCTTAGGTATTTAGGGGGTTTAGTTCATAATTATGGAAGAAAACATCTCAAAAGAATAAAGATACTCCTGAAGGAAATTGAAAGGAGATCTTCAGTCTTGACGATGAATTCGGCTTCTGAGATGGATCAATCGGCTTTCCTTGAGTAATTCCTTGCCTCCTACTTGAGTAATTCATTGCCTCCTACTCTCTGTATGTCCTCTAAGTGCCTCCTCAGGTGTTTAAATAGGCTTTTGAATGCCTAAGAGCCGTCAAAAGTGGCCTTTTTCGAATAGGACTATACTTGGGCTCGTCAGGGACACGTCCGTGTGACACGCCCATATGTGATTGCTTCAGACTGTGGTCAAGGCTGTTAAATAGGCACGAGCGTATGGTCTACCCATGTGAGTCGTGATTCGATTCTGCCAAATGAACACGACCATGTGGCCTACCCGTGTGAGGAAGTCCAGGTCGTGTTGATTTTCCATGTTAGCCCGTTTTCTCCGTTTTTTGGCCCGTTTCTCTCTCTTTTTACTCTCCTATGCTCACCTAAGTATAAAATATGACGTTAAAGGATTAGGAGCATCAAATTCACCAAATTTAAGGAGAAATCATCCATAAATGTGCTAAGCATGGGATAAAAATATGTATAAATTACGGTTTATCACATAATTTATTATCTCCAACAGTTGTAAATCTATCTATACTATTATCTAAGTCCATGATTGAGTTGGTGTCACAAGTCAATCAGGCACTGACTCGACCAGAGAAATTACAAAAATGTCCTTTTTTTAAAATTAAATTCTATTATTTGAGGGTGTTTTTAATTTTTTTACTTTAACAAAAATAAAAAAAATTAAAATATGCATTGGCAGTTTCCACACGTATACGCGTGTAATAGGATTTCTAGTATGATTAAGGTAGATTATTAATGATTTGTGACCCTATATACAATTATTGTAACACTCCAAACCTGGCCTAGACGTTATGGCCAAATCCGGAGGTGTCACAAAGAATGTGTTTTGATAACGAAATCTACATGTTAAAATCATTTCAGTTTTTCAACTCTTATTTGTGTTTATCCATTTTCAAAACGTTTATTCAATTAATCAATTTGCCTTAAAACGTGTTTTATAGCAGAGCTTACGGAAAACATTGTATTAAAGAAACCAGTTGTATCTTTAGAAAACCTTTATTTTAGTAAAAACCATAGTTTTTAGATATCAGTCACAAATTAAGTTCTAAAAAAAAATCTAAATCCAAAAGAAAATCAGCCAAAAAGTTCGGAGAGTCCAATTATTACAAAAAATCTATATATAATCCATAGAATAAAAACCATAAACCTAATCAATATACAAACTCATGGTCACTGAGAGGCTTCGTTGCACCTATCCGCCTAAGTCTGTGGATTACCTGAACATAACAGACAGACGGATGTGAGTTTTCATAAACTCAAGGTGTAACACAACAGAAATAAGCATACAGTCGGATAGTTCTTTTTGTGCGGCTTCAACTGTCTTGAAGCATAAGCAATAACTTTGCCTTCTTGCAGCAAAACACATCCCAGTCTGATCAATGAAGCATCACTGTAGATTACAAATTCTTTACCCGATTCGGGTTGTATTAATACCGGAGCTTCAGCCAATAAAGTTTTTAACTGATCAAAGCTGTTCTGATACTTTTCGGACCATTCAAACTTTACATCTTTCTGAAGTAGCTTCGTTAACAGAGTTGAAATCATAGAAAAATCTTTTACAAACCTTTTATAATAACCAGCAAGTCTCAGAAAACTACGAACTTCAGAGATGTTCCTCGGAGGTTTCCAATCCAGAATAGGCGAAATCTTATTCAGATCAACTCGAATACCAGATGTTGATACAATATGACCCAGAAAATCGATCTCTCGCAACCAGAATTCACATTTATTGAAATTTGCATATAACTGCTTATCTCGCAAAGTCTGTAGAACTATTCTCAAATGCTCGACATGATCAGTTTCATCTCGTGAATAAATCAATATGTCATCAATGAATACGACAACAAATCAATCTAAATACGGTCCGAAAATTCTATTCATCAAATCCATAAAGATAACAGGTGCGTTAGTCAAACCGAATGGCATAACTAAGAATTCATAGTGGTTGTACCTCATTCTAAAAGCAATTTTTGAAATATTTAAATCTTTTACTCGTAACTGATAATAGCCCGATCTCAAATCTATTTTCGAAAACATAGCAGCTCCTTTCAACTGATCAAACAAATTATCAATACAGGGCAGGGGATACTTATTCTTAATAGTCGCTTTGTTCAACTAACGATAATCGATGCACATTCTCATCATACCATATTTCTTCTTCACAAATAGAACCGGAACACCCCAAGGTGAGAAACTCGGTCTAGGAAATCCTTTATCGGTCAATTCTTGCAACTGAGACGTTAGTTCTTTTAATTTAGTCGGAGTCATTCTATACGGAGCTATCGAAATCGGAGTAGTACCAGGTACCAATTCAATGTCGAATTCAACTTCTCATGTCAGAGGTAAACCCGGAAGTTCTTCAGGAAACACATCAGGAAACTCACATACGACAGGCACTGATACAACTTTCTTTTTTGACACTTTCGAATCGATTACATAAGCAAAGTAGGCTTCACAACCCTTTCTCACAATACTCAAAGCTTTCATCGAAGATATCACAGCAGGCAATCCATTCCAATCATTAGATTCAATTCGGACTATTTTATCACTCTTGCATCTCAAATCAATAGTTTTCCATTTGCAGTTTACAACAGCATCATGCAAAATTAACCAATCCATACCCAGAATTATATCTAATTCATCAAAAGGTAACAGCATCAGATCAGCCAGAAAACAAATGTCTCGAAACATTAACGGAAAATTCTTGCAGACTTTATCAACCAAAACACATCTGCCTAAGGGGTTTAAAACTCTAATTACAAATTTAGTAGACTCTACATGTAAAGTCTTACTGTTCACTAATGCATATATACGAATGTGTTGATCCAGGGTCTATCAAAGCAAACACAAAAGTATCATAAAGATTAAATGTACCCGTAATCACATCTAGTGACGAAGCTTCCTCACGAGCTCAGATAGTATAGGCTCTGGCAGGTGCACGAGCCTTTGATCTAACAACTGTATCTTTTGTCCCTCTCTAACTGCCACTTACATTTCCTGTATTTCTAGGAGGTCCACCACAAGAAGCATTGCCACTCAGCCTCGAATTCTAAAATTATATTTTTCAGCTAAATCTGGGCAATCTTTTATAAAATGATTTCGTGAACCACAACTGTAACAAGCTCGGTTATTACTCTTTCCCCAACACTCTCTAAAATGTCGTCTTCTACATTGATCACACTCAGGTTTTTCATTCTTTGCATTACTAACACTGGAAATAGACGTAGCTAGAGCTTTAAATCTCGATTGCGATCTACCACGATCTCTGTTCGAATGTCCCACACTAGTATTTGAACAGCTATTATCATCTCGAAATTTCTTTGTTGCAGACTGAAATGACTTGCCCGATGATCTCTTTCGTACCTCTCTAGCTTCAAAATCATCTTTTCTTTTCTCTTTCCCGAGATCTTCAGCTTTACATGCTCGTTCAACAAGTACAACAAATTCTTTGATTTTTAAAATCCCGACTAACAGACGAATATCTTTGTTTAAGCCATCCTCGAATCTTTTACACATTATTGCTTTAGAAGATACACATTCACGAGCATACTGACTTAACCTTACGAATTCCCGTTCGTATTCTGTGACAGGCATACGACCTTGTTTAAGCTCAATAAACTCTTTACGTTTTTTATCGATGAATCTTTGACTGATATATTTCTTCTGAAATTCAGCTTGAAAGAAATCTTAAGTAACCTGTTCACTCAAAACCAAATATGTCAAATTCTTCCACCAATGGTACGCCATATCTCTCAGAAGGGAAACAACATATTTTATGCATTCTTCAGGATTTAATGATAATTTGTCAAACGCTCTTATCGTGTTCTCTAGCCAAAACTCGACTTTTTCAGCATCATCGCTCGTTGTAGCTTGGAACTCTTCAGCCCCATATTTTTTAATCTTATCGACTGGTGGTCTACTTAACTGAACCAGATTCACTGGTGGCATAACAGGAGTTTGAGGAGAATTAACCGATGGTGGAGGTTATTGTACAGCCAGATTTGTTCTAATATATTGGATGAACCAATCATTCATTATCTGATAAAAGGCTTATCTAGCCTCACCTTCACGGCTACTCATAGCCGGTCGAGAATCAGATGGCACCGTCCCTTGTGCAGGGGCAGGCGCATTGCTTTTGACATCGTCCGCTACAGCTCGTTCGGGATCCATTTGCTATATAAAAGCACATTTCAATGTCAAGATTCATCACATTATCGCAGTTCATAAATATGGCATGTATAGCTAGACTCACATACGCTATGGTAGTCCTAGGACCGACTAAACCATAGTTCTAATGCCAATAAAATGTAACACCCCTAACCCGTATCCATCGTCAGACTAGGGTTAAAGGCATTACCGGACAATTCAGAACATTTAACATTCATTTCATAAAAATTATAGCATTAGAGATCAAACATCAATGTAGAGTCCCTTATATGGGTCATCGAGACCTTAAATATGCATTATAAAAGGGTTGGGACTAAACCAAACACATACAAATTTTTTTCAGAACTTAAACATTTTTTTAAACAAGTACAGGTCACACGTCCGTGTGAGCAGGCCATGTGCCTCACATGGCATTAGACACGCCCGTGTGTCTAGGCCGTATCCAAACAGGGCATACATACTGTCTTATTCACACAGCCACAGGACATGCTCATGTGTCTTGGCCGTGGACAACACTGACTTGGGTCACACGACTAGCCACACGCCCATGTGCCTTGGCCGTAGTCAAGCCTAACTTACAAATGTAGGGTACCCTAGGGGACACACGACCGTGCAACATAGCCATGTGTCACACACGGCTAAGACACACGCCGTGTCCCTACCTGTTTGGACAAAAATAGGCTATTTGAATAGCCAACTTGCCACCCCAATTGGGTCAAACCTACAAGCACCAAACCAAGCATATTTGCACAACATTATATGACCAATTCATAACCAAAAAATAATCCATTCATAACATATCATTGCCAATCAACTACATATTCATAATCCTTACCAATCTATTTCAAACATAAGCCAAAAGCTTGTCAAAACATTTCTTTCTATACATCATTCAATTCTATGCAAAAACTTGTCAAAACTTACCATCATTTACCATTTCTTTTATCCAACTTAAACATATTAAATATAACATATTGCATCACATACCTTTTACCAAAACCATAACATATTCACAACCATACCAAATCGTATCACATGGCTAAATATAAACATTACAAAACCTATCCAAAGTACTTCTAGCCTATACATGTCATACTTTATTATATACATTTTCAAAAGGTACCAAAATGATATTCGATACTGTGGTGACGATCCTCGATGATCCTTGAGCTTACAGTAGCTTCTATATCTATAAAACAATACAAACATACACAGAGTAAGCTTTCAAA
The DNA here is from genome assembly GCF_007990345.1 of Gossypium hirsutum. NCBI lineage: Eukaryota > Viridiplantae > Streptophyta > Magnoliopsida > Malvales > Malvaceae > Gossypium > Gossypium hirsutum. The sequence continues at coordinate 16,890,539 of NC_053433.1, forward strand.
AGCTTAGTAAGCTTGTACCAAAAAATCATCAACAGTATATAAAATATAAAACATCAACACATAAGTACTTAAAACTTCTCAATTCATCTATCAATTTTAAGCCAACACCGTCCATATGTTCTTACCAATTCAATAAACTTTATAAGAATAATACCATCTACCACATAGGTATCACACGTACCTGAACCTTCCCGAATTCATTCATTTTCATTCTTACCTCTTGTTCGAATATTTTAAGACTTTTTGAAGATTACCAATGATTTAAACATCCGCACACTTAGTGCTTTAAAGATTAGCCCAAGCTATAATAATTTTGCACACTTAATGCCATCTCAATTAATCGAAGCTATCTTGATATCGCACACTTAGTGCCTCATATAGCCGAAGCTAGTTTAAATCGCACACTTAGTGCCAAACACCATTGATTTCTGATCGTATTCGTCCAAACCAAATATATATACAATCTATGTATAATCAAAACATCAATGCATACTTGCAATATCAAGTTTTACATACGAAATTACCTCGTACTCGGAGTTGTCGACTCGGATTGTTTACTCAATAACCTTCAACTTCCCTCAGTCTAAATTCCAATTCCCCTTTTTTTGATCTAATTAGCCAAGATGGGTGCTGAAACTTAAAGCTCTTCAAACTTGGGTTTTCTTTCCTATTTTCGCTGGATGAACACTAAAAATGATGGATGAAATATGTTTGTTTTATTTTATTTCATCATAATGCACTAATTACCTTTGTACCCTTGTAATAAAACATTAATATTTCATCAACTAATGTCCATTAATGTCATTTAATCAAAACCATGGTCAAATAACCACATAAGGACCTCACAATTATAAAGCCAAATCAAATAGGCACTTTTACATTTTATGCAATTAGGTCCTTTTTATTAAATCAGCATACAAACGATTAAATTTTAATACAAAAATCTCACTCATGCTAATTTGTACATCATAAGCACGAAATATAATATTTAAATATTTTTCTAACACAGATTTGTAGTCCTAAAACCACTGTTCTGACTAGAGTCTAAACCGGACTATTACACTTACGACTGAACCTCAGAACTTTCTTCCATGGAGAAACTTTAAGAAACACGAAGTCCGCCACAAAGTACTCAATATCATGCCTCTTCAGATTTGTATAAGATTTCTGTCTATCAGAAGCTACCTTCAGACTATCCCGAATCAATCTAACTTTATCTTCGGTCTCAAAAACTAACTCAGGGCTCAAAACCCGTCGTTCACCCAACTCAGTCCAACATAGCAGAGTAAGACATTTACGACCATATAAAGCCTCGTAAGTTGCCATCTGAAAGCTAGACTGGAAACTGTTATTGTAGGCAAACTCAGCTAGCAGTAGATAATCCTCCCAACTACCTCGGAAATAAATTATAAACTCTGGAGCATATCCTCCAGTAATTGAATCATCCTCTCATATTGACCATTGGTCTGAGGATGGAACGCAGTGCTGAGGTCCAATCTCGAGCCCAGAACCTCGTGTAATTTTTTTCAGAACCGAGAAGTGAAGCGAGGATCTCTATCAGAAATAATCGAAACAGAAACCCCATGCAGTCTTACTATCTCAGAAATATACAACTTTACTAACTTCTACAAAGAAAAGTCCGTCCGAACCGGAATAAAATGAGCGGACTTGGTCAATCGATCCATGATGACCCAAACAGAATCCTTCTTAATAGGTGTCAATGGCAGCCCACTAACGAAGTCCATCGTTACTCATTCTAATTTCCATAAGGGAATCTTAACGGGTTGGAGCAAACCCAAAGGCAACTGGTGCTTAGCCTTAACTTGTTGACATGTTAGACAACGAGTAACGAAATCCGTAACCTCACGCTTCAAACCCGATCACCAGTATAACTCACAAAGATTGCGATACATCTTATTACCACTAGGATACATAGCATAAGGGTTACAATGTGCCTCCCTCAGAATTGACTACCTCAAATCGCAATCATTCGGCACACAGATCTGACCTCGAAAACACAGGACACCATCATTATTTAGTCCAAAAATTGAAATACTGCCACTCTCAATCTGACGAAACCGCAAACTCAGAGACTCACCTCCCAATTGATTAACTCGAATCTGATCAATCCAAGTTAGCTTAACTTGCAACTCAGCTAATAGGCTTCCATTATCAAACAGACTAAATCGAGTGAACATCACCCTCAAATCAGGCATCGCTCTACGACTTAAAACATCGGCCACCACATTGGCCTTACCAAGATGATACTCTATCGTGCAGTCATAATCTTTGAGCAGTTCAATCCATCATTACTATCTAAGATTCAACTCCTTCTGGGTAAGGAGATACTTGAGGATCTTGTGATCAGTGTAGATAATACATCTTTCACAATACAGATAGTGCCTCCAGATTTTCAACGCAAAAACCACCGCAGCCAACTCGAGATCATGCGTTGGATAGTTTCCTTCATGTGTATTAAGATGACGAGATGCATAAGCCACAACCTTACCATCTTGCATTAATACACATCCTAAATCGACGTGCGATGCATCACTGTACACCACAAACCCTTTTCCAGATTCAGGCTGTATCAGAACAGGACCTTGATTCAGAACAGACTTGAGCTTCTCGAAGCTCAATTGTTGCACATCAGTCCAAAAAAAAGGAACACCTTTACGCAGAAGTTTAGTCAAAGGAGGTGCTATCAGAGAGAACCCCTCAACAAAACGCCGATAATAACCCGTAAGGCCCAAAAAACTGCATATCTCAAAAATGTTCTTAGGCTGTTTCCAATCAAGCACAGCCTTAATCTTTCTAGTATCAACTCAGATCCCCTTAGTAGAAACCACGTGCCCTAGAAAAGTTACCTCCTGCAACTAGAACTTGCACTTACTCAACTTAGCGTAAAGCTATTTTTCATGAAGAATCTGAAGCACAACTGTAAGATGCTCATCATGCTCATCCTCAGTCTTAAAGTAAACCAGAATATCGTCAATGAAGATTACGACGAACTGATCCATATATGGCTGAAAGACTCGATTCATCAGATCTATGAATGCAACTAAAGCATTCGTAAGACCAAAAGGCATAACTAGGAACTCGTAATGCCCATAATGAGTCCTAAATGCAGTCTTATGAACATCTAATTCCTTAACTCTCAACTGGCAATACCTAGAATGAAGATCAATCTTCGAAAACACAAAAGCCCCTCAAAACTGATCAAACAAATTAATCCTCGAAAGTGGATACTTATTTTTCATAGTCAACTTATTCAGTTACCAATAATCAATGCACATACTCATGGTGCCATCATTTTTCTTCACAAACAGAATTAGTGCCCTCCACAGAGACACACTAGAGTAGATGAAATCACAATCCAAAAGCTCTTAAAGTTTAGTCTTAAGCTCTATAAGCTCCTTTGGTGCTATTCGGTAAGGAGCAATGGATACTGGAGTTGTACCGATAGAAGCTCAATTTTAAACTCAACTTCTCGATTAGGAGGTAAACCCTGTAACTCCTCAGGAAAGATATTCAAAAAATCTCTCACTGTTCTGATATTCCCGGCAGAAGAGTCTTTAGAAACAGAAACACTGACATAAGCCAAATATGCCTCACACCCTTTTTGAACCAGTTCACATTGGATAGATAATCTCGACGCTCATCGATCACAACCACCTTCCTATCATTCTTAATCCTCAAAACGATCCTCCTAGTCGCACAATCCAAACTAACTTGGTGCTCCACCAACCAGTCCATACCCAAAATTAAGTCAAACTCTCCAAACGGAAGCTCCATCAAATTTGCAGAAAAGACGACCCAATGCACTTCTAACGAAACATCCCTAAAAAGCTTACTAATCCGAACAGACTACCCAATAGACTCAATACAGTTATCTTACTAGAAGTGCTCTTAACAGAAATTCCCAGATTTTCAGATACAGAACTAGCTACATAGGAGTGTGTAGAACTTATATCTATCAAAACAGTATAAGGTGCATAAAAAATTAAGAACATATTGGTGATAACATCTAGAGCATCTCTATCCTCTCGGTGACGAGTAGTATAAACCAGTGCAGACTGCCTCACCTCAATCTGACTAGCACCTCTGCCCGGTGCTTTCTACCTACAACTCATACCATTACCACCCCTAGCCGGTCCATAGTCCCTAGCTGTTGAATTGCCTTCTGAGGCTGTACAGCCAGTCCCAAAATTTGCATCTGATCTGCCCGCTGTGGACACTCTCGAATCGATGCTCCAAGGACCCACACCTCAGATAAGCCCTAATCCTTCTCCAACACTCGCACGGATAGCGCCTACCACAATTTTCACGTGACTGAATCCCAGTAGGTGCAATAGGAACTCCCACTCTAACAGGCTCATCAGGTCTGGGCTTTTTTCTTAGGTCTTTTAACAGAACTAGAGGGCTCCTAATCCCCCTTGTTCTTACCCCTTTCTCAGTCCCTATTCTGGAGTTCCACGTGCTTAACATCCTCGGTGATCTTCGCTTTCTCAACCAGAACCGCAAACTTCCGCTCCCTCTGAGGAGCAATCAGTACCCTCAAATTATCCCTCAATCTATCCTCAAATCAGACGCACCTCTCATACTCAGAAGTCATGCCTTAAGCGTAGCGGCTCAGCCTCAGAAACTCGAGCTTATACTCGACCACAGATCTATCACCTTGTGTGAGATTCATGAACTCACACCTACGATCATCTACATAGCTCACCACCACATGCTTACTCTAGAAGGTAGTTTTAAAAAAATCTTAATTCAGACAATCCGGCTGAGTACCCTCCTCAACCGTCAACCACCACTTATATGCCTCGTCGTAAAGCAAAGAGACTGCACCCTTCAATTTTCGCTCGAAAGTACAGTTCAAATCATTCATAATCATTTCTATGGCCTCCAACTAATACTCAGCCACAGTAGGGCGACTTCAGTGACACCCTAAATAGCTCAGCACCATTAGACCGCAGTCGCTCAGTTACTGACCTACAGCCCCCAGATCTAGAATGGGGTCCAGCGACCCTCTCCAATATCCTCAGCATAGCTTGGGACAGTGCGTCGTCCCTAGCCGAATAGCTTTGAGACCCAGTCTCAGTAGCAGGTGAAACTGGTATCTCACTCGTATCTAAATTCGACATACTACCCAAAGAGGAAGACTCAGCTCAAGCCCCCTACAACCTCTACCACGACCTCGAATACCACGTCCGCGAGTTCCATGAGCGTTCATGGTAAAATTTGAATTTATCTACATTATAAAGTTTTATGCATCAATTCTAGTATTTATTAACAGATATTTTATGTATAACTTATCAGAAGTTCAGAGATGTTTTTAGAAGTTTCAGTCTCTAACTATTTCAGTACAATTTCAGAAGGTACTATCTACAATGTTTCAGAACAGTTCTATCTAAGTACAGAGATACTTACAGGATCGGCGCCGGAGACTCTGTGTACCACATACTTTCTTAGATTATTCACACTATTCGAAAACAAACCGATTCTTTTGAAACAAGATTTTGGAACCTAAAATTCACAGCCTAAGTTTTACAACCTGGCTCTATTACCACTAAATGTAACACGGTAAACCCGACCTAGACATTATGGCCAAATTTGGCCTAGACGTTATGGCCAAATCCGGAGGTTTCACAAAGAATGGGTTTTGATAACAAAATCTACATGTTAAAACCATTTCAGTTTTTCAACTCTTATTTGCTTTTCTTCATTGTCAAAACGTTTATTCAATTAATCAATTTGCCTTAAAATGTGTTTTATAGCGGAAGTATACAAAAAATGTTATATTTATATAAAGCAGTTCGTATATTTAGAAAACATTTGTTTTAGTAAAAACAATAATTTTTAGATATCAGTCGCAAATTAAGTACTAAAACAAAAATCCAAATGCAAAAGAAAATCAGCCAAAAATTCCAAAGAGTCCAATTATTACAAAAAAATCCAGATATAATCCATAAAATAAAAACCATAAACCTAATCAGTTTATGAACTCGTGGTCACCGAGAGGCTTCGTCGCACTGGTCTGCCTAAGTCTGTGGATTACCTGAACAGAACTGACAGACGGATGTGAGTTTTCGTAAACTTAGGGTATAACCCAGCAGAAATAAACATGTAAACATATAGATACAGAGTTAAGCTCATACCCTTTATAGATACAATACACACAATCAAATATACAAATCAGATATACAGAATCCTACCCCTATCCTCTACACACCAACTCCGACCATCTCATCACACCATGTGGGGTTAAAAACACTCACCCATCCCTACACACCACATCGTACCATTATGAAACATGTCAGATAAAGTGCAACCAAGTTGCTAGAATATAGGCGATGATCACCGTACAGAATACTTCCTCCTCATATACAAATCCCACCCCACAATCATATACAGAAACAGATACAGAATAACATACTAGACATGCTCAACATACTTATGTACAGATATCAGAATAATCAGACATGCATAGTATTATCATACTCAGAACAAAATATCAGACTATCAGATCTATAATTTTATGGTTTGATTAACCCTTACCGACCCTACGGTAGGCCCACAGCTAATTGGAACGACTCGTACAACCCTAGGGGAAATTTCAGAAATATGGGTCCACATACCCGTGTAGGTCCACACGCCCGTATGAACCATATGCTCATATGGCCCACACACTTAACTTAGCCTAGCCCGTGTGGCTCACATGGCTATACTACAACTACTACACGGTCATGTCTTTTGCACTGTCATGCATTTGTCGACCACACGGCCGTGTCTCGCATACGGCCAACCACACGGGTGACTACACTCCCTTGTGGCGTCGACAGAATAGTTTTTTGGCTTTTGCTGAAACTTATTTTTCTATGTTTTGGGTACACACCTGTTACGGTTTTGATGCAAAATCACTCTCAATGCCTTAAAACCTAAGAAAGAAGCACCCAAATGTCGATTTAGGAATCAATTTACGAACCGGTACAAAACCCAAAACAACGCTTGTAACACCCCACACCCGTATCCTACGCTAGGATAGAATACGACGTGTTACCTAACTCCGTCACATACATTCACACGTTTCTTAGTCATCAAGATTTGGTCAAATTTAAAACTTTTCCACTCTAAATCGAAAACTCCATAATAAAGGCCTATTAAGCTCTAAACGTTTATTTAAAACCATTCGGGAATGATTCGGGTCTTACCACGAACCATGAAAAATATTACTAGCCACAGGGGCACACGCCTATGTAGGAGGGGCAACACGCCTGTGTGACCAATTCAACATGGTCGTGCTATTGTCCCGTGTGGCTCACATGGCCTAAGTAATACAGGGACACGCCTGTGTCCCTACCCGTGTGGAATTAATTCTAAATTCACACCTACAAGGGTTTGCACACAGCCTGGCATACGCCCGTGTCCCTGGCCTGTGTCTTTCACACGGCCATGACACGCCCGTGTCCTAGTCCGTGTGTAAAAACCTGGACATTCTATTTCTGACGTCAACAATTCTTAAGGGTCACACGGCCAAGGCACACACCCGTGTGCTAGGCCGTGCCCTTCACACGGCTAAGACACACGGCCATGTCTCTGTCCATATGTTTATTATCATGCATACTGACTTGCAAGTTTTACTTGCAGGGGACACACGGCCAGATCACACACCCATGTGTCATACACGGCCTAAACACACGCCTGTGCACCTACCCGTGTGGACAAAATGAGGCTATTTACGAAGCCTCCTTGCCACCTTTACATACGTAACCTACATAAAATCACTCTATGCCAATACATGAATACATCACATAGCCAAAATAGCCACAATGGACAACATTTCATTTGTGCAATTTACTCATCCATGAAAATATCATCTTCAATTTAGAAATATCAAAATGAGTATTGACCATTATCCATGGCCTAATACAAAATAAAGGAATTTATCCCAAGCCAACACATTTGGCTATTTCTCAATGACACAAAACAATAAATTCTAGCGCTATACATGTCATACACAAAAATAAGAAATCTAACTATACCGAGTACTTCGAATGATAGTGTGATCGTGGCCTCTGATGTCTGTTGATCCTCGAGCTATTTAGGTGACACTATAAGAAAATAGAGAAGAGAGAGAGTAAGCATAAAGCTTAGTAAGAAGCATGCAAATACATAGCAACAACTATACCATTCATCAATATGCTCTTAATATAAAATAGTTATAAGCACAACTTACTCATCACATCCCACTACACATCATATAATAAATTTTGAACTCACATCTCATACATACCGAATAGGTACCTATACCACTCACAACACGGTTATACTTTTCTCTAAATTTTAAACCATAGCTCTCACCGTTGAACCATTCAGAACATTACCAGATATTCAATAAACCTCAACATAGGATAGGATGTCGATGCCATGTCCCGGATACGGTCTTACTCTACCTTAACTAGTAGCTGATGCATGTCCCAAACATGTCTTACACTGGCTTACATCTTGAGGCTGATGCATGTCCCAGACATGTCTTACACTAACTCTCATCTCACTACCAATGCCATGTCCCTGACATGTTCTTACACTAGCTCTTGTAATGTGGCCAATGCATGTCCCAGACATGTCTTACACTAGCTCACAATAGTCATACATCATGGTATGAATATCTAATTTATTTTCCATGGTTCAAACGGTAATTCTGCTATCTTAACTATCATCATGCCTTCTCATTTCCACATCAAGTAATTCATGCTAAATTAACTTATCGCATATAATGAAAATTAGTTGTAATATTTGCATAGAACTTACCTCGGTTACAAAATATGGTGTTCAGATGATTTAATTAATTTGCTTCGCCTTCCCCCGGTCTAAGTTCAGATTTGGTATTTCTTGATCTATAATAAAAAAATTGACAAATTTAATCACTTTATCGATCTAGGCACCCAATAATCTATACTTGGGCAAAATGATCATTTTACCCCTAAATTTTTACAAAATAACCATTTTACCCCTAGGTCTGAAAATCGATTTTTATCGAATTTCCTCCTATCAAAAGCCTATCTGAACCATTTTTACTCTTATAGCAATCCAAAATTTCCACTATCTCTCACATTTATCATCAAACTTTCAACTTATGCAAAACAATCCCCACTAGGGTTTTCATAAGAAATCCCTTCACAAAAGTTGTTTATTACACATCTATTACTCATATTCTTCCATAAAATTTCAGAAAAATACACATATAATTTCATAGAAAAACCCTAAACTCTCAACCATTTTGCAAAATAGTCCCCTTAATAGGAAGCTTATGCTTCAAGGGGTCCAAAAATGTAAAAATCATCAACAAAAAGTATGTAAATCACTTACTTACAAGAGGAATAAGTTTTTGAATTTTTTGAAGCTCAAAACCCCTAACAGCGGCTGAAATATCGGTTGGATAAGGAAGAATGAAAGAAAGAAAAGATGATACCTAGACTTAGGCATTATTTTATTACACATTATGTCATCCATTTACCTAATGTTGACTTTTCTACATTTTTTTGTCTCCCATGGCTGGCCAAGCTAAGATCTAAGGGTCTTTTGCCCTTTAAAGACCCCCAAATTGAGGTTCATAACAATTTAACACCCTTAGCTATCAATTTGAGACTTTGCACTTTATGCGATTTAGTCATTTTTCGCAATTGGGCTCATAAACGTCAAAATTAACTCACCAAAATTTTCACACACTACTAATAACATGCTATGACTCCAAAATAATAATAAAATAATTTTTTTAACTTCGTATTTGTGGTCCCAAGACCACTACTCCGACTAGCCCTAAAATCGGGCTGTTACAACGCTCAAGACTTATCGGCGACAAAAACCACTGCTAATACCGTTCAAGCAAATGGTGTGAAATTCATTGTTCACACCCTTCTCCTACACCAAAATAATCGCAGAAAAATCAAATTCCACGATTACACCAACAGAAACTAACGCATAAACATAACTATCTCAAAAACACAACGAAACCCTTACCTATTCAACAACACGGAGGAAACGAAACGTCAACATATCACTGTTTGAAAGGAAAATTTTGATAGAAGTCAGAAAAATAAGCTGAAAGTTGGAAGTGGAAAATAGAGAGAAAAACAACGCCACAGGGGAAAAAAATTTGGGAAATAGAAAAAAAACTGTTAGCATATCCCTAATTTCTCTCTACTAACCCACTAACAAACAACTTACTCAGAATCCCAACTCCACAAAAACTCTATCGGTTAACAGAGCAAAAATATAACACCCTCGATAACACTTACCACTCAAACCAACAGGTTCATTTTAATATGAATTAACAAACAGTTTTATAAAAGCTCACCCCACAAGGATAAGGCTTGGATCATAAATAATAAAATTGACAAAGATGAGACTTGAACCCAAGACCTCACACACATATCCAAAACACTTAACCACTGAAGCAGATACACAATTATGTCAAATATTTACAGAAACATAAATAAATTATTCAGAGCGTTACAATTATAATATTATAATATACATTTTTCATATTAATGATGTGTAACCTTAAACCTTAAACATGAAAGTAACTCTATGGTAGAATATAATATATATATATACATACATATAATTAGCATGAGTTAAATAATTAAGTTATTTCAAATTGTTATGGAACTTTGAATTTATTTGGAATTATGTTTAATTTGTTTGAATTGTTATTTAACTACTTTTGTTAATTTACATTTATTTGTTGTTGATTATGAATAAATTTATCTAAAATTAAATTTTTGTTTGATTGTTTATTATTTTGCGGATTTAGATTTGAATTTTTACGAATTCAATTATTCAATATATGATTGAAAATGTCACATTTAGTTTTTTTTTTTGTAAATTGTTATGGAACCTTTAATTTGTTCAGAAAGATTATGTTTAAGTTATTAGATATATTTAAATTATTTTGAAATTGTTATACGTAATTTGTTTGGATTGTTATTTAACTATTTTTGTTAATTATAAATAAATTTTATTTAAAATTATTTTTTATTTTTAATTTTATATTATTTTGTGGATTTAAATATTCAACATAGGATTGAAAATGTTAAATTTAGCTCTTTTACGGATTCAGATATCTGACGAATAATAATACTCAATTCAGACTTAGATAATAAAACTTGGATAAATTTATATCTTTGCTATCTTACAGCTTCAATAACATTGGATTTGTCTTGAAACTCTATTTGGCAGTGAGAATTTACTTTTTTTTCACTAGATGCTATAGTATCACTTTATGTGGTTTTCGTTTTATCCTTTATCTTTTATATTAAGTTTAATATTTTTAATTATCAATCTTTTAATTCTTTAACAAATACAAAAGAATTAATCACCGCTACGAATATAGGCGAAAAAGAAATGTCTACCCCTCTATTTAGTTTCTACTCATGTATTCTTCCTAGTGGAGGAAATTCATGCATTAAGCGCACAGTTGGAAGCTGCGAAATATGATGCGGTCTAATCGTACCTCTTCTTTTATCTATTTGGTTAAAAATTTGCCATAGGCCCCTGTATTATTTATAAATTTAAATTTTATATTTTATATTTTTGTTTTTAAAAAATTAAATTTTTTATTTTTTAGATTTTAAAATTTTGGTTCAATTATTAACACTATTAAATTCATTAGTGTGACATTAAAAAAAAAAGAAACTCACTTATATAGCAATGTAACTATAGAATGACGTTGTTATGAACTTGAATTTAACAAAATAACTTTAATAGTGTTAATAATTAGACTTGAGTTTTAAAATTTGAAAAGTAAAGGGGCTAAATTCCTAAAATTAAAAGTATAGAGATTAAATTTTATATTTGTGAATAATATAGGGACTTATGACATATTTTAACCTATTTATTTTTATATATTTGTGTAATATGTACATATGTTATTTTTTGTATGTATTTATATATTTTTTATAATTTTCTATTTATTCTTTTAGAATTTTCAATTTCATTTAAAAGAATTTTGAATTTTTTAAAATAATTTTTATATAGAATTAACGTCAAATTAATAAAAATATATAAAAATTAGGAGTAAATTAATTATTATACCAATTAAAAGATTGTTTACATATAGTCACGTTAGTCACTCGATCAGGTGATATAAAAACAATTTTGAAAATATTGATGATCAAATTCTAACTTTTTATATTATTTAGTGACTAAAACAAAAGTTTACCTATAATTAACTGACTATTGGTATGATTTATCCAAAAACTTTAAAAATTCGACCAGACCAAATGCGCCTTCAAAATTGTGCATTCGAATCAGATTGGCGCTAAAAAAGTCATCTTATCGGACGGTCATCGTCGTCCCCGTTCTGCCGGCCAGCACTTTTCCAAAATTCCCAAGAATTAAAAGTAAAAAAATAAATTTCTATAAAAGAACAATTATCTTTTTCTCAAATATGATTCATTCAAACAAATCAAAATAAATAAATAAAAAAAGCAATTAAAAGAAAGAAAGAAAAAAGGCCACAAAAATCAAATACCAGACTCCTTGCTACTTCCAACGGAAAGTTCCTCACGCGCTGCCTGTTTTTTCCTCCAACGTTCTAAAACAATGGAAAAATCCAAAACGGAAACAGAATGGAAGTCCAGTTCAATGCAATCTCCGAGCGGAGAAAAGAACATGAAAGATTCGGATCCTGTATTGGATGAGGACGACTTTGTTATTGCGCCAACATCGGAGCCAGAGACAAAGGAAATGCGGGAGACTCAGATTCCAAAACAGATTCAAACCGAGCAATCACCGAGCCGGAGGAAATCGGTTCATTGGAGCCCTGAATTGGTTAGCAATTCTCCTCCAGCCGATCACGGTTCCCCCAAGCCCACTCCTAACCGATCCAATCCTTACATTACTCACACTCCTGCTGCCGAATCTTCTTCGAATTCCTTCAAAGGCAAGCCATCACACATTGATTTCATTTTTATTATATTTTAATTTGAAAATTTCTTCTTATTATTATTATTACTTTTTGAAATTGAAAACAGAGAAAATGGATATAGTGAAGGATGTCTTAGGGAGATGGGGGAAGAAAGTGGAAGAAGCGACGAGGAAAGCTGAGGATCTGGCCGAGAACACGTGGCAGCACTGTATGTTTTATTTTCCCTTTTTTTTTCCTTATAAAGTTTCAATTCTTTTTTTATATTATTAAAATTTAAATTTTTGATACTTTTCCTATAGGCTAGATTTGTATTTAGATTGAATTCAAATCCAATTGAGAGTCTTCCTAGGGTTAGTGTTCGGTTATTTGATTTGCTTCAGTTTGTGATGAAATTAAATAAAACAATTAAATTAAATATTTGATTTAGTTATTGAAAATTGAAATCTATGATATTGAGTTACGAGTTAAAAATTTTGAATCTGGTTATGTCTCGGACACACCATTGTTTTTGTTTGCAGAGATGATGTTTTCTGATGTTGCTCACACTTGTCTTTTTCCTACAAGAATTCTTGCATATCGGGGCATAGGTATGTGGCCATAGGTATATTGGACATGACCTCTAAATACATGGAAAAACATAAAAAGAAATGGACATATATGCGTCAGACACACAGACCCCTTTCCAACACTAGCACTCTAGTCCGAGTAAACATAAATGCTTTCTATTGCTTATGTGTTCTTAATGTAATGTAGGATACATAGGAAGCAGTTTCTTTCATTTTGGAAATAATTGGACAATTTTAGAGTTTCAAAAATTGTGATTTGTGATAAGGGAAAGGCAGAGGAGGTCATAAAATAAAACTTCATTCTTTATCTTCCTTCCCTCTGTGTAACATGTTTTTAGCATTTTTAGGAAATGCAGCATTAAATTTAGGGAAAGATGGTTTAACATTTGTGTTGTAGCCATGAACTTGGAACTGAATAGAGCAGAATTGATGATTGGGCTTATGTTATCCAAAATAAGATGTTATGATGCTGGGGTTCCTCAAATTCTATTTTTAGATTTTATGAACCGTGCTTGAAGGAGGAGGTATGTCCATGCATTTTATCAAACAAATGACTCCGGTCAATTTAGGGGTGAGAAAACTGGTTAAGGTGCTTCCGGTGCTGCTAAACCTTAATGGTGCATTAGTCTTATAATTGACTCCGTAAGAGTGGGGAATTTCAAAACCTTAGTTTTTGAGAGATTTTTATATTAGTGCTTCTATATGCTGCAAATTTCCAAGTAAGAGCTTTGTGGTCTCTTTTTCTCAAATTGTTAACATGGTTAAAGTATCCAGAGATTGCATAGTTAGATGATTTCCCTATGTCACTTTTAGTACTTCCGATGTCTCAAATTCCCAATGCATAGTAAGAGCGTTCTAGACTCTTTGCTCATATTGATAACATGGTTATAGTATCCAGAGATTGCATAGTCAGATGCCTTTCATAAGTCCCAATGTCTAGTAAGAGCCTTTGCAGTATGTTTTGTCAGTTTAATACGATCTCCTTCCCATATTAGACCTTGAATTAGAAGTTAGATGTTCCTTTATTCTACATTTTGTTTGTAGCTCATTTTAGCTTATAGGAATATAGGCCAGATTTTTACTACTATTACCAGTCATTTTAAGTTTAATATTTTGGTTTTCTTGAGCTTTGTTATGCTCAAAATTTACCCATATGAGATGTAAATAAGACGCATGATATCTTATTGTTTCTGTCTAACAAGTAGATTCTTATTATTGAAACCATATTTGCTATTTTGATCATTGAGATGTCTGATATAGATTTTATGACAACTCTTGCACTACAGATGTAGCCCTGAATATCACTCTAGTCATCTGAGGACTTGTATCTATCTGTTTTCTTTAACATTGTTTCTTTGCTTCCTTTTCCCATTAAGTCTTTGCTTGGTAGAGTGGAAACAAAATTGGAAGAATGTAAAATTAAAGGGATAGAAAACTAGAAGGATGGAAAACATAATTTTTCTTTCCATAGGGATGCTTGGTAGGAGAGATGGAAAAATGAAAAGAAAATTACTTTTCCTTTCCATCCGTTGCTTGGTAGATGTGAAAAATGGAAGGAAAGAGAATAATACATTTGAAAATTGCATAATTTTGAACTAACATGCACATCTCTCTTTTCTCTCCTCTCATGTTCCAATTTGGAAGGATTAATTTTTTTGCATTAGTATGAAAATGATCATCTCTCCTATTTTCTTTCCTCTCACTTTTCTTTCCAACCAAGCACATTCAAATTTATTTTCTTCCCACTTTCCTTTTTCTTCCTCTCATCCCTCCACTTTTTCATCCAAACAAGCACACCTTAAATTCTTCCTCCTTCAATATACTTTGTTTGGGTACTGTAATGTATGTGTGCATCACCTCATTTGTGCATTCTGTGGTACATTACCTTGCTTATTTTTTATTACATTACCTCAACATAGTAATACGTTAAATAACCATAATTGTAATGATCTATGTATCGTTGGTCATATTCTGGACTTTTTTTTTTTTGTTGATCTTCTTGTTTGGTGGCATTCTTTACAATCGAAAACATTGCTTTTCTTAAGGATGCTTTTGTGCGTCAGTATTATAAAAGTGAGAAATATGGAAAATATTATATTTTAATTAGAATAATATGTTTATACGCAAAAAAAAAAGAACAATATGATTCTTTTTTACATGAACCTGGCTCCTCCCTTGTGCTTCTCAGCAGTTTCAACCTTCGCATAAATAAAGTTACTGAAATGTTTTTTTCTCTCTTTTCTTAAATCAGTGAAAACAAACTCAAGCTTTACTGATGCTGCCATGGGTAGAATTGCTCAGGGAACAAAGGTTTTAGCAGAAGGTGGTTATGAGAGGGTTTTTAGGCAAACATTTGAAACCGTTCCCAAAGAACAACTTCTAAATTCATTTGCTTGCTACTTGTCCACATCAGCTGGTCCTGTCATGGGAGTTTTATATGTTTCAACTGCAAAGCTGGCATATTGTAGTGATAATCCTCTTTCCTATAAAAATGGTAACCAGACTGACTGGAACTTCTATAAGGTATATTTGCATTATCCTTACACTATGTTACTCAAACTTGGCTGTAAGAGTTAGGCACAAGTATGTGTCTGACATAGGTGTGGCCAGATTTTCTAAGTGTTTCTATGTATTTGGAGGGATTTTGGAAGTCATATCCCTATACCATGTATCATACATAGATACTTGAAGAAATATGAAGAGATGGCAACTTAGTCCTTACATGCTTGCAATAGAAAAGATTGATAGTAGTGAGCTCCTAATTCTACTCTGTTCCATATGTATAATGTGTTGCTCCAACTCATTATTTTTCTTAAATTATCTATGTCCGGTACTTGTGTTTTACACATATCTGAATATGAGTAACGGGGATTTGATTCTCCCAAGATCCTCTAATTACTTGGAAAAACCTTCATTTCAGAGGCTTACTCGGGTCCAAGTTCAGTTGTGGTTTGTGGTATCAGGAACTTACTAAGTTATGATTCTTGACATTCTTCTGTCTACTTAAACAGGTAGTTATCCCATTTCATCAACTTAGAGCAATTAACCCTTCTTCAAGCAAAATAAATCCTGCTGAAAAGTACATCCAGGTTATCTGTGTTGATAGTCATGAATTTTGGTTCATGGGCTTCTTAAACTACAATGGCGCCGTTACATGCCTACAGGAAGCATCACAACTCCATGGCACACTGTCTATGTGATACCATTCCTGATGGCATAAACTTCCATCAGTTTTATGATGTTTTATTCAACCATTCACTCCGTGCTATTTGTAAGCATTTGATAATTGCATGATCCATAGGGAAGCTCTTCGATTCAGGTAACTTACTATCATACCGCATGTTTCCATGAGACAAGTTATTGCTTATCTATTCATTCTCCTATCGATTTTCCGATTACTAGTCTGAGTTGTTTAGCCATTGTTTTTTGCTGCTTGCAACAACTTCATCAAATGGAATTTGATTAACAGGGTCAAGACCTAGATCTGATGTAATACCGATGAATGGGTTAGTTTCCAATGTAGGTGAGTATGAGTAAGGTTGTAATTGAGCTGACTCCATACAGCTTGAGGTATGTATTATTTTTTCTGTGACAGCTCATTTGAGTACCTGTGTATAAAATAAGGTAGTCAACAATATGAGGCGTTAATGTTTTTAATTGAATTGTTGGATTCAATTCGAATTTGTAGGTATTGCAATTAAATTTGAGAAATACGTTCAACAATACTAATCCAAGTTTTTTATGTTATATTTATTCTCTTAAACTCTATGTTTTTTTAACAATCAGTCAATTAGTTTAAAATCGAAGAATTAACTCCTTAAAATTGTTTCTTAATGTTCTTAAAATAGATAACCATGATATTAGGCGGTTTTACTGTGTGCTCGAAAAAATAAAATACTAAAATATTTAACTTATATCAATATCAAAATATGTAACAAAAATATTAAAAATGTTGGAGGAGGTCTTGGATTCTTTAACACTAAGGTTTGAATTTCAGTATGGGTAAAAAAATTTAATTTACCCAAAGTTACTTCATTTGTTTCAATTAACCTCATTTGTTTAATGAAAAAAGAATTTGATTTTCATATTTGACTTTAAAATTTTATTTAGGTTAAAAGTTCGAATTTTAATTATTATTTAATACTAATTGAAATTAAAATTATATATTTGATTCACTTGCAATTAACAATCTAAAAAGAAATTATTAAGGTAACTTAAATTGCTTGAGTTTGATTACATTGGCGTATTTTTGCTTTTGAACTTTCAATTTCAATTTTTTTTTATTTAATTATCAACATTATTAGCATTTGATATTTTGATCACTATTTTGATAAAAATCGTTAATGAAATATTGACGTGAAATTTTTATTTTTTTTGCATAATAATAAATTTAATTCTTTAATATTTACTAATTGTTTGATTTTAATTTTTAAAAAAATAATAAATTTAACTCTCAAATTTATATATTTTTATTAATTTAACCTTGATTTAAAAAATAATAGTGAACAGTGATTGAACAAGATAAAGTAAGTTGAGATTGTGGCTTAACCAAAATTTAAAGAATCTCCACACCGAGATAAACTTCACATATCATCTCAATGTCAGTAAAAGACATTAACCAACAAAAGCTTAAGTGCTTAACATAAACATCTCAATGCCATAATTCACCTGTACAACAAAATCATAAAAGATTATGCCTCGAATAAAAAAAATATAAAGAAAATTTAAAGCAACTTATAAATTAAAACAACTTATAATTGGGAAATTTTTAAACAACTTATAAATTAAAACAATGAACCCTTTTATTTGATTACAAAACTTCAATAATTTACAAATTACAAATAAAATGTGCAAATCTGACTTCTACTATTACATTACATGATTCAATTTAGATTAAGCCTCGAATAAAAAAATATTTAAAAAATATTCCATAGAACAAAAAACATCAACAAAATAAATGACATCAACGATTTTTTTTTTTTTGCAATAATACCCACATAAATATTAAGTTGATGAATGAAGCTGGAGAAATTTTTGTACTTGAAATTCCGAAGAAGGAGCCTCGAAAACTCAATCGGATCCGTCCAACCCCAAGAGATAATCAAATCCAACCAATGTTTTTAGGATTGCACAAGTGATTGGATGGATGAGATAATCAATTTGACTGGTCAAACCAAATTATATGTTTAAAAAAATAAAAAAATATATTTAAAAAAGACATGGTTAAAATGATTGAATCGCTGATTTAATTATTTTTTTATTCAGTTAAATCGGTTTATATTAATTTTTAATTTAACTAATTTAATACTATTCTTTAAATTGATACTTTAATTAATTTTTTATCCGATCGGTTTAATCCAATTTAAATACTCTTACGAATTTTAAAGACTAGTTATCTATCAAGTTGAACGTTTTTATATAATGAAAAAAAAAAAGTAAGGTTGAATTGTTATTAAGAATTTTCAAAAGTTGTGATACGTCGATACTCGATATATTTGGTTCCGATTAGTGGCGATAAAAATGTTTTAATCCCATCACTCTAGTTTCTTTTAACATTTTTAACAAGTTTTAAATGAAAATTTGGCCCCAAATTATAGTGGTTTTCCTATATAGGTACCTAAACTTTTTTTTAATCAAAAGTGGTACCTAAACTTTGGTTTCATTTCACATTTTGGTCTAACTGTTAACTATCGTTAAAAATTTTTTCTTAACCAATAATATTGTGAGACATCATTTTTAATTAAATAAAAAATAAATTTAATAGTTAAGAGAATTTTTTTAACGATAATAAATAGTTGGACTAAAAAATGCAACGGAATTATAGTTTAGGTACCAATCTTGACCCAAAAAAAAGTTTAGGTACCTATATGTAGGGCTGAGCAAAGAAACTGAGAAAATCGAAAAGCTGATTCAAACCCATGTGTTCGGTTCAAGTTTTGTATTGTTTAGTTCGGTTTCAAGTCATATAAAAAGAATGAAAAAAAAATCTATGTTTAAAGAAATAGTCCTAATAGAATAACAATTGACTACTTCAATCTAATTCATTATTATTATTATTATTATTATTATTAGATATCATATAAAAAGATAAAGTTATGGGAATATTTCATAAAAATTTTTTTTAAAAAAAGGTGTAATTTTATATTAGAGTAAGTAAAATATTCCTTAAATATAATAATTTTAATTTTAATATTAGAAAAATAGTTTATTAAAATTTATAATCTTTTATCTATAAAAGAAATAAATTTTCATAATTATACTTGTTTGATAATTATAAATTTAATCAATTATATGATGTATTGTAATCACTCAATTATAAGTAATTAAACTAATAAAAAATAGAGAGAAAAATATTAGGAATGGTGATGATTTGTGTATTAACTTTTTTTTAACAACTTTGAATGATTTATCAATTTAATAATTTAACTTAAAAAATATTTTAAATAGTTTTATTGATGATTATGATATTAATCTAATTATTTAATTCACTTTATGAATGTAGAAGATGTATTATGATTATTGTGAAAAATCAAGAATTACTATTTTTTAAGCCCAAAACAAGAGAATATTGTTTTTCTTTTACAAAGTCCAAATTTAGTAAAAAGCCGTCAAACTGTAATTATGGTTTTAGATATTTTTATTTTTATTCTATGTGATTTTAGTTTCAAAAATTTAATCAAACCCAAATTTAAGGATTAATTTTTCATTTAAGCTTGCTTTATTGAAAAATTAATGTGAAAAAATAGTGGAAGATGGAGTTCCCAAGGATTTAAGCTGCCCCCAAAAAATCTTGTGAGGGGGAGGTTTAGGCTCAAGTTAATTTGATTTCTTGTAAATTTGATTCATGCACAACTCTTATAAAGCTGGCCAAATTCACTTAATATTTTCTTTCCTCCTTTTTAAGTTTCTTAGGAATAAAGAGTTATATTTCTTATTCCACTTTTTTAAGTTGGTACACTTGTGCCTAGGAGTGTACTTGGTAGGCAATCTGGAACTAGCACTCAATAAGAGATCCTCCTATCATATTGAATCCATTCATGGAACCAAGTGACTTGGCCCCTTGGTAAGATTGCTTAGGATACCCCACACTACCACCCTATAGACTAAGAAACAAAGCCTTGTAGTACCCTACCCCTCCACTATGAGTTATGTGTTTCTTATGAGTGCCCCTAATATATTTTCAACCTGTTTAGCTATTAAATAGCCATCGACCAAATTCTGTGGCTTAAACAACCTAAGATATTGATCATGGAATTGCTTCATAGTCTCCAGTTGCTTAAAAGACACCAATTCTTCCATAGGGTCCTGGTAAATATTAGAACAAACCTCTCATTTAATCCTCTTGTGTCATGGGTCTAGATCTTTCGTCTCGTGATCCGTGTGGCCTTAAGCGATCTATTAGTTCCAAACTCGCCTAAGTCAACTTAAACACCCGAAGTGATGATTCCTTTAGAATTCCTCCAAGGCACTCATAAGCAATTATGCCAAAAAAAAAGCCATAAAAGAACAACAAAAAGGCACTAAAAAGAACGCACGATAGGTGTTTGAGTAAATGCTCTCAATATTCTATTACTTTCAAAGAATAATGAAGCAATGGATGAATGAAGTGATTTACAAGTGAGGGGGAGGCTCTCTATTTATAGTTGAGCTCCCTCAAAATCGACGGTCAAGATCAAGTTACATCGACGAACGAGATTAGCCTATTCCTTGATTTTAGGGATTTAAAAAATTACAAAATATCAAATCTAATTTAATCTTTACAAGATATATTTCATATCAATCTTCTAAGATTAGTTCCCATATTTACTAAGATAGCCTTATGTTGCCATATCTTCATCGTTAGGCCACCTAGGCTTCAATCTGACAAGCTTCTCCAACAGCTTAACGAATCGGGCTAGTTCTTGTGGGCCAAATGATCCCCATCTAAACAACATACATCCCTTAGACGTATTTGGTGCGATGGTCACGGTCTTTGAACTACGACTCGTGACACTTGCATAAGCTTCCCAAGTTAGCTGATGCAATCCCCTCTACCTTTAGGCAAAGAAATGATGCTAATCTAAGGCCTTCCCCTCCAGGTGTAACATGACCATCCGAACCTTAGCACGATCCTCTACACATTCGGCTTCAAAAAACTACTCCAACTTGAACCACCAGCCTCTAAAATCCATGCCATCAAAACGAGGGCAATCAAACTTGATCTACTTGGTATTCGACTCCAAACTATTGGCACGAGAAAACTAACCTATATTTGACTGTGCTGATCGTACTATAGGCTCCTTAGGAGGAAACCCATGAGGGGATCCCCCTAAAATACCCTTACCCTTATCCTGAGCCATATTTGCAACTCTAGTGGCCTGTGGTTGCCCCAAGAACTGCTCCAAAATGGAGTACAACTCCAAACACATATCACTTTTAAATCTATTTCCCTACACCTCGTATCCAACTTGACACAATGTCCACTCGAAGCTGGGACATTTCTTGCTGTAGTTGAGTCATTTTCTTTTACAACCTGGTGGTTACTTCGTTATTGGCCATAAGGAACGTAAAGGCTCTGATACCCTTGTAATGATCCAAAATGTAGGCAGAAAGACTAGATGAGGAAGAAAATAGAATTAAAGAGAGAGAGAGAGAGAGAGGGAGAGAGTAACTGAATTCTTCTTAATGCATAACAAACCAGACCCCCATTCATGATAAAAGAGGGAACAACGACCAATTTACAATCTGGAAAATTGTTAGGTCATATCCCAAAACGAGTCGTTTCATTAACGGGCCTAAGGTCAAAACACATCGTTTCATTAAAGGACTCTAGACTCAAAGCGCGACGTTTTACCCCTTACAACTTAAATAGAAATTAAAGACAAATAACTTACCAACCATTTGAAAACTATTAATGGTTAATAGAAATTAATTCATACCAAGAACAAGATTCGACTTTTCTCCTTCCAAAAATCGATCACATGGGCCAAAATCTATCTCCCCTTATTTCAATCTATTTCTTTTCAAAATTATTTTATTTTCATTCTTTCTAGCTGTTTATTTGTTTAATTATTAGATCTAGTTCTAAACATTTTAGCAACTTGTCCATCCGCTGCTATCTATCAAATTTAGCCTTAAAGTTTACACACATTGTCAATTTGGTCCTAATTTAACAAATTTATCTAGCAACATTTGTGTTAATGTGTAAATGTTGAGGTTCAATTTGTTGAAATTTTTAGAATTAATGCCAAAATAAAAAAAAGTATTAAATGCTATATTCATTAGTATACCAATCAAAATTATGTACAATTAACGGAAGACATTAACTTTCGATTAATTGTCCTTAGATGTTCATTTTAAAAAATTGACAATAATTAAATTGCTCCAATCTTTTTTTAAGAAAGACTAATTTGCTCAATTTCAAAATTGAAAGGGACTAGAAAAATCTTTTTACCAATTATTTCCTATTAAATGAACACATGAAAATATAAAAAATATTCTTCATAAATTATTTTTGGCGAAACAAACATGCATAAAA
Organism: Gossypium hirsutum; assembly: GCF_007990345.1. NCBI lineage: Eukaryota > Viridiplantae > Streptophyta > Magnoliopsida > Malvales > Malvaceae > Gossypium > Gossypium hirsutum. The sequence continues at coordinate 16,913,553 of NC_053433.1, forward strand.
TTAGGTTACCCATTATATTATCATTATCCTGATAATGATAACTGGTTCAAATTCGATCGGTGGTTTACAGCCATATACAGAAAAAAAGGCTTAATTAAAAAATTACCCCTTAAATTATACCCGTTTTCTCAAATTCGTACTTAAACTTTTTTTTAATCTATTTGGGTACTCAGTACCCATGTAACCCCACCTTAACGCCGTTGGTCCAAAAAATTTAGTCCAATCTGTGTTCATCTACCAAATGCATCTCTTTTTCCCAACGATTCAATTAGGGTTTAGTTGTTTTCAAAATGGCATCATATTCCTTTCCCCTTCTAAACCCTCTAAAATTTCCCAAAATATCCCTACTAAATCCCCACCTCCACTTCAATCATCTTCATCTAGCTCCGCCCAACTCCAGCCTATAGAAGAACTCCCCCCTAAGCTCCAAGAAATAATCAAGCTTTTCCAATCTGTTGAAGAACCCAAAGCCAAGTACGAACAGCTGATGTTTTAACAAATATAAAAACAAGTTGACAGTATTGTTTTGTTTGGCGTTTCATCTTTCAAATCGGATTCGGCCTTTTAGGGTTTCTAGGGTTGCCAAATCGATTCAAAATAAAAACAAAGTGATTTCGGCCTGAAAACAAACTAAAATCCCAATAAAATTTTGCTTCTGAAGAAGATAATGGAAGATTAAGATGATGAAATCTAAAAAAAAGAAGAAGATTGGTTTTGATTACTGAAAGCAAACAAATGGGAAAGGTTACGGGGAAGAAGATGGATTTGGGGAAGAGTTAATAGTTCAAAAAAAAAATTATTGTAATAAATTTAATTAAAAATAATTTTTTATTTTTTTCCAGTTTTTAAATTTTATGTAAAAATTAAAAATGGTGACGCGGCAGCTTCTGATTGGACTGAACTTTTTGGACTAACGGTGTTTAGGTCTGGGGTTAAATGGGCAACGGCACAATAATTTGAGTACCCAAATTGATAAAAGAAAGTTTAAGTACCTATCTGTGAAAATGGGTATAGTTTAGGGGGTAATTTTTGCATTAAGCCAAAAGAAAAAAAAAAAAGAACCCTAGAGAAGACGCCCTTATTAAATACACACAGCCAGTTCTAAGACGGTCATTTACCTCTTCACTCAAAAAGCATGGAGCCGCTCACTACCAGCCTAACCCATTCCATTTCCACTCTTCCACCCATCCGCTTCTTCGCCTCAGCTCACCGTCTCCCCCCTCCGCAGCTTTCTGTCTCCACCGTCCGCCACCTCCGTTCCCGTACGAATTCCCCTAAATCCTAGCCCCTCTTTTTTATTTCATTGTCTTTTTTTACTATTATTTTTAGTCTCAGTCTTTTTAAGTAATAACACTTCATATTAGAAGAGTTGAATGATCTTTTTGTTTGTTTGCTTGTAGGGGTTTTGCGTTTTAGTAATCTGTTGCCTAAAGCGACAACTTCGGAAGAAGCCTCCTCCACCGGGCCAAACCGATATTTCGGTGAAGATCGTGACCGCGTGGTGACAGTGGAAGAAGTTCCGGCGGTTGGGAATAATAATGTCTTCAATGAAAAGCTGCCACTTGAAGAATCTAAAGTAGAGTCAGCTGCCGATGAGGACTCGCAGATGTTCGAGTTTTTGGAGAAACTTAATATCAAGGTTTGCCCTCTGCTTAATTATTTACACTGTTTATACATGCATCATTGGAGCTTCTCATAGGACAAAAGTTGATTTTTAATATAAATAAGGCAAATGATGGTTGATTTCTTGGGTTTCGCTGAGATGATGCCTATAGGGACAGAGCATTTACTTTTTGTTTGATTGTATATCGAATTTGTTGTTAAAATGTCCAAATTGGATCAATTAATTGTTCAATTTTTTTTGGAAAATGTGTTTCTGGGATTAGAATGAATTGCCAAAAAAAAAAAGGAGGAGAAACATTCTAGGTTCTTTTACTTGATTATTTATGTTACTCAAATGAACTTTTGCTGGATATTTATGCTTGTTATCAAATTGGGTTGCAATGATGAAGTTTTGGAATCAGTGGAAGGTATTTGTTGAATGCTTGATGAAACTTTCGACCATTATGTCGATCCTGAGCGGTTAACTGAGCAACCTAGGGACTTTATTTTTATTGCTTCTTTTCTCTCTCTCCATTTTAGGGTTTATTTTATATATATTCATATGGTTGGTGTTTCATCCTAGCCTTTGATTGAGAAGGTTAGAACCTCCCTTTTAATATTCTTTGCTCTTAGATTTTGTTCATTATGTATTAAACTACTATGATGAATTTGCATATTTGTTGCTGTGATGATTATATTAAAATTTATGAAAATTTTGTGAATCATCGGCAACTATGTCGATCTGAGCGGTTACCTGAGCAACAAAATTTGTTCAAATTCTATCTCTTTGTAGATTTATCACATTGTTTTAATCGTCTTACAATTAATCTTATTGTATGTGAATATGCAGTTTTGTTGCTGTGATGATTATATTAGAATTTATGAAAAATTTATGAAACATCGACAACTATGTCGATCTGAGCGGTTACCTGAGCAACAAAATTTGTTCAAATTCAGTTTCCTTGTTGATTTATTACGCTCTTTAGTTGTCTTATGATACATTTTATTGTATGTGAATCTGTGATTTTGTTGCTGTGATGATTATATTAGAATTTATGAAAATTTAATGAAACATTGACAACCATGTCGATCTGAGCGGTTACATGAGCAACAAAATTTGTTCAAATTCAGTTTCTTTCTTGATTTATTACTTTGGTTTAGCTGTCTTGTAATATCTATAGTCTGTCCAACTTTTTAGTTCTTCTTGATCTCTTTCCTTGTGGTTTTGGCTGATGATTTCTCTTGCTTGTTTATCTCTTTGTCCTGGTTTCTATGGTTGGTGTAAGAAGAGAATGATTTGATACAGAGTGTTGTAGAGTTGCTCCATACAATTCATAGTACTTTGAGAATTTAGGATTTATAGTTTGCATCTTCTACAGTACTTATCATTTCTATTGGTTTTCGATCGATTCTGATGATTCGATTGCTAATTACTTGCAGCTTGACTCTGGAGATGGATATTCAGTCATATTATATGGAACTGGTGCCTTGTTTGCATTGTGGCTAGCCTCATCTCTTGTTGGTGCTATTGATTCAATTCCATTGGTGCGTGCTAAATCTGAATTCCGAGTTTCTTTGGACGTTGAATAAAACATTTTGTATTCCTTTTGATTGACGATTCTAATCGTAACATTCAGTTCCCTAAATTGATGGAAGTTGTGGGTCTTGGCTACACAGTCTGGTTTAGTTCTCGATATCTGTTTTTCAAGGTAACTGCCGGCTTTTAACAGTGGAGGTTCTTGATAATCACTGCCTTAGAGCAAGTACTAATTCCTTATTTACATGCATTTCACAGAAAAGCAGAGAGGAGTTGGGTGCTAAAATCAAAGAACTTAAGCAGCAGGTCCTTGGCTCAGAGGACGATTAATATAGGAGGATTTGATTCCAGTGAGTTTTGCTTGACACATGAAAAAGGACGAATTGCAGAGTTGGATATTTTCTCTAGTTCATATTTAGGAACTTAAAAGAGTACAAAGATATGTCAATAACAAAAACTAGTTACAAGCATAAAAGATAAAAGATTTTGTTGGTTTGTTCTTCTATGCATATCCTGCAAGTATGTATGTACTGTGTTCACTGGCATTGGTTGTTATATGCTTGTGTGTGTAATATCTTATATAATGATGAGACAAAGATATGAAAATACAAATATTTTAAAATTCATTCAATATAATGGATTCCTCACCTGCTGATTCATCAGGGAGAGTCGTCCCATTTTCAGCATTTACGAAAGCAAATAACAAGGGACTCTTGCCGGAGTGAAGAATATTAGTGGTGGGAGCTGAATGTTGGATTTCATCGGATACTGCTGCTTCTTTTTTCAATCATGGCTGGAGAGGGATGGGGACTCTCTTGCGGTTTTTCAGCGACTACCATCAACATAGGGTTTACGGTTCATAGGAATGGTAGCAGTGAGCAAGGAGGCTGGTCTAACCCTATTGATGTGATGTCCTTGTCTAAGTCTAAACTGTAAACTTTTCTGGTGGTGGCAGTCTAGCAAATTAGTATCAGACATGTTAGGGATCTAAAAAAAAATGAATTTGAGTAAATCAAATTTTTCTTTAACTAATTCGAGCAAGTAATTTAGGTTTGAAGTTAAGTTTGAATAACTTTATAAATTTTTTAAAAGAAGTTCTAAAGATTATATAAAAAAAGTTTTAAAAAATTTTAAAAAATAATTTTTGTATCTAAATAAGTTAGTTAAATTTAAATTGAAAAAGTTTTCAAATATATAATTTCAATTTTATATGTTTTGATATGAAATTAATTATATTATAATAATATTTTAATTTGATATATTTAATTTTTAATTTGACTTGAATTTTATTTTACTCGAATTTATTTAAAAAAATTTAAATTGAATTAGAATTATAAAATAGGAATTATCAACTTAATTAAATCAAAATATGTTTACTCAATTTAATCAAACACAAATGGTAATGAGGTTTCAAAATCAGACAATTACAATTTTAAGACCAAGCATCGTGTGGCCCATGGCCCTCAGCTATCTATTAAATACAAAAAATCGAAATTTAAGTGAAATCAAAATAGTTGATAAAGCTGACCGGGGCTGGGGCTGAACCTTCCTCAAAAGAAATGAAAACTAGAGATCAACATGACAAACCTGAAATCAAAAGATATTAGGACTTGTATTAAAAAGCTTCATTACTATTCAGTTGACAACCTTCTCCTGACAGACATGAACATTCATGTTGAGTTAATGCCTGAAACTCAAATACACTCGCACCTCAAAAGGGTTTTATCTTTTTTGATATTTGCAAATGCTTCAAGATTTTGTCATACCATAATCCTAACACATACAGTGTTGCGAGGATACCCCAGCACTACATGTTATTCCTAATATATACAGTTTCCTTATTCCTAGGAGTGATGCGAGGAGACTCTAGCACTTCATATTAAAGTCCCCATCAACCTTCACCTAAAAAAATAGTAAATGTAACTTTAAGTCTTTATACTAGAAATTAGATTGTATTTGTAGCGACGTAAAAATTTCTCTTTCGGTCGCTAATTGAGGCGATTATTTGAAAATTTAAAAATCGACTTTCGGTTTTATTAAAAAAGGGAGTCGCCACTGATCTTTTTTCTAGGTGTGACCGGACACCTAATAAATCATCCTTTTTTAGAAAAAGAAAACTTATTCTTGCACAAAAATAAAGGCCGAATTTAGGTCTACGTCAAAAGCCAGAGTAACGTTGGGTTCGGGAGTCGGTTACGCGCGAGGAAGGTATTAGCACCCTCGCGACGTCCAAAATTGGTATCTTATTAAGCACGTGTTGTCTTGATTTTCAAAAATACGAATTCAATTTGACATTTAAGTGTGATCCGATTGAAGGAAATGAGAAGTTGTAAGTTTTTGGTTTTTTAGAAGAATATCCCTTTTTTAACACGAGCCGACTAACTTCACCCAACATAGCGATGAAATCAATGACTTAATGTTAAAATCGGTACATTGCCTTATTCTTAAAATTAAAATGTAAAAAGTTTCTAAAATGATAGTAAAAAAAATCTAAGAATATTATTGTAAAAAATGCTAATAGTGATGTGAATAATATAAAATATTAAAATATCAAAATATTAGAATAATAATAATTAATATTGAAAAAAAAATAGAAATAAAAAGGTGTACATAATATATATATATTAGAAATAACAATGATGTTTAAAAATAATACTATTAATAATACTACATAAATATGTACATATATAAAAAAATAAATACGTGATAATATTAAAAATATGTACATAATATAGTGTAAAAAAATACATACATAATATAATTAAAATATATACATAAGATAACATGTAAATATATATATATAAATAATATAGTATTAAAGATATATACATAAAATAGTATAATATATATACGTAATATAGAATTTAGAATATACCTAATATATTAAAAGAATATATATATAATATAATATTAAGAAATATAATAATAACAAAAAAAAAGAGAGAGGGAGAGAGTGGGTGATTTCCGGCCACAAGGCCGGCCACCGTCCGGTCACCGGACCGCCGCCGGCCGCCATCGGCGCCACCGTACACGGCAGCCGGACCTCAAAAAAAACTTTTTCGGTAAAAATGGATAAGCTTCCTCCTTTTATTTTTACTTTCGGATAAAAGAAACAAAATAAGATTGAAAGAAAAAATGATAAGCAAACAAAGAACTTAAAACGAGAATAGACGAAGAAACCTCTTTTGCTTTGATCTTTGAATAATCTCCAAAAAAACTATTCTCTCCAAAATCTAGCCTTTACAATAATTCTTCTCCTTGATTACTCTAAAAAAACCTCTCAAAAATCCTTTACAATAACTTTCTTCCCCAAAACTTCTTCCCCAAAACTTCTTCCCCTCCTAATACAAAATATGAGAAGGCTTATATAGCCATTTACAAAATATTTTTATTGTTTATGTCTTCATTTGTAGGTACAAGTGGTGGTGGAGCAAGTGTGGCTAGTGGAGTTGGTGGTGACAAAGGCTAGGATTTAGTTGAGAAAAGTTTAGGTTGTGGGCTAGGTTTTTTTATTTTGATTTGGGCTTAGGGTTTGGGCCATTGGGGTTTTGATGTAAATTGGGCTTTGGATAGTTAAGATTTTAGGTTTTGGGTTAAATTTTGGTGGGTTAGGTAAGGCTAAATTGGGTTTTAATGTAAATAGGTTAAAATTAGCTTACAACAATATTTTTTATTTATTTAAAAAATAAATTAATCATTTCTATAGTTAAAAACAAACCGTTAATAGAATAACCGACGTGTCACAAGTATTTTATGCTGAAATATAAAAAATAATTTATAAATAAATTTTTAACAAAATGATTAATTTACTTAATCTATAGAATGAGAGGCAACCAGACTAGGAGACCGCATATTCATCCCCTAGATGCTAAACTTACTCTATCCTCAGTAGATGCTAAACTTATTAGAAAACTGGAATTGCAAAAGTTGAGAAATACTATCAATAAAATTCTCAACCAAGTCCCTTCTAACATGCAATACAACTAATACAAACAGATAATCAAACATGAAATACAAAAACTGCAAACAGATATATATATCAATTCCTTCCTTCTAACATCCAATACAAGAAATGATAAATCAATTCCTTCAAGAACAAATAGTTAAACCTGAGATTCAAGCACATAACCAACAACCATAACAAAGTTCCCATTACTGGTACCATACAAAAACAAGCATTGTCATTTCAACAACCATACCATATGTTCTTCAACCATAAGATTAAAAAACACATTCCACAGAAAAAGAAGAAGCTGTTTTGCTGTGAAATCTGTTTACTAAGCAATCTCTTTCTAGACTAGTATAACCTTACTCTATTTTTAATTTAGCAGCAGATAGGTAAGACATGAATCCTTTAATCAGCACCCAAAGAAACTATCTATACCCTTCCCCCATTGATTAGGATCTGCAGTTATCCATCAAACCATTCATCATCATCATCTCCATAAAACCTTATCTCATAAAGCTCATCATCATCATATTCATCAGAACCACCATTCTTATCATTTCCAAGCCTTGTTCCTCCACTTCCACAATCGGTATCTGCAACTTCATTCCTTTCCACAACCTTCATCTTCCCTATTTCCACCTTTACCCCTCTCCCCATCACTTTCTTTGGTTTCTTTAGCACGGATTTCACTCTCTTCGTTACAACCTTTCCTTCACCATTGCTCAAACTTTCAGCTTTCACGTTACCACCCACATCTTTCACATCCATTCCCTTCTTCTCATCGTCGCTATCATCAGAGATTTCCACAACAACGGGCTTTTTCCCATTATCTCCCTCCCCAACCTGTTTCTTGTCACGCAAGAAAACATCCCCAGAATAACCTAATGGAAAAAACCCATAGCCCCAATAATATTCTCTGACTTCCCCGTTCATCAGTACATGTTCCGGTGGCGCTGCCACCGCCAGTCCATGAAACCCCTTTCTACAAGTCTGACAAACCAAGCAGCAATCTTCATACTTCTTTTCGTATTCGTACATGTGATAACAGTATGGACAAACCGTCCAAAACGTACTCTTGTGGTCTTCACTCTTTGTCTCATTTGCTGCACCTTTTTCTTGCTTCAAGCAATCAGCTTTGAATCCATTTCCATCGCAACCAATGTTGAAAAAAGGGGTTTCCTTTCTTTGATCGCTCGCAATATTTTTTTGGGAGCTTTGGTTATGGTGTTGTGGTGGATTGAAACCAAAGTTCGTACCTTCTTGAGTAAAAGAGAAGTTGGTATCCATGGGGTTTTACCACACTAGCAGGGTTTCAAATAGGGGCTGCTTAGTGGTGCTTTGCCGCTGTAAATCAAGCAAGGTAGAGAGTAGATATATATCCTAGAAATCTTCAAAGGATACTTAGGCGGCGGGATATGTTAGAGGACTTTAATGACTTAAGAGAGACGACAGTTGGTACGGGGTTTTAAAGGAAATTTTAGGGAAAAAAGATTATATATAATTTTTATTCTAATTTATTCATTGTAAAATAATTAAAAAATAATTAACAAAAATCGCTCTTGTAGTTTTAATCCAACATTATCCATCAATTAAATCTTCGAAATTAATTTTTGTATCTAATTTTATTAAGTTTACAATTTACGTAAAAAAATAATTACATGTTATTTGATATGAAAATTTAGTAATATAATTTATATTAGATTAATAAATATTTAAACGAATACTATCCATGAATTAAATCTTGGAAATTAGATTTTCCATTGAAACTCTGAATGTTCATTAAATTTCGTGGTTAGAATTGACAAAAAAAAATAATGACATGGAAACTAATGTGAAAAATTAAGGCATAATAATTTTCATGTCGATGTCACTGTCGGTAAAATTAATAGAGATTAATTTTTTCATTCATTTTGAGTGATTTGACAAATAATGTAGGTTCAATGATTAAAAGAGATGAAAAATTAAATGGAAGGCTAAAATAAATTTTTTTGTAAAGTTTGAAGGCTAAATAAATCAATATGCTAAAAATTAATAATTCTAAAAAATATATAAAATATAAAATTTTAAAATAAATAAATTTAATATACATATATGGTAAGGTATTGAAACAAAATAGGAAAGATATGGTAAGGAATTGAAACAAAACAGGAAACATAGGTGTCATAAACGAATTACTTTTATTGAAAAATATGGGCGGGCTTTTTAATATGCTTTGTTTTTAAATTATGGAAATTTATAAGTTGTTTTTAGTAGGATAAACTAGTTATTAAACTATGAATTTTTTTTTATTTTAGTTATAAAATTTGTAATTTAAGTACTTATATTATATAATTTAATTATTTTGGTTACTCTCGTTAAAATTACAAACGGTAAGTTAATGTGACAATTAAAAGAATTTGTATAATAATAAATTTAGTCCTCAACTTTTACATATTATATCGATATAGTCATAATTTTAAAAAGTTAGCCCTCAAAATTTACAATTGTTCTCAATTTGATCCTAATTCTAAAAAAACAAAAAAAATAAAAAAATACATAAATATTTTCAAAAAAATATAATAAGAAATTCAAAATTTATATTAATATTAAAAAAATAAAAATCCTCCAACCTCGTCCCTCTCCCTCTATGTTGCTAATCCTTAATTTGCTGTAACTAAATGTATATAATCTCTTCAGCTTACCTCTAAGACTCTAACTAAAGGTAGCTTCAAAGAATGTATTTTTTGTTGTAATTCGTAGACCACTCTATACCATTTATTTTGAAGTCAATAGTTGTTAAAATCAAGCTGATGGTTGGGGTTAATTACAGTATGTCCATTAGGCTCAACTCGAGGTTTAATGCAAGCCTTAGGAAAAAGACTATTGAGTTTTGTTGTGTCCCAAAGTATTTACTTTGCCAAAAAGATTAGATTTGGACAATTATATGGTTTAAAGCATGGAAGAAGAGTTTCACAATCTCGTTGCCATTAGGTACTATACCTACTCTTCTAAGTACTTTAATAACATGAGGAAAAAGCTTTACATATACAGTACTTATGTTTGGTTTGACTACTAGTGTAATAACATGAGAAAAAAAAGCTTATTCATTATATATGTATTACAATAATTAGCCATAAAATAAAAAATAATTAGTAAAATTTTAAACTTGAAACTAGAAACATACGTATCAAACGTATTTTAAATCAACTTTGAAATTGGGGGTCTACAAAAAGAAAAGAAGATAGTTTATGCAATGTACAAGAAATTATTGTTTTGGGCTTCGGTGCTCCTATTACTTGCACTTTGGTGCTTCTATTCTTGGCACTATCGTGTGATCTTGATTTAGGCTTCAGACCCTTGCACTGCAGCTCTTTTGTTTCATAATCCTGGATAATTCATCCCAAGTATCCTATCTTTATTTTCTAGGCACATTAAAGGATGAAGTTTGTTGATATATTGGATCAACGGACCTAGTGATGAAGGAGATTTTGGTCCAACAGTAGAGAAGAGGAAGTCGATCCCCCCTTTTGAGATGTCCCTAGAATCTTATTATAAATAATGGTCGGACCCTAGGTCAGATTTTGAGTTAGATTCTGGGTTGGATTATTTTTATTATAATCATATAACAAACTTAACTAGCTATGATTCTTGAAAGTAACTTGATTATGACTTGATGAAAACTTATGTTTACAGTCTTTCAATACAAAAAATTTATGAGTTCTGATGGTACTAAACTACTCTTGGTTTTTCCTAGATTGATATGTAGATGCCATTCATATAGCTTCTAAATGTGTTGAATAATCTTGTATATGACGAGAATCCTAATTTTGAAGGTACGTACTTAAGGTTTTATCCATATTATCTTACTAAGCTTTATGTTTAACGCTCTGTTGTGTTTGCGCATATGTCTTCCAAATCAAGGCTCGGTGCTTCTCGAGGATTGCAAGCATACACTATTGTTGTCATTGAAGAGTATGGAATATTTATATTTACATTTTTTTATCTAGCGACATGTACTAAAGAATTCATTTAAGGATGCGTATATGACTATTTTATATTACTTTAAGTTGTAATGGTGATATTAACTACAACTATTTTGCTTATTTTAATTGGCCTCGAGGCACATGCTAAATTTATTTTGGGTGTATGCATGCAAGTTTTGGTTTGCTATGCTTTAGTCTGGATATAGAATGGTTTTATATAACTTTAATATGCTAATAAACATCTTGAATGTTTTGACATGATTTTCCCCATTTTGACTATGTTTCATGAACAATGATGTCGACTTTTAACCACTTTTCAAATATGTTTTACAAAAATCTAGTTTGGAGGTATTTTGGAAAGTTTTTTCGACTATTTAAATGTGATTTTTAAGTTACTAGAGCTTGGTTTTGGATATAATGAAGTTTGGGGCTGAAAAAATGAGAGTTTTGGGGTAATTTTTTATCCTAGGGGTATGGGTACCTCAGTACCTAGCCTCAGAGATCTTGCACCCCAATTGACAGAATTCCACAGAAATAGTACAGGGACTAGGCTATCGGTAGCTAAGGCCCTACTTACCACATCACCTATACCTTTTGGGTCATTGCACAGTTTAGTGCAACGAGGGCCCTCCAAGGCTTGAATTTGGTCCTGGACACTTTTGAATACCCTAAACATTTTCAAAATGGTTTTAAAATGTACTTAAAGTCTTTTAATAGATCTAAACTTGGATAAATAATTTTATGAAAATTTTTCTAAATTTTCAAGTTTAGTAAAACTCTTATTTCCTTCAACCCGAATGAATTCACTTTAAGCTGACGAGCCTTAAACATTTGGTTTATTTACTAAAGCTCTCGTTCAAGACTTGCGCTCAAAACAAACAAAATCGTACATTGAGTAATAGGGCGCAATGGTGCTAGCATGTTTCAAAATAATAATCAATTATAACCAAAATAAACTTATACATTTAATATGAAATTCAATTAGAACATAAATCATGTTTACATTTCTTGTCTCATCCTTCTAATATAATGCTTTCATGCTTACTTTCATATGATATATCAACATTTGGGTACATCTATAATGTCATCTCAATTACATATAAATAAGGCATATCATATGAACATTTTCACTTTCTCGTTTCATACTTGAATCCATTGATTCGTTTTATAACCATTTCGGCCCTTAAGGCTCATAATTACTGTATTGTGTGATCTTTCACATGCTATTGTCTATGCTATAATATTCACATACAAAATTCAACATCATTATTCAATATCATTTATCAATTTTCATATTTTTATGACCCTTACTAACTGGACATGGGCTCAATATGGATACACAAAAAATCCAATCATCACACAAATATAACTAGCACTTAGTGCATCATTGGTACATAGCACCTTATTAGTAAGTCCGAAGTATAATGTGCGCTCCATGCCTCATCAATACAAACCAAAGTAAAATTTAGTACACTAATCCTATGACATGCCAACTATACCCAAGTTAATCCAAGACTGCTAATAAGGTATTAATTGTTTCAAAGAATATATATTTTTCATGTCACAAGTCATTGTATATCAATTTTATGTCATAATCAAATCATTTACATATCAATACTCATCATATGTACTAGTTTATACTTTCATCACATTTCATAATTTGATCATAGTATAAATTTACTCATCTGTTATGAGACAAGTATACAACCATTAACTTAACCAATTTAACACTTATCAAGCTATGTATTTAAAAAATAAATCATGAAAGCACAAACTAAAATAGGCTATTTGTCTATGACTTTTACCTTTCCTTTATCTTGAGACGATTCGATGTCGTCTTTAGCTACCTATGATAAATTTGATAATATAAATAATATTAGTTTCACAAATATACATGAAACATAACAATTTAACATAATTTGTATTTTATTCATTTAGTTCCTACATCTGAAATGCTCATGTCTTTCTATATTTAACATTAACCAAAATATGATTTTATATTTATTAATTAGGGGTCTAATACTTTTATCAATAGAATAAAATTTTAACAACTTTCAATTTATTCAATTTAATCAATGATATTAAAAATTAACTATATAACTAAACATTTAAATCTTAAGCTAATTTCACTAATTTTCAATATAATCTTAACAAAATCTATGCTTATATAACAATTAAACATTCATCAATTTCAAGCTTAAGTTCATCAAAAACCTATTAATGGAAACTTAATAATTTGAAATTCTAACACATGGATAAGACATGTAGGTTTGGATGATTATAAATTCACAAAATTCAAATAAAAAGGAACATTTTGACCCTCATAATTTAGGATCGAAATGAAAATGGGAGCCTTCTCTTTTCTTCAATTTTTGCTACGATTTGGAGAGGAAAAAAACATAAATATGAAGTTTCTTTCTCTCTCCCACTAATTTTATGTATATATAAGTGTAATTAGTATCTAATTAATCTTAACTTTAACTTAATTAATTATTAATTAAACTAAAGACAATGGTTTGGTCTCATTTAAGTTAGTGGAGAATGTTGACACACTTATCACTTAAATAATGACATGGATCATAAATGGTTTAATAACTCTAAGGTCTGTAGTTTAATTGCTTATTAAACCCTCAAGCATTTCCTACATTAAAATTTAATAGCGATTGCACTTGTAACGATTTTTCAATTTAATTACTTGATTGTCCCCTAATATATTTTTAAATTAAACACGTAAATTCTTCTATTCATAATTTCATTAACTTGGTTTACAGAATTTAGTTTCAAAATCATATTTTCCAACGCCAATTAAAATTAGGTTGTTACATAAACAATATGACGAAAGTTGATAGGGGATGAATATAGTAAAAGGGAGTAATGAATGCTAATTTGGTGATCTTGTCTACTTTTTTTAAACTTATGGACGATTTCTTATGGTTGCACTTTTGGCATCTGTGCCAAAAAGTGAGAGAAAATGGTAGCAACAAATGAAATCTTTTGTTCTCAGTGGTTATGGTTGCTACATTTCACTTTGTCAAATGGAGAGATGATGCTGTTTTTTTAAAAGATATTGTTGATATATTGTTGTTTATTTATGACCTTGGTACATACTTAATTGATTTTGTGATGAACAAATATATTGATAGGGGGAGTGTGTGATCAAGCATGATTCTACCTCTTAGGGGGAGACATATTATAATTCTCTTGCTATGTGGATTGTTTGGATTGTAAGCTAACCATTTCCTACTGGTTCGGCTACTGTCGGTTAGTCTGGGCCAGTAACGACCTAACCAGTTTTGTCCAACCACCGGTTGGACCATCGGCCCAGTTTCATAGATCGAGCTTGATTCAACCAATTTTTGGTGTTCTCGTTTCAGTTTTTGATTCTCGGATCTAATTTTCAAGTTCAATTACCCATTAAGCCTATTGTCTAACTTGAAAATTAAATTTAAAAAATATCACATTTAATTTAATTAATTTAATTTTAATTTGACAAAAATTAATTTTCCCAAAAATCATTGAGATTTTCCAAATTAATTTTTCAAGAAAATTTTTTAATCAAATTCTATACTTGAACAAATTCTTGTGACCGCCTGATTTAATTCCACATCGAATAAATCAACCCAATTAAATTATTTCTAAAGTCGTAGATTTTTCTTCTGATTCAAATATAGTTCCATCGAGCTCTTGCTGAGCTAGAGGAGGGACCAATCAGACATATACAATTAGGCTTAAGTAATTACAATTATGTCCAGAAGCATCATTTTGATAATTCACAATTTATTTAATCATGAAGTCAGTCCACAAGAAGTATTATTATTGAAAACTCCTTAATGTATACTCTTTACAAAAATAATTTATTCAACTGCTTTGTCCAATGACCTCTTCATGTGTGTGTTACCCTCATATGATGTCCTTGATTCTTTTGAGCTAAATCCGTTCGTTTAATACAATCCTCTATTATCTCATTGTCACCATTGTGTCTTCCTAATGATTAATATGATCATTGTCAACTAATAACCGTGAAAATTTTCTTGTTTGACAACAAACAACTCATGGCCTTGTTCCATATTTATCAACCCACACAATGCCAATGAGAGAATATCATCAACTCTTTAATCAAACTATGAATTTCATTGTTGCTAGTAAAGTCATGCCATACATAAGTCATGTATCCAACATATCGGTTATCGGCTCCATCATCTTTAAAGCATAAGCCTCCACTTATATCAAATCACATGAGTTACATACGCATGGTTCATAACTAACTCGAGATTTAGGTAAGTCACATGATGAATGCCACAAGTGAATCAATTCACAAACGGATGTAGAATTAATTCATCTTGGGTCTAGTCCAATGTATCAGTCTTCCAATGAGTACATCTATATCTCTACCCGTGGAGTCAACTGCTCTGATATATCTCTTCCAATTGGAATTTTAGACGACATAATAATGCTTCTAAGTATTTGAATCAAATTATCAATTTGATTATTTTACAGGATTACGGACTCATTTATATTATCTATGGAAGTAAGTTGTCTTTCTCGCAATGTAAACATTCTTACAGTGCCACTTATTATCAGTTTGAATTTCGATAATCAATGAGTAATTTGCTTGTCACAATTTTGCTATGTATGTAAAACATGAAATATAGAAACACAAAATATGTAATAGTGAAATTTGAAATTAACTTTATCTATTTATTCATCGTTCAAATACATAGAAAATAGTTGTATGTTTATTATAATATGGACACTTTTCCCAACAATCTCTTACTTTTCTTAGTGAAGTAAATGTGTCATATTTCACATTCCTATATTCTCGACATGTTTATTAAAACCCTTAGTTAGAAGAGTCTTAGTAAACGGATCCGTAAGGTTATCTTCAGAAGCTACTTTCACCATATCTACTATTCCTTCGACTACTGCCTCTTGTATCAAGTGATTCTTCCGATCGATCTTTTTGGTCCTCTTGTGACTTCTCATTTTCTTGGTATTAGCTATTGCAGCACTGTTATCACAATACAATGCTATAGCTTTTCCATACTAGGAATGGCTTGAAGATCGGTTAAGAATTTTCGAAGCCATATACATTCCATTTTTTAGCTATTGCAACGTGTACCTTATATTGAGATATCAAGACTAGTTTATGGATGGATTTTTAACAAAAGGACTAGTTTACTTCTAATATAGGGCCATGGAACTTTTACCTTCAAAAAAAAAATTCAAATTGAATTATATACTTAAGAAATTGTAAAAAGGTATCCAATTTGGTATGAGAGGCAACCAAACTAGCTAGGATACCACATGTTCATTCCCTAATGCTAAACTTCTTCTATCCTCAGTAGATGCTAACTTATTAGAAAACCGGAACTGCAGAAGTTGAGAAATACTATCAATAAAATTCTCAACCAAGTCCCTTCTAACATGCAATACAACTAATACAAACAGATAATCAAACATGAAATACAAAAACTGCAAACAGATATATCAATTCCTTCCTTCTAACCTCCAATACAAAAAATGATAAATCAATTCCTTCAAAAACAAATAGTTAAACCTGAGATTCAAGCACATAACCAACAACCATAACAAAGTTCCCATTACAAGTACCATACAGTAACAAGCATACGTCATTTCAACAACCATACCATATGTTCATCAACTATAAGATTAAAAAACACATTCCATAAAAGAAGAAGAAGAAGCTGTTTTGCTGTGAAATCTGTTTACTAAGCAATCTCTTTCTAGACTAGTATAACCTTACTCTATTTTTAATTTAGCAGCAGATAGGAAAGACATGAATCCTTTAATCAGCACCCAGAGAAACTATCTATACCCTTTCCCCCATTGATTAGGATCTGCAATTATCTATCAAACCATTCATCATCATCATTTCCATAAAACCTTATCTCATAAAGCTCATCATCATCATATTCATCAGAACCACCATTCTTATCATTTCCAAGCCTTGTTCCTCCACTTCCACAATCGGTATCTGCAACTTCATTCCTTTCCACAGCCTTCATCTTCTCTATGTCCACCTTTACCCCTCTCCCCATCACTTTCTTTGGATTCTTTAGCACGGATTTCACTCTCTTCATTACAACCTTTCCTTCAACATTGCTCAAACTTTCAGCTTTCACGTTACCACCCACATCTTTCACATTCATTCCCTTCTTCTCATCGTCACTATCATCAGAGATTTCCACAACAACGGGCTTTTTCCCATTATCTCCCTCCCCAACCTGTTTCTTGTCACGCAAGAAAACATCCCCAGAATAACCTAATGGAAAAAACCCATAGCCCCTATAATACTCTGTGACTTCCCCGTTCATCAGTACATGTTCCGGTGGCGGTGCCACCGCCAGTCCATGAAACCCCTTTCTACAAGACTGACAAACCAAGCAGCAATCTTCATACTTCTTTTCGTATTCGTACATGTGATAACAGTATGGACAAACCGTCCAAAACGTACTCTTATCGTCTTCACTCTTTGTCTCATTTGCTGCACCTATTTCTTGCTTCAAGCAATCAGCTTTAAATCCATTTCCATCGCAACCAATGTTGAAAAAAGGGGTTTCATTTCTTTGATCACTCGCAATATGTTTTGGGGAGCTTTGGTCATGGTGTTGTGGTGGATTGAAACCAAAGTTCGTACCTTCTTGAGTAAAAGAGAAGTTGGTATCCATAGGGTTTTAACACACTAGCAGGGTTTCAAATAGGGGTTGCTTAGTGGTGCTGTGCCGCTGTAAATCAAGCAAGGTAGAGAGTAGATAAATCTCCTGGAAATCTTCAAAGAATACTTAGGCGGCGGGATATGTTAGAGGACTTTTATGACTTAAAGAGAGATGAGAGTTGGCACGGATTTTAAAGGAAATTTTAGGGAAAATTTTTTTATATATAATTTTATTCAAATTTAACCAATGTAAAATAATTAAAAAAATAATTAACAAAAATCGCTCTTATAGTTTTAATCCAACATTATCCATCAATTAAATCTTGGAAATTAATTTTTTATGTAATTTTATTAAGTATCAATTTTACAGTTTACTTAAAAAAATGATTACATGCTAATTGACATGAAAATTTAGTACTATAATTTATGTTAAATTAGTAAATATTTAAACCAGCACTATCGATGAATTAAATCTTGGAAATTAGTTTTAAATAATGACACGGAAACTGACGTAAAAAATTAAGGCATAGTGACTTTCATGTGAGTGTCATGTTGATAAAGTTAACAGAGATTAATTTTTTTATTCATTTTGGGTGATTTGATAAATAATGTAGGTTCGATTATTAAAAGAGACGAAAAATTAAATGGAAGGCTAAAATAAATTTTTTTATAAAGTTTGAAGGCTAAATAAATTAATATACCAAAAATTAATAATTCTAAAAAATATATAAAATATAAAATTTTATTAAAATAAATAAATTAATATACATATATGGTAAGATATTGAAACAAAATAGGAAATATATGGTAAGGAATTGAAACAAAATAGGAAACATAGGTGTCAACCTATTATGTTGACAAGTGGATAGCCTTGATAAACGAATTATTTTTATTGAAAAATCTGGGCGGGCTTTTTAATATGCTTGGTTTTTAAATTATGGAAATTTATAAGTTGTTTTTAGTAGGACAAATTAGTTACTAAACTATAATTTTTTTATTTTAGTTATAAAATTTGTAATTTAAGAACTTATATTATATAATTTGATTATTTTAGTTATTTTTGTTAAAATTATAAATGGTAAGTTAACGTGATATAAAAGAATTTGTATAATAATAAATTTAGCCATTAATTTTTACATATTATACCAATTTAGTCATAATTTAAAAAAATTAACCCTCAATTTACAACTGGTCTCAATTTGATCCTAATCCTAAAAAAAATAAAAAAAATATAAATATTTTCAAAAGAATATAATAAAAAATTTCAAATTCTATATTAATATTAAATAAAATAAAAATCCTCCAACCTCGTCCCTCTTCATTGCTAATCCTTAATTTGAAGTCAATAGTTGTAATTCCTGTATTTTTCCTGTATTTTTTGTTGTAATTCGTAGACCACTCTATACCATTTCTTTTGAAGTCAATAGTTGTTAAAATCAAGCTGAGGGTTGGGGTTAATTACAGTATGTCCATTAGGCTCAGCTCTAGGTTTAATGCAAGTCTTAGGAAAAAGTATTATATATATTAGTTATGTCTCGTTTAATTATTAGTGTAATAATTTAAGAAAAATAAAAAATAATTTAACATAACTTTAAATTTGAAATTAAAAAGATATGTAAAATTTTTTATAAAAAATAAATAAAAATATTTTCTTTTCTTTATAATTAAATATTACCAATTGAATTGATTTATTGCTAACATACGTACTAAACGTATTTTAAATCAACTTTGAAATGGAGGGTGTACAAAAAGAGAAGAAGATAGTTTATGCAATGTACAAGAAATTATAGTTGGAGTAAGGTACCGAAGCCAAAGAAAATATTTTTTTATTTAAATTACCGTATATAATATTATTAATTAATATCTAGTTAATTTAATAATAATACAAATTAAACCTTTTTGACCTTTTGTTTTCTTCCTAAATATACAATATAAAAAATAATAATTTAATTTCCAATCAGTGATTATGGAAATATATGACCAATAACAATTAGAGTAGTAATCATTTTGGATAAAATTAAATCAGCGTGGTTATAAACCTACACAATTTAAGTTTTAGATAAAATAAAAAATTATTAATAATTTTCATAAAATATTATTATTATTTTCTTAATTTATGAAATAAATTTATATAGTCATAATTTTTCTATATAAAGGCACATTTTAGTATGTGGGTCATAATTGACAAGTTATACATATAATATTTATAATTGCTAAGAATTATTATAATTTTTTATAATTCTAAAACATTTTAAGAAATTTTATCATTTTTATAATTCATATAGTTTTTAGAATTATTATATTTCAACTACCATTCATCCATATCCTATAATATCATTCATCTAGTCATCACAAAGTTAACATCAAGGGCTGTAATGCATTTCTTAATTTAAGGACTTAGTTCATTGCTAGTTTTAATTGATTTTAAAAAAAATATTTTTTATGAAATTTTTTAGCATTTAAATCATTTTAATAAAAAGTTAAAAATTGAAAGGTTATTATTCTATTTTTAACTCCAAAAATATAATTTAAATATATAAAATGTATCTGTTTTAATATATTCTAATATTCTTTCGGAAAATATGTTAATATTTCACCCCTTGTGGAGTTTTTTTTAACTCCACTGGCATTAGCACCAAATAAATATTCAAAATTTAAATACAAGTTAAATTTATATAATTATTTTAATAGTTACTATATACTTCATGATTTTATATTGAAAACTCATTGATGTTTTTATTTGATAATTATATTACTCATTTATTAAATTAACTTTATAATTATTTTATGGGTAATATAATTAAAAAGGAAAATAGTTTATATTTTATCATATTTATACTGAAAATTATATAATATTTAATTAAATAGCACTAGTTTTTTAAACTTGTGCAATGCACAAATATATTATTATATAAAATAAAGATAAAATATATAGCTAAACCAAAAAAAAAAAATTCTTTTATATTATATCTCATTTAACTTTTAAAAAAAATAACACTTCAAAAGTACTTAATAACAAATAATGCCAAACCAAGTAACTTTATAGGCCATTTATAATGGGAGAACACTTGGAAAGTCTTGCATACTAAAAATAAAAAAGAGTTAAATATAAAATAAAATATGATTGAGTTATATTGTAACACATTAAATATTTTTATTTATTGTATATTAATATATTGAGAAATTTAGTAAAATTTTAATATGTGAAAATTTGAATTTTTGATGGATTAAATTAATTTTAATTTATCGAGAAGCTTTTAGAATGAAAATTTTGTTAATTTGACTATTTCAGGTTTAATCGAGTAAAATACGAGAATTGAGGTAAAATAATAATTTTGCTATTGATGGTTAAACTGGTCACTTAGAATATATATATATATATATATATATGAAATTAAATATAGAATAATTTTGGACTTGTAATGATGAGATGATGATGAGACTTTTTAATTGAAGTTTAAGTGTTGAAATAACATTTTTAACAAATGTTAAAATACATTTGACTTGTTTATCATTCCTATTGAATATTATATTTGAAAAAAATAAGAAACAAAAAAAATGAAAATATCATCATTTTCATTCATTTTAGCCGTTTAACTAAAGGAGAAGAGCTTTCTCCATTTTTCATCATATTTTTTTTCTATTTCTTCAATCTTTTTCCATTTCTTTCTAATTTCTTATCAAATTTTTGTAACAACTTCACCATTAAACCTTTATTTGGCTATTCGTTTCATTATCTCCGTCACCTAAAGAGCTAAGGTTCAAGCAATTGTTTGGGAAAGTGAAGGAGTTGAAGGGATGAAAATTAAGTATGAGTTTTATAGTTTACATCACATACATGCTTAATCTTATATTTATTACAAGGTATTGAGTTGTAGAGTCATATTAATTGTAACACCCCACACCCGTGCCCTACACCAGGATGGAATACAAGGCGTTACTAAACTTAAACACATGCATTCAAACATTAACGAGTCACCAAGACTTGATTAAATTCAAAATTTTTTCAAACTTTTCCAAAACTTCTTATCAGAGGCCTATAAGGCCCAAAGCATCTCTTGGAAATCACTCGGGACTAATTCGGGTCCTTTAATCAACAATAGGAAAATGACCTTTGAAACAAGGCACACGCCCGTGTGGAACTTGAACATGTTCGAGCTGATGGCCCGTGTGACACACACGACCTAAGCACCTAGGGACACGTTCGTGTGAATTAAATTCTAAATTCAAACATCAAGGGTTTTCACACGGCCTGGCACACGCCCGTGTCTATGGCCAGTGTCCCTTACACGGCCATGACACGCTCGTGTCCTAGCCTGTGTCTAAAAACCTTGACATTTTGTTTCTAATGTCAACATCCAATTAGGGGCACACGGCCAAGGCACATACCTGTGTGCTAGACCGTGGCCTTCACACGGCTGAGACACATGGTCGTGTCTCTACCCGTGTGTTTACTACCTTGCATACTGACTTGTAAAATTTATGTGCATGGGACACACAGCCGGACAACATGCCCATAGGGCTGGCCATGTGTCACACACGACCGTGTCTCTACCCGTGTGTTTACTACCATTCATATTGACTTGTAAAATTTACGTGCAGGAGACACACGGCCGGACAACATGCTTATGGGGCTGGCCATGTGTCACACACGGCCTAGGCATACGCCCGTGTGTCAACCCGTATGGACAATATAAAGCTATTTACCAAACCTTATGCCACCCTGAAACAAAATTTAATACTAATCAACATATCAAGGTCTAATTTAATATGAGTTCTCAACCAACAACCATAGCTAAGGCCTATATCCATTTCACAAATTTAAACATGTCAACAATTTCACATTCGCAAAAGACTATCTTTCATTCATATAATGACTTACAATATTAGCCATTTTCATGGCCTTATACAAAATGAGTCAAATACTAAAACAAGACAACACCTTTGGCTTCAAAACAATGTGACACAAAAATAAATCAAAGATTCCTATACATGCCATAATCAAACTGATAAAACTAGTTATACCAAGTGCTTTAAGGATAGTGTGATTGGCTTCTCCAACATAGGCGATGATCCTCGAACTACTTTGGCGGTACTAAAAGGAAATGGAAAGGAAAAAGGGTAAGCATGAGAGCTTAGTAAGTACATATATGCAAATAAGTGTAATTAGAAACATATTCGTCAAACAATGGCTTATCATACTTAAATGATATATCATTTTAACCTCATTATTTTGCTCTTCCTTCTTTTACGCATACTTACTACATCTCATCACATACTAAGGTCTTCGTTCGAAAGTTTAGTATACATACCTATAGTTACCTGTAAATTAACTCAAGTTCATTCTCTCTATTTACATACCTCATTGGAAGTATCGCCAATCCATTCATCGAGTTACCCCTTTGAACACTTGGAAATACCAATGAATACACGGATATTTTAGCTACTTTGTACTTTGTAATACTTGCATATTTTAGCTACTCAAGGGCCTTTTCACCAAGTCAGTACTCGTACTCCATAGCTCTATCGTGTAATGCCCGCTCATTGAACTACTAACAGGTCTACACACAAAGTCAGTACCTGAACTCAATTACATATTTCACTTGTCTCATGAACTTAGACTCAACTCATGAGTTCAGACCACTCAATTTCTCATGCCTTACCTTTTGTATCCTATACTATTTTTGAGGTTCGACGGGATCTCGTATCTAACCTGATGCTGTCCCACTTGTTCATAATGTAAGTTACTCTTATATCGCATTATTTATACTTTCATGGTATCGAGTAGATTATGATACATGGTAAAAATAAAACATTTAAAAGTAAGCTACAATGACACATTATTTACATATGTACTTACCTCAGCACAAAATGATGGGAACGAGCCTAATCCTCGTAAATTTTGTTCTTCTTTCGATCAAGACCAGAATCATGTTTCTCTTGATCTAAAATGTCAAAAGTTAGTTTACTTAATAAAAAAATCATTAAATTCAACTTAAGACTCATACTTTGGTAAAATGACCGTTTTGCCCTTAAACTTCACAAAAATTACGATTTTACCCCTAGGCTCGAAAATCAATTTTTATCTAATTTCCTTATTAGCCAAGCCTAACCAACCATTTATTTCTCTAATGACCACCCCAAATTCTCAATATTTCACAACATTACTATCTATTTTACAAACTTTACAAAATGGTCCTATTAGGGTTTTCATGAGAAGTCTTTTCACAAAAGTTGTTCACTAAACAACCAAGACTCATTTTCTTCCGTAAAAACTCAGCAAACATACAAATAATTTCATGGTAAGTCCCTAGACTATCAATCATTTCACAAAATAGTCCCCTCAATAGCTAGATTAAGCTTTAGGGGTCCCCAAAATACAAAAATTATCAAGAATAACCCTCAAATTGACTTACTAGCTTGTCTGAAATTTCAAGGCTTCAAAACCCTTATTTTTGCTGAGAATTTAGGTGAAGAAGAAGAGGTGAAATGGGTGATATCATCTTTTGTTTATTTTATTTCTTTTTAGTCAAACAAGTCACCAAATTATTACCTAACATTGACTAGCCTAATTCTTTGTCCCTATGGCCAGCCATGTTGCATTTTAAGGGTCTGTTTTCCCTTCAAAGACCATAAATTTTGGCTCTCTAGCTATTTGGTATGTCTATCAAGTGAAATTGAACTTTTACCCTTTATGCGATTTAGTCTTTTTTCATAATTAAGCTCTCAAGCGCTAAAATTTATTCACCAAAATTTTCATGCACCTTTATAATCATGCCGTCACACATAAAATAATATTAAAATAATTTCTCCAACTTTGGAATAGTGGTTTTGAAACAATGGTTCTGACTAGACCCAAAATCGGGCTGTTACAATTCTTCTCCAATTTCGGGATTTTTGTCCCCGAAAATCTTACCGGTGAATAAGTTTGGGTATTGGCCTTTCATAGTCTCTTCAGGTTCCCACGTGGCTTCCTCGACTCCATGTCTATGCCACAAAACCTTCACGAGTGTTACACTTTTATTCCTTAATTTCTTGACCTCTCGATCTAAAATCTTAATCGGTTCTTCACCATAGGTCATATCCAATCTAATCTCCACTTCAGTCGGAGAGATCACATGTGAAGGGTTAGAGCAGTATCAGCGTGACATGGACACATGGACAAGTCGTGGATCTTTTCCAATTCTGATGGTAAGGCTAACCGATAAGCTACTGGTCTTATTTTCTCTATCACCTCATAAGGTCTGATAAAACGCGGACTCAATTTACCTTTTTTACCAAATCAGATAACCATTTTCCAAGGAGACACTCTAAAAAATACTTTGTCACTGACCTGAAATTCAGTTTCCTTTCGTTTCAAATCCGCGTTGGATTTTGGTCTATCCGAAGCTACCTTTAAACAATCACGAATCACTTTAACTTTTTCTTCAGTCTCCTTTATTAAGTAAACCCCGTGAATTCGATTCTTTTTAAGCTTGGTCCAATACAAGGGCGTTCGGCACTTATGCTCATACAAGGCTTCTTAAAGTGCCATTTTCAAACTCGACTAATAGCTATTGTTATAAGAAAATTCAACCAGCGGTAGATACTTCTCCCAACTGCCTTGGAACTCCAGGACACAAAAACGCAACATATCCTCAAGGGTTTGAATTACTCTCTCTGACTGACCGTCAGTTTACGGACTGTGCTAAAATTCAACTTTGTCCCTAAGCTTCTTGCAACTTCTTCCAAAACCTTGAAGTAAACCTTGGGTCCCTGTCTAAAATAATTAACAAGGGCACTCAATGAAGTCTCATAATCTCGAAAATGTATAAGTCGACTAGCTTATCAAGTGAGAAGTCTGTTCACACCGGGATAAAGTAAGCCAACTTCGTCAGTCGATCAACCATAACCGATACGTCATCTTTCTTCCTCGGAGTTATCGACAAACTAGTCACAAAATCCATAATAATCCAATCCCACTTCCACTCTAGGACCATGATAAGCTAAAGTAAACTCGAAGGTACTTGGTGTTTGGCTTTCACTTGTTGGCACTCTAAACATTTTGATACAAACTCCGAAATGTCTCTTTTCATCCCCGGCCACCAATACATTTTCTTCAAATCATTGTACATTTTTGTACTTCTGGGGTGTACCGACAAACAACCGCTATGTACCTCAATTAAAATTTTCTAAATCAACTCGGTATCATTAGGAACACAAATCCTATCCCGAAACTTCAAGCAACCATCGGAATCAATCTGAAAATCTGATTCAGCACCCGATTCACATTGAGTTCTCTTGGCTAACAATTCACTGTCACTCATCTGAACTTCACAAATTTCTTGAAGAAATGTTGGTTTAGCTTTTAACTCAGCTAGAATCGAACCATCCTCTGACAAGGCCAATTGGGCGTTCGTTGCTCTCAGTGTAAATAATGATTTTCTACTTAATGCATCGACGACCTCGTTCGCCTTTCCCGGATGGTAGTCGATAATCAACTGATAATCTTTTAATAATTCTAACCACCTCCGTTGTCTCAGATTTAAATCCTTTTGAGTCATCATGTACTTAAGACTTTTTTGATTTGTGTATACATTACATATCTCTCCGAACAAATAATGTCACTAGATCTTCAAGGCAAACACTATGGCGGCCAACTCTAGGTCATGTGTCGGATAATTCTTCTCATGATATTTCAATTGTCTCAAGGCATAAGCTATAACCTTGCCTTCCTGCATAAGTACGCATCTCAAGCCATTTAGAAAAACATCGCTATAAACCACGAACTCTTTTCCTGACTCGGTTTGTACTAATATTGGAGCCTCAGTCAACAACTTCTTTAACTTCTCGAAACTCTGCTGACACTTATCCGACCATTCAAACTTAACTTTTTTTTGCAATAACTTCGTCATGGGAGTAGCAACTATGGAAGTCCTTTACAAATCGTTTGTAATAACCAGCCAAACCCAAAAAGCTTCTAACCTCAGTCACATTCTTTGGTGGTTTCCATTCAACAATAGCAGAAACCTTGCTAGGGTCAACCCTAATGCCATCACTCGAGACAATGTGACCCAAAAATCTGACTTCACGAAGCCAAAACTCACTTTTACTAAACTTGGCATACAAACAATTATCTCTTTGAGTCTGTAAAACGATTCTCAAGTGTTCGGTATGCTCTACTTCATCTCTAGAATAGATCAGGATGTCATCGATAAATACAACGACAAACTTATCTAATTATGACTGAAATGTTCTATTCATTAAATCCATAAACACAGCGGAAGCATTTGTTAAACCGAAAGACATGATGAGGAACTCGTAGTGGCCATACGTCATCCTAAAAGCAGTCTTAGACACATCTAACTCTTTAACTCTCAGCTAATAGTAGTTGGATCTCAAGTCTATCTTAGAAAACCATGCTGCTCCTTTCAATTGATCAAACAAGTCATCAATCTGTGGCAACGGATATTTATTCTTGATTGTCATCTTATTTAACTGTCGGCAGTCTATGCACAGCCTTATGGACTTATCTTTCTTTTTCACAAATAGCACCGGAGCACCCCACGGTGAAAAGCTTGGTCTCACAAAGCCTTTATCGGTCAAATCTTGTAATTGTGACTTTAGTTCCTTTAACTCAGTCGCAGCCATTTGATATGAAGCAATCAAAATAGGCGTTGTCCCTGGCATTAGCTCTATACCAAATTCAACTTCTCTATTAGAGGGTAACCCATGCAATTCTTCCGGAAATACATCCGTATATTCGCACACAACTGGTATTGTCTCAACCTTTAGTCCTTAGCATTCATTATAATAGCCAAATAAGTTTCACAACCTTTCCTCAATAATTTCAGGGCAGACGTGAAGGATATCACAATAGGCAAATTCTCTCGTTCATCTGATTTAACCCAAAGAGTTTCACTATTTTCACATTTCAATTTAATAACCTTTTGCCTACAATTTACTACAGCATCATGGAGTGCCAACCAGTCCATACCCAATATGACATCAAACTCATTGAATGGTAACAACATCAAATCGACCGGAAGACAGTAACCTCTAACTATCAAAGGATATTTCTTGCATACTTTATTGACTATCACATGCTTGCCTAAGGGGTTCGACACCTTAATCATAAATTCTGTAGACTCAACAGATATGTTTATGCTAGACACCAATTTCATGCACACATATGAATGAGTAGAACCAGGGTCAATCAAAGCAATAACAATATTATCATAGAGAGAAAATGTACCGGTGATCACATTGGGAGAAGATGCATCTTCACGTGTACGTATGGCGTAGGTTCTAGCCGGAGTTCTAGCTTCAGATTTCCCTGTGGTGTCTCTCGTCACATTCTTGCTGCTAGCCCCAATTCCAACATTTTTCTTTGGTATTTCTTTAGAATTTGTGCCACTTGGCCTTGTACTTTGAAAATTTTCTTTCTCGTTCATCTCAGGGCAATCCTTGATAAAATGGTCTTGAGAACCACATCAGAAACATGATCCATCGTTCATTCTACACTTGCCGAACTGACTTGTACTATAATGTTGGCACTTTGGTCGAGAAGATATGGTATTACGCACACTAGCCCCCGATGTAGCCTGAGATTTAGAATTCAAATCTTGCTTCTTACGATCTTTGTACGAGTGCCCAACTGACACATGAGAACAAGAGTAAACGTCTTTGGATTTCTTGGACTGAGATGGAAATGACTTGCTCGAATGTCTCTTCCTTGCATCCCTAGTCTCTGCCTATGTTTTCTTCTTCTCCTTAATCAATTCTTCGACCTTACAAGTCCAATTAACGAGCACTACAAAATCTTTCAATTCAAGGACACCCACTAACAATCTGATATCCTCATTAAGTCCATCTTTAAACCTTCGACACATCTTAGCCTCAGAGGACACACACTCCCGAGCATACTTACTAAGTCGGACGAACTCCCTTTCATATTCAGTAACCATCATGCGGCCTTGTTTGAATTCAAGAAATTCCTTACGCTTTTGATCCATGAATCTCTCACTAATGTATTTATTCCAGAATTCTTCTTGGAGGAATTCCCATGTAACCTTCTTTTGAGGTACCACTGAAAATATGTTTTCCACCAGTGTCATATCGAGTCCCTCAACAAGGATATGGCACACTTCAAGCATTCTTCGAAAGTACAAGATAATTCATCGAATACCTTGATGGTATTCTCAAGCCAAAACTCTACCCTTTCGGGATCATAATCTTTATTTGCACGGAACTCCTTGGCTCCATGCTTTCGAATCTTGTCCACTGGGGGTCTATTCAGTCTCACAAAATCCATACCCTAGGGTGCTACAGGAACAGGTTGAGGAATAAATGGAGGTGGAGGAGGTTGAGCATTCGTGTTCACTCAGACAAACTCTGTGTACAATTCATTCATCATGTGGAGAAAGGCTTCCCGAGCCCCTTCTCCCCCTCCCTAACTAACCGTGAGAGGTCGATTATCGAATGGCATTGCCCCTTTAGTAGGAACCGGTGCATTACTTTTTACATCGTCTGCCATAGTTCAATCGTGACCATTACTATAAGAAAATATGATAACAAAATCAAGAGCCATCACACTATCACAATTTATTTATGGCATGTATAACTAGACTCGTACACACGCTAGGTTAGTTTAAGAACCGACTAAACCATAGCTCTAATACCACTAAATATAACACCCCACACCCGTTCCCTACGTCAGGACGAAATACGAGACATTACAAAACTTAAACACATGCATTCAAACATTTACGAGTCATCAAGACTTGATTAAATTCAAAACTTTTTCAAACTTTTCCAGAACATCTTATCAAGGGCCTATAAGGCCCAAAGCATCTCTTGGAAATCACTTGGGACTAATTTGGGTCCTTTAATCATCACTAAGAAAATGACCTTTGAAATAGGGCACACGCCCATGTGGATAGGAAACACTCCCGTATGGATGGGCAACACGCCCGTGCGAAACTTGAACATGGTCGAGCTGATGGCCCGTGTGACACACACGGTCTAAGCACCTAGGGACACGCCCATGTGAATTTAATTCTAAATTCAAACCTACAGGGGTTTTCACAAGGCCTGACACACGTCCGTGTCTATTGTGTCCCTCACACGTCCATGACACGCCCGTGTCCTAGCACGTGTCTAAAAACCTTGACATTCTATTTCTGACGTCAGCATCCAACTAGGAGCACACGGCCAAGGCACACACTCGTGTGCTAGACCGTGCCCTTCACACGGCTGAGACACACGGCCGTGTCTCTACCTGTGTGTTTACTACCATGCATACGGACTTGTAAAATTTACGTGCAGGGGGCAAACGTCTGGACAACACGCTCATGGGGCTGGCCATGTGTCACATACGGCTTAGACACACGCCCGTATGTCTATCCGTGTGGACAATATAAGGCTATTTACCAAGCATTATGCCACCCTAAAACAAAATTTAATACAAATCAACATATCAAGGTCTAATTTAATATGAGTTCTCAACCAACAACCATAGCTAAGGCCTATATACATTTCACAAATTTAACCATGTCAACAATTTCACATTCGCAAAAGACTATCTTGCATTCATATAATGACTTACAATATTAGCCATTTTCATGGTCTTTTACAAAATGAGTCAAATGCTAAAACAAGCCAACACGTTTGACCTCAAAACAATGTGACACAAAAATAAAATCAAAGATTCCTATACATGCCGTAATCAAACTGATAAAACTAGTTATACCAAGTGCTTTAAGGATAGTGTGACTGGCTTCTCCGACGTAGGCGACGATCCTCGAACTACTTTGGCGATACTAAAAGGAAATGGAAAGGAAAAAGGGTAAGCATGAGAGCTTAGTAAGTACATATATGCAAATAAGTGTAATTAGAAACACATTCGTCAAACAATGGCTTATCATACTTAAATGATATATCATTTTAACCTCACTATCTTGCTCTTCCTTCTTTTATGCATACTTACTACATCTCATCACAAACTAAGGTCTTCGTTCGAGATTTTAGTATAAATACCTGTAATTACTTGTAAATTAACTCAAGTTCATTCTCTCTATTGACATATCTCATTGGAAGTAAAGCCAATCCATTCATCGAGTTAACCCTTTGAACACTCAGAAATACCAATAAATACACGGATAGTTTACTCCTAAGTACTATACAAGTAGCCAAAGCTACCTTGTACTTTGTAATATTTGCATATTTTAGCTACTCACGGGCCTTTTCACCAATTCAGTACCCGGACCCCATAGCTTTATCATGTAATGCCTGCTCATTGAACTACTCACGGGTCTGCGCACAAAGTCAGTACTCGGACCCACATTACATATTTCACTTGTCTCATGAACTTAGAATCAATTCATGAGTTCATACCACTAAATTTCTCATGACTTACCTATTGTATCCTATACTATTTCCAAGGTTCGACTGGATCTCGTACCTAACCTGATGCTATCGCACTTGTTCATAATGTAAGTTACTTTTATATCGCATTATTTATACTTTCATGGTATCGAGTAGATTATGATACATGGTAAAAATAAAACATTTAAAAGTAAGCTGCAATGACACTTTATTTATATGTACTTACCTCGGCACAAAATGATGGGAACGAGCCTAATCCTCGTAAATTTTGTTCTTCCCTTGATCAAGACCCGAATCACATTTCACTTGATCTAAAATGTCAAAAATTAGCTTATTTAATACAAAAATCATTCAATTCAACTTAAGACTCATACTTTGGTAAAATGAAAGTTTTGCCCTTAAACTTTGCAAAAATTACGATTTTACCCCTAGGCTCGAAAATCAATTTTTATCTAATTTGCTTATTAGCCAAGCCTAACCGACCATTTATTTCTCTAATGACCACCCCAAATTCTCAATATTTCACAATATTACTATCTATTTTACAAACTTTACAAAATGGTCCTATTAGGTTTTCATGAGAAGTCCTTTCACAAAAGTTGTTCACTAAACAACCAAGACTCATTTTCTTCCGTAAAAACTTAGTAAACATACAAATCCTTTCATGGTAAGTCCCTAGACTATCAATCATTTCACAAAATAGTCCCCTCAATAGCTAGATTAAGCTTTAGGGGTCCCCAAAGTACAAAAATTATCAAGAATAACCCTCAAATTGACTTACTAGCTTGTCTGAAATTTCAAGGCTTCAAAACCCTTATTTTTGTTGAGAATTTAGGTGAAGAAGAAGAGGTGAAATGGGTGATATCATCTTTTGTTTATTTTATTTCTTTTTAGTCAAACAAGTCACCAAATTATTACCTAACATTGACTAGCCTAATTATTTGTCCCTATGGCCGGCCATGCTGCATTTTAAGGGCCTGTTTTCCCTTTAAAGACCTTAAAATTTGGCTCTATAGCTATTTGGTATGTCTATCAAGTGAAATTGTACTTTTACCCTTTATGCGATTTAGTCCTTTTTCGTAATTAAGCTCTCAAACGCTAAAATTTATTCACCAAAGTTTTCATGCACCTTTATAATCATGCCGTCACACATAAAATAATATTAAAATAATTTCTGCAGATTTGGAATAGTGGTTCCGAAACTACTATTCTGACTAGGCCTAAAATCGGGCTGTTACATTAATGCTTATTTATTAATTATGTGTTAATGTATATTTTTTATTTATAAAAGAAATTAAAGAATGAAAGGGGAATGCTAGCAAAGGAATGGAAATGCTAGTTGATTAAGGTGGATTTAAGCTTTTTCAACTTTTTTGAATATTTTTGGTGGTAAGGAATATGAGAATTCCACTAACATACTTTATATTAAATTAATATAACTTTATTATCTTATTGTTATCAAATTAAATATGTTCTTATATAACAATGGTTAAATGTTCATAAATGTGTGGTTCTAGAGATGTTAAAAAAGTTTGACAATATCAAAGCGATGGTAAAATTTTAAGTAATAGCAAGAAAATGATTTTATAAATGATTTTCAAATTATGTCTCTTTGTGGAAATGTGAATGAAAACTTGAATCTTGATTTGGTAGCTTAAGGTTATGATTGAAATTATTGACTCATGTTATAATAATTGTTGTCTTGGATATTGTTTTGAGATGGTAACTTATTTTAGACATTAATATGGACGGTCTGTAAATAATATGTCAAGACCCTAGTAGTTTAGTTAAGTGGTTAAGATAGAATTAGCATGCCAATTGGGGACTTCTTGTTTTGTACTTCGGTGCTCCTATTATTTGCACTTTGGTGCTTCTGTTCTTGGTACTATGGTGTGATCTTGATTAGGGCTTCAGACCCCTACGTTGTAGTGCTCATATTTCATAATCCTGGATAATTCATCCCAAGTATCCTATTTTATTTTCTAGGCACATTAAAGGATATAGTTTGTTTATACATTGGATCAACAGATCTGGTGATGAAGGAGATTTTGATCCAGCAGTAGAGAAGAAGAAGTCGGTCCCCCCTTTTGAGATGTTTGTAGAATCTTATTATAAATAAGGGTCAGACCCCGGGTTAGATTTCGAGTTAGAATTCGGGTCGGGTTATTTTTATTGTAATCATATAACAAATTTAAATTTCTATGATTCTTGACAGTAACTTGATTATGACTTGATGAAAACTTATGTTTACACTCTTTCAATACAAAAACTTGTATGAGTTCTCATGGTATTAAACTACTCTTGGTTTTTCCTGGATTGATATGTAGATGCCATTTATATAGCTTCTAAATGTGTTAAATAATCTTGTACATGATGATAATCCCAATTTTGAAGGTACGTACTTAAGGTTTTATCCATATTATCTTACTAAGCTTTATGTCTAACACTCTATTATGTTTGCGCATATGTCTTCCAAATCAAGGCTCGGTGCTTCTCGAGGATTGCAAGCATACACTATTGTTGTCATTGAAGAGTATGAAATATTTATATTTACATTTTTTACCTAGCGATATGTACTAAAGAATTCATTTAAAAATGCGTATATGATTTTTTCATATTACTTTAAGTTGTAATAGTGATATTAACTACAACTATTGTAACAGCCCGATTTGGACCCTATTCGAAATGGTGGTTTCGAGACCATGAATCTGAGTAAAAAATATATTTAAAAATTATTTTTTGTGTTTATTATGTGTGAATTAGTGTGTGTGAAAATTTTGTGATTTAATTTTGTCGTTTGAGTGTTCGATTAAATAAAAGGACTTAATCGGGTAAAATGAGAATTTGATGGTTAATTGTAAAAAGGAAAAATTATTGTTGTCTTTCTTGTATGAGGTATTTATGTTGCAATTTGACCAAATGGTTATAGCATGGATGATAATGACCATGAATTATAAAGGTTTTATATATTATTATAAAGGTTAATTTAGTAAAACATGTAATAATATATGTAATAGTAAAACATAAAAATTAAAATAAGCTTTCATAATCCTTGGTTATTGCCGAAACTAAAGAAAAGAAAAAGAAACAAAAGCTTTGAGATATTCTGCCATCCTCAAGCTTGATTCAAGGTAAGTTTTAGCCTGGTTTTTGATAATTTTTACGTTTTTGAGATCGTTGCTAAGTTATCTACAAGGGCCATGTTTGAATTTTTAATTTTGATGAATATTTTGAGTTATGCCATTGTTGAAAGCTTGTGATTTTTGTTGTTTGATGGTAAAAAATAAAAGATATGTGATAGATTAACATGTTTTGTCTTGGAATTTTTGATGATTTTGAGTAATTAGGACTAAATTGCAAAAAAATAAATTGAGGGACTAAATGTTAAATAAATGAAATATATGGACTTGAAAGAACACTAGGAATATTCGGCCTAAACATGGCGTGTGCAAATTTTGCATGTTTTGTGTTTTGTGCAATTTAGACTAAATTGTAAAAGTGTAAATGTCAAGGGTAAAACGGTAATTTGCCAATTTATGTGTCTTTGGATGAATTTGATTGAATATTTATGTTTAATTTATATTAGTTTAGATCAAGAAAAGAGAAAATCAGATTTGGATGTTGTCCATTAGCTGTCCTATTCCGTTTTTCATCGTCCGAGGTAAGTTTACAAGCAAATAGATGTTGTTAATTTTGAATAAATACTAAACCTATATGCTGAAATGAATAGTATAAAAATATATTCATGAAAGCCGAATATGAATATACTTGGAAGTTATGTACAAGTTCGACTCGATTAAGGTACAACATCCGAAAGCCCCGTCTGAACCATAAGATTGAGATATGTGTTTTCGTGTAAGACCACGTCAGGGACGTTGGCATCGATATATGTGTTTTTGTGTAAGACCACGCCTGGGACGTTGGCATCGATATATGTGTTTTCGTGTAAGACCACCTCTGGAACATTGGCATCGATCTATGTGGTTACGTGTAAGACCATTTTTGGGACATCAGCATCGTATTTGATTCGAGCAAGACCCTGTCTGGGATAGTGGCATCAATATGAGATAGCATGTAAGACCACATCTGGGACGTTGGCATTGTATGATATATGTGATTATCCGAGTATCCTATTCAAATCCGAATGGTTCAAAAGGGCAGTGATAAGTTGTGAACGAATGTGTAAAACGAGCTAAAACAATCAGGTATGAGTTAGTTGATTACTTGTTTAAAAATAAGGAAAGTTGGCCTTTTGATATGTTATGCTAATTCTACAAGTTACTTAAGTACACATATGAGCATGGTATAGTAAATTCAACCATATACTAAGTGTATGTACATGATGTTTTATC
Source organism: Gossypium hirsutum (assembly GCF_007990345.1). Classification (NCBI taxonomy): domain Eukaryota; kingdom Viridiplantae; phylum Streptophyta; class Magnoliopsida; order Malvales; family Malvaceae; genus Gossypium; species Gossypium hirsutum. Next base: position 16,948,996 of record NC_053433.1, read on the forward strand.
CTGATTCGTGAGTTTGTGTAGATGAGTGTAAGTATACTTAGTTATATAGTGACATTTTGGTTTCATGAGTTGAATGATATTTTGTTCATATTTTTATATGAACATTCGGCCAAGGTAGTATGATAGTATATGTTATATGTATATGAAATATATGTTTGAGACTAAATGTGATAATGGTGTTATAATTTGGTTTAATTCAAATGATTCGATTATACCATTGAGCTGTTTATTTGCTTATGAATTACTAAGCTTAAATAGCTTACAATGTGGATTCTTGTTTACCTCTGTTTTATAGATCTTGGATTCAAGTTACGAGCTCGAGGACCGTCAGCAAAGTCTATCACACTATCAACCGTTTTTGGTACATTATAAGTTTGAACTTGATATTATGGCATGTATAAGCTAGCTTGTTTTTGGTTAAGTTTGAAGTATGTGTATAACTCAAGCCATGCGAAAATGGCTTAACTTCTATGTTTGAATTCAGTTATGTTTGATTATGGTTAATCCGTTTTGGTTATAATGCTATGTGCTGTGAATGAATGGTATTTGTGATAGGTGTTATATGCTTTGGAAATGGTTTAGTAATGATGTTACTTATGATGTGTAATTGATTATGTATTTAGCTAAAGTTGAAAATTATATTCATGGTATATGTGCGTGGTGTGCTTGATTATATGAATTGGTTTGAGTAATGCTCAAATTGGTGGATGTGTTTTTGCTATAAATATATATGTATATTCGAATGTGAATTGGTCTTTTTGTTTCAGTTAAGTGATGAAATAGATTTGGAAAATATTTATGAGTTACTCATGACTCGGTACTTATGAATATACTTATGATAAATTGGTTGAATATATGTATATTTTAGTTGAATTATATGTTTGTAAGACGAGTTGATTGGAATAAAATGATTAAGAGCTTGGTTGAAGTTTATGTTCATTGATGAGTATGAGATAATTGCATTTGGTTACATGTGTTCGGTTGTAATAACAAAACATTCATTTAAGTCATAAATGGTTAGTTTCGTAAGTGGACTATTACATGGTATTAGCATAAGTAAGTGTTTGGCTTTATTATGTGACTTATGTGGTTGTTTGATATAGATATTTGGTACTATATTAATTAGTCACTCTCTCTCTATATATATAGATATTGTATGGTGTATTGACGTGTGATATTAAGTATGAACTTAATTGATATTTGCATTTTAAAATGTTTTAAAGTGAAATGGTAATTTTATAAAGGAAAATTTCTGTCTTGAAGAATTAGATGTTAACTATATATATATGCATATATGCGCATAAATCATAAATATTAATGAATTCATTTGTTATTATAAAAGTAAATGTACACTTAGGTATTATAATTGGCTGGATATTCATTTAGGTCTATAGTCATTTTTGTTAAAATCGGTATATCCTTTTACGTATAATATGACATATTTCATATTTATTTTGCATACAAATTATGTGACTATAAATATGTACGATATGATATGATTTGAGATAAAATAGTTGTGTTAGTTTATGAATTAAATTTTGGCTGATTTAAGAATCTAGTTTATGTGTACATATATAATTGTTCGGATATGGTGTTTTGTTTGGTAATACCTCGTAATCCCATTCCGGCAATGGATACAAGTTAAAGGTATTACAACTATTTTGCTTATTTTAATTGGCCTTGAGCGACATGCTAAATTTATTTTGGGTTTATGCATGCAGGTTTTGGTTTTCCATGCTTTTAGTATGGATATAGAATGGTTTTATATAACTTTCATATGCTAATTAACATCTTGAATGTGTTGACATGTGTAACACCCCTAACCCCTCCCCATTATCGCATTAGGGTCATAAACATTTCTAATCAATCAGAAGATTTTTTAACATTATAAGCCATGGTGTAAGCTAACTATCAACAACAATATATTATACAGGGGCAGATCATGCCAATTAAATATTTTCTTAATAGTGTTTTATACAATCGAATAATGAATCATGCTATGCAATGCTAATCTTGGTCTTCCATTGTCTACACTCTTATCACTATTTATTCCCTCTTGAAAGCTAGAAGTTGGATACATAACAAGACTATTCCAATTATTAACATCAGAGTATTGGTCTATACTCTGCTTATCTACTTTTGATGATATTAGTAGAATGACCTACTTCACCTAATTCAGGTTTGCCATTTCATTCCAAATCAGAGTAAAAATACTCTTATAATCCTTAATACAAGTTTACGGGACTCTAAAAATAGTCTAAAAACAAACAGGGCCTAATTTGAAATAATTCTAGAAGTTTAGGGTAAATTTCAAAAAATACCTAAAAATAGGGGTCACAAGTTGTGTGGCAAGGCTGTGTGGAACGCTCTAGACTGTGTGACTTTCGAAGTTGGAACACATGGCCGTGTCCCAGCCCGTGTCTCTATCCGTGTAACTCACTGACTTGAGACACATGACCGTGTCCCAACACATGTGTTAGCCCATGTGGGAACTGAACTTATACTATTTTACAACATATTAAGGGCACATGTGTTAGCCCATGTGTGTTGCCCGTGTGTGTCACACGGCCGTGTGAAAGACCGTATCCCAGGCTGTGTGTACCTAAATGTACCTTAAAACTCAAGTTTATCAATTCATACTTACTTAGACACTAAGCAACTCAATTACCAACCATTTGAACTATTTAAAACACAATTAAACATGCTCAAAATAGGCCAAATCAATCATCTAATATGCCTAACCAATTTACCCTCATTGGTACCACATTTTGTATCATCAAACATACTAGAAAAACATCAACCATTCAAAGCTTTTGTTCATACCAAATTTTTCCATAATTGGACTAACATTTAGCTACTTAAGCTACTAACCAAAACATTAAGCTAAGCTATTATACAAACATAGCCTCAACCACTACCATATATACACATAATCATCACTTCACTAGAAAACCAAAATATTATCACATTGTAAACAACCTCAAAAAAAGACTTGAGCTCGGGATTTGTTGTTGGATGCTGTGTTGATGATAAGCTGAAAGTACCTAACCTGCGCACGAAAAACAAAATCACACACTGAGTATAACTTAGTGGTATTTCTATAATTCGAACATAAAAGTAAAATACAATACAATTACATGTTCAAGTTATAGTAAATGATGTTATGCAATATTATCTCAATCATAGTTCAATTCATTGCATACTTAATTAAACATCATTCCTTAAATATGTATCCATTCACTAATTTAGTTCCCAATTCACATTTCATTCTATATTTCACTTTATTCTATCATACTTGCTATTCAATAGCATTGCCATTTTCAAATCATTACTACCTCAAAGTATTATCTTGAGTTTACCATTTACCTCCTTTATTAATGTGACTTGAATTCAGACACGTGGATTCCAACCATCTCATTTTCATATCAAATCCAATACCCCATACAATATACATATACATATACAATATTTTATTTTATAACTATGCAATTTAATACCTTCTTTGTAACAGCCCGATTTTGGGGCTAGTTGGAATAGTGGTTAAGAAACCACTATTTCGAATCTATAGAAATTATTTTAATATTATTTTATGTCTGATGACATGATTTTAAAGGTGCATGAAAAATTTGGTGAATTAATTTTAGCGTTTGAGAGCTTAATCGCGAAAAAGGACTAAATCGCATAAAGTGTAAAAGTCCTATTTTGGTAGCTAAGGGTGTCAAATAGCTAGAGAACCAAAATTTGGGATCTTTAAATGGAAAATAGACCTAAAAAGAGTGCTTTTCCGGCCATGGGGACAAGAATGGTCAAAAAGTCAAATTAGGTGGGTTTTGGTAGCTTATTTGATTAAAATAGAAATAAAATAAAAGAAAGATGATATCAACCCTTTTCACCATTTCTTCTCCACTGAAAATTCAGCCATTGTTGGGGTTTGAAAGCTTGAAAATTTCAGCAAGTTGTAACCCTCTCAAGTAAGTGATTTTGATGGTCTTTCTTGATGATTTTTGTATTTTTAGAACCCTTGTTGCATGAGCTTCTAAATGAGGGGACTATTTTGTAAAATGGTTGAAAATCTAGGGTTTTACCATGAGAGTTTTCATGTTGTTTTCTGAAATTTTATGGAAGAAACTGAATCATGGTTGTAAAATAAGCAACTTTTGTAAATGGACTTCTCATGAAAACCCTAAGAGGATCATTTTGTAAAGTTTGTAAAATAGATAATAATGTTGTGAAATAGGCTTAGCTAATAAGATAATTTGATAAAAAATTGATTTTCAGGTCTAGAGGTAAAATGGTCATTTTGTGAAAGTCTAAGGGCAAAATGGTCATTTTGCCCAATTATGAATTGTTGAGTACTTACATTAATAAAATGATTAAATGTGTGAATTTTCATCATTATAGATCAAGAATTACAAAATCTAGGCCTAGACCGGGGAAAAGCAAAGCTAGTGGACTAAGATGAAATAGTCATCATATTTTTAATACCGAGGTAAGTTGTTTGTTAATAATACACCTATATCTTTTTGATGTGTACTTGAGTTGATATGGCCTAAATTGTCTTGATTTTGAATATACATGTTGAGAAATTTACGTAGTAAAGACTTTCGTTGAACATTTGGAATAGACTTGGATATTTGTACCGTGATACTGGGTGATATGTGTGGTAGTGTAAGACATGTCTGGGACATGCATCAGCCATAGCATGAGAGCCAGTGTAAGACATGTCTGGGACCTGCATCGGCCTCGAGATATTTAAGCCAGTGTAAGACATGTCTAGGACATGCATCGGCATTGAGATGATAGCTAGTGTAAGACATGTCTGGGACATGTATCGGCCCCACGATATACAAGCTAGTGTAAGACGTATCTGGGACATGGCGTTAGCTTGTGGTGTGTTAGTGTAAGACCTGTCTGGGACATGGCATCAGCCTCGCTACATGAAAGCCAGTGTAAGACCATGTCTGGGACATGGCATCAGCATCTTAACCCATGTTAGGGCTATTGTGTATCCGGTAGTATTCCAAATGGTTCAACAAAAGGTTTATGATTTATATCGAAATAAAAAAAGTTATGATCATGTGAAGAGTGGTACAGGTACCTAATTGAAATGTATGAGATATGGGCTCAATGTATGCAATATGAGTTGTATTGGAGGGTGATGAGTAAGTTGTACTTACATTTAATTATGGTACTCATGAATAAACTATGAAAGGTTATGAGCATATTGCTTTATGATAAGTAGTTGTTGTTTATTATCATGCAACTTACTAAGCTTTATGCTTACCCTATTTCCTTCTATTTTCTTATAGTGTCGCCTAATTAGCTCGTGGATCAACGGATGTCGGAGGCATCGATCACACTATCAATCGAAGCACTTGGTATAGTTAGAACTTTTATTTTGATTATGGCATGTATAAGACTCTAACTTTTGAGTTTTGTGTCATTGTTAATTGGCGAATATGTTGGCTTACTTTAGCATTTTATTCATTTTGTATAAGGCCATGGAAATGGCTAAATATTGAAAGTTATTATGTGCATGCGAGCTAGCCTTTCATGAATGTGAAATTATGAGCATGGTTGAATATATGAAATGTACATAGGCCTTAGCTATGGTTGTTTGGTTGAAAAATCATATTAAGTTAGACTTGATAGATTGGTTGGTGTTAGGTTTTGTTTTATGGGTGGCAAAGCCTTGGTAGATAGCCTTATATTGTCCACATGGGTAGACATACGAGCGTGTGTCTAAGCCATGTGTGACACACAGTCAGCCCCACGGGAGTTTGTTTGGCCGTGTGTCCCCTGCATGTAAAATTTGCAAGTCAGAATGCGTGGTAGTAAACACATGGGCAGAGACACGACCGTGTGTCTCAGCTGTGTGGAGGACACGGTCTCTAGCCACGGGCGTGTGCCTTGCCTATGTGCCCTAAATTGGATGCTGACGTTAGAAACAAAATGTCAAGGTTTTTAGACACGGGCTAAGACACGGGCGTGTCATGGCCGTGTGAGGGACAAAGGCACGGGTCATAGACACGGGTGTGTGTCAAGCCGTGTGAAAACCCCTGTAGGTTCAAATTTAGAATTTAATTCCCACGGGCATGGGACACGGGCGTGTCCCTAGATGCTTAGGCCGTGTGTGTCATACGGGCTATCAGCACAGCCATGTTATAATGACCACACGGGTGTGTTGCACTTCCACATGGGCATGTGCCTTGTTTCAAGGGTCACTTTTATTAAGTCAGTTTAAGGACCCGAGTTGGTTTTGAATGGTTTCCAATGAGAGTTTGAGGCCTTGTAGGCCCACATTAAGGAGTTTAAATAAAGTTCGAAAAAGTTTTAAATTTGATCAAGTCTTGGTGACTCGGAAACGATTGTGTGCATGTGGTTAAGTATGGTAATGCCTCATGCCCAGTCCCGGCCTCGGACTCGGGTAAGAGGTGTTACATTGTCACTAATAATCATTCAATTCAAATTCACATCTCATGAAATTGTTTCAAAGGAATAACTCACCTTATATCTATATATACTTACCAAATAATGTTATGTATAAAAGTAGCGTTCTTAATAGTTTATATTATAGAAACACAAACTGTATATTCCAAGCTACTCAACGTCGACCTTGTCTTTCCCTTTCTTACTCGAGCATTTCGGGATGATGTTCGCTACGGAATAAAATAATTACAATAGATTAATAATACACAACTCAATTTTCATTAAATTTCAAATGTTACACCACGATTTGCTTAATCCCCAATTTAGTCCCCAAATCGAGACTAATTTTAATATCCATATTTAACCTCAAATTTTTATACTAATTTCAATCTAAGCTAAATTCAGCTCTCTATTTTCAATTCTACCCCTTAATTTCAAAATTTTCACAATTTAGTCCCTATTGCTTAAAATCAACAATTAACATCACTATTTAGCCCCTTTACACTTCTAATTTTAGAATCTATCAAATTAATCCCTATTACTTAAACTATTCAACAAGACAACATCTAAAATCTTAAACAATATTAAAAATTATAACATGGGTCGTGTAACACCCCTAACCCGTATTTGTCGCCGGAACAAGGTTACTGAGCATTATCGGACAAACAAAATAGTAAAGCATTCAAATCATACATCAATGCAAGCATAATATAATTTCATTCAAATATATTCATAATGTCCCTTAAATAAGCCCTCGAGCCTTAAAAAAAATACTATAGAAACAATCCGGGACTAAATAAAATGCATTTGAAAATTTTAAGAAAAATTAAAAATTATGGACCGCAGGGGTCACACGTCTATGTGGACATTCGAAATAGGGACACACGGTCGTGTCCCAACTCGTGTCCCTGCTCATGTAACTCACTGACTTGGGACACATGGCCAAGCCACACGCCTGTGTGCCAGGCCGTGTAACCTTCGAAAGGGCCTCACATGCCTATGTGCTAGGCCGTGTGCTAGGTCGTGTAACTGCCTAACTTGTATGCCTTAAACCTATAGGGTACACACGACCGTATATCACACACGACTGAGACACTCGTGTCTCAGTCCGTGCAGCCCTAAAATAAACCTTAAAACACAAGTTTACCATTTCAAGTTTGCTTGAACATTAAGAAACCTAAATACCAACCAAAATACCAATTCAAAATGACATTAATTGAGCCAAAAACACACCAAAACCAACCTAATAAGTGCCTAACCAATTTACCCTAATTGGTATCACAAGTATATATAATTCTACATCAAAATAAACATCATTTCGATTCATCAATTCACTCAAGCAATACCTAATCAAAATACCTATCAAAGGTACGACAATCACAACATTTCAATTATATATATACCATACATACTAGCATAAAAATAATACCTCATTCTTATGTAATATGTAAGTTGGTTATTTGCACAACATATCCTTCATAATATTTACATAAGCCAAGCATTAACTAAAACCACACAAGAGCCTATACATGCCATATAATCTGAATTAAATATTCCAAAAACTACCGAGATGAGCTGGATAGTGTGACTTGAGTGCCGGTCCGGTCGTCCAACCTTTCGACAATCTAAAATGACATTAAACAATACAAGTGATGATCGTGAAACTAACTAAAAATTTGACTTAAGGCAAGCGTACCTATCGAGTAGTAGTATAGTTATGGTGAGACCAGAAATATCGTATCCACGAGGACTAAAAGTACTAGTAATTACTATCTTTTTATTATCTAGCCTAAGAATTAAAGGATGTTTTTAAACTAAACTAATTTTCTAATTTAACTAAGATTACAATAGAGATGAAAGTTGGAAAATACTTTAGAAAAAACCAATAGAGAAGACAATACCCAAGAAAGAATCCACTTAGACTTCACTTATTACCTTTGACTTAGACAATTTATTCACTTGACTTATTCCGTAGAAATCCATGATTTATGTTATTATCCATTTCGAGACTAAAAACAACTGACTCTCGGTTAATTAATTGAAATCTCTTTCTAATTAAAACCCCTATTGTCGCATTAACTCGATCTATGGATTCCTTTATTAGATTTGACTCTAATGTGGCAGATTTATGTCATCCTATCTCTAAGATTGCATTCAACTCCGCTTAATTATGGATGATCTACTCTTAAACAGGGACTTTTTCTCCACTGAATAAGCACATCAAGAACCTGAATTAATATCCTGGAATATTAAAGCAATGGTTAAAGCTCACAATTAAGAATAAGAACAAATATTTATCATATAAATCAAAGAGTAATAAGATTCATCTTAGGTTTCATCTCCCTTAGGTATTTAGGGGGTCTAGTTCATAACAATAATGAAAAACATCTCAAAGTTTGGAAAACAACAAAACATAAAGAACCCCAAGAACTTCTAGGAAATTGGATGGAAATCTTCAATCTTGATGTAGATTCTGGCTCCAAGGTGATTCTGATGGCTATTCGTGAGTATTTTCTGCCTCCAACTCAGTCTGTCCCTCTAATCCTCTTCTAGGGTGTTTATATAGGCTTTAGAATGCTTCAAAACCCTCAAAAGTGCCCTTTTTCGAATAGAACTAGGCTTGGGCTCGGCAGAGACATGGCCGTGTGCCACGCCCATGTGAAGGTGCTCAGGCCGTGTACAATATTGAGTTGGTTCTTAGTCGACACGGCCATGACACACGGGCGTGTGGTCTTCCCATGTGTCACACACGGGCGTGTGGAGCACCGTGTGGAAGTGCCTAGGCCGTGTGAAACAATGATTTAGGCCCAATTTGTCCGTTTTTGGCCGATTTCTTGCTCTTTTTGCTATCTTAAGCTCTCTTGAGTATAAAACATGAAATTAAAGGATTAGGAGCATCGAATTCACTAAAACCAAAGAGAAATTATTCATAAATATGCCAAGCATGGGGTAAAAATATGTATAAATTACGGTTTACCAAATATCCCCACACTTAAGCATTTGCTTGTCCTCAAGTAAAATCCTCAACTCACAATCAAAATAAATTCTTATCAACTTATAATTCTCATCAATAATGTTTCAATATAATTCACAAGTAATCATTCATGGAAAATTTAACTAAAAGAACATTAAAGCTTCAAATAGTCAAAGTTGATCATTTTAAGCATAAAATTATAGGCATCCCCCTTTATCCAAGTAATTATCATTAATTCCAAATTGACATTGATTGACATCCTCACTAAAGGTTCACTCAAATCACTCAATATGCTTAAGGTTCAATGATTAAGCACTCATTAGTCAAACATGAAAGTTATTACCATAGGATTGCATGAAGATCAAATCTCCACCATTGTAAATGAGATGATACACAAATCAAAAGATCTTTAAAGGGTTGTAAAGGGGCTTTGGGATAAGGTATGGATAAAGGCTGAAAAAGAAACGGTTAGAATCGAGATTAACGTGATAAACCTAACTGGAAAAATAAATAACATCACTTAAATAAACATGATGTTCATCTGAAAATATGGAATTAAGTACTTAAGCTCAAAAACAAAGAATTACTACCAATATGTATGGTTTTTTTTAAATAAGAATAATTGTATAAGAGAAAATTATAAGATTTGAAAGAAAGACAATAGTTAGGCAATTAACAAAACCAAATCTCGACAAAAAGGGGCTTAATAAATTAGGAAAAATTCTCAACGAATCAAAAAGTATGATATAGGGGTTAAAATTGAGGGTAAAATTCAAAAAAAGATAGTTTGTTAAGCTTAAAGGGGTTCACTAAGGGTTAATCATGAGGGTAGGCTTTTTATGGGGTAAATGGGTTAAAACCTAAGTGCGTTTATCATTTTAGTATATCAAATCAAGGGTGTGGTCTCGACATGTATAATCGATGCAAGTTCTAGAATAACAAATCAATGTTGACACACTCATAACCAATAAAATCAATGAGCAAGAAAGATATATGCTCTAAAAGGCTCAAAATCTCATGAAAATTATGGGTATTTGATGTCAATCCTTGTAAACTCAAAACTTCAAGATAATACCTCAATTTAGGGAAACAACCTAGCAATTTTATTTCTCAAAAGTTTCAACTTATCATACTCGATTCTCTAATGTCTTAAAGTTTAAACAATCAATGCACAGTTACCTATGATTTACTTTAAAAACATAACAGAAATCATAAATCAATCAGAATTCACTCTAATACTGATATGAGAAAATTATTTGAGAACAAGATAAAAATTCAAGGATTTCTGATAATCACATAAATAACCTCCCCACAGTTAAGATGTACATTGTCATCGATGTACAAAGATATATAATATTAATATAAGCATAATATCAAAAGAAAAGGAGAAAAGCGAAACTGCCCTGAATTTTTGGATGAAATCCTTGGAATAGTGAAGGCTAGATTTGTAGATATAACCAATGAAAGACATGATTCTGAGTTACTAATAAAAAAATAAACACTATTGTGGAAGAGAATTAAGGCTTACTTGATAATGACCATTAAGATAAACATAGTTCAAAATCTAAAAACATAAGTCTTCAAAAATAAATAAAAGAAAGATAAAATAAAAATAAAAATAAAGATAAAAATAAAAATAAAATAGATGGACTCAAAGGTCCTCATCATCAGTGTCGTGAGCTGGTGGCGCTGGAGGAGCGATATGGAGGTGCTCACGAATCTGCTGCAAAGTCTCATCGATACTTTCGAACATCGTATCAAGACTTTAAACCTCTAAGAACAGTACTGATGGAAATCAGTGAACTCCTCGAATGACACTCCTCAAAAGCTAGCAGTGGAAGGAGCGTGAGGGTGACTTGATGGTAGAGGCTGTGGTTGATCCTCGTGAGGGGGAGGGACATCATTAGCAATGTCCTCTGGCTCATCCTGGTCATCAGACTAAACGAGTCTGTACTGAGGGGGGTCAAATCCACGGCGTCGCTCTATCATCCTCATGTGGATCATGCTAGATATTCCCTGAGGAGTCATCTGACCTACTAATGTGAGTGTCGATGACATCTCTGGAGTGTCGAAGAGGTCGAAGTGTCGAGCGATGCGAGTCACGTCGGTGGTGTTAACTACTCCAGTGCTCTCTCTGCTCTCAGTCAAAGTGTAAGCCAAGATGGCATTAATGTAGCGTAGTGCTGGAGGGAGAGACGTCGCCTTTGAGTGACTGGCATCATAGGGAATCGTGCTCGCTGTAAGGTCGGTCTAACAGTAAGATGGCGAATAGTATATGTGACGATAAAGCTGTAGAAAATTCTCTAAAGCCATGAACTCCTCCGTGTAGAGGCCCAAAGCAGCTCCAAACTCGGGTACACTCATATGCCTGACAAGTCCACCAAGTCTAAAAACGATAGTACCAGCCTCGTCATGTATATTCATCACGTGCTGTAGGTGAAAAGTAGTGCAGAATTCCAATGTCAACTCTAAATAGGTAGGCTCGATAATTGAAAAGAACCGATCTCACGGGGCAGTATCGAGATGGAAGCGAACAAGATGAGCAAGTTTGACCTACTCCAAAGCGGCCCAATCGATACATCGGCCCACACCTAGCGATCGTACGCGAAGAAGCTAAAACAGGTCTTCCTGTGGGTTTAATGAGAACCGAAGTAGAGGGTGGTGAGATTCGGTTGAAGCGCTCGATGAGGTTGCGCCAAGACCCTTCCGCTTTTTCGAAGCGGGGACAGCAGTCTTCTTGCCTCTTGTGTTTTTCATGTTGTACCTGTAAAAATAAAAGGCTGTATCAATAAATATTGTAGCACTAAATAAAATCCAAATAATCCTAAAAAAAATTTAGGTCCTAAAACAGTATGTGTAGAGACTAAAAATATGTAAAAATTAGAGTTTTGAGTCATCATTAATCAAGAAGTAAAAAAGGACCAAATAACTAAGTCTAAAACTATAAGACAAAGTCCTAAAAAGTGATAGAAACGGGGAATAGTGCAACAACAGAATAGTAATACTACTCAATTATAACTTGAAAAAAGACTAGAACTAATATAGTAAGACTAACAGGATTATTTATTATTAAGATTAATACTAATGAAAATAATTGAAAATAATATAACAAAAATAAATAAAGGGACACTAATACTAATTAATATAAATAAATAAGTATAGTAAAGAAAAAGAAAGGGTAAAAAGGGGTAACCGAAGCCGGTGAGGAGGTGATGGTCAGACGGCAGCGAGGCAGCGGGGGTGAAGGTCGGGTTGGACGAAGGTGCTACTTGTTGGTGTGGCAGCGTTGGGGGAGGCACGGGCATGGCAGGTAAAGCCGTGTGGTGCGTGGTGGGGTGGGGTTGTGGGTATGAGGAAGAGTTGAAAAGGAAAAGAAAATAGAAGAAAGAGATGGAGGAAGGAGGAAAAGAAAAGAGGAGAAGAAGGGGAAGCTAGGGGTGGCCCGACGGTAGGGGGAGGGAGGCTGCGGCGGCTAGGGTTTGGTGGAAGAAATTTTGAGAAGAAGAAGAAGAAAAAGTTAGGGTTGGGGGTTTAAAAAGGGCACACTGTCATGTGAAGCCTGTGTTAGGCAACATGGCCATGTCACACGCCTATGTCACACGCCCGTTTGGGTTGTGTTCAGCCCGTGTTTATCGCAAAAATTTAATGTCTAATCGTCCCACGGCTTGAGGAAACGCCCGTGTGGCAGAGTCTCGTTGGTACACAGGGTCGTATCGCACTGCCGTGTGCAATGTTGTTCGCTTCTCCCACGCCCGTGTGGTGTCTCACACGCCCGTGTGTCCGAACACACGGCCGTGTTCCTTGCCCATGTGGCTCCCTGACTTATTTAAATTTGAAAAATTTGTTCCAGTTTTCACACGTCCTAAGACACGCCTGTGTGTCCCGGTCGTGTGCTTCATACAGCCATGTCGCATGGCTGTTTTGATTGAATTCATGCCGTGTGGCTCGATACTTGGGGAATTTTTAGCCCTGTTTTCATACGGTCGAGGACACGCTCGTGTGGGCCACTGTACCTGCAAAAAAACATTAAAAATAGTTGAAATAAACTAGTTAGTGGTGTTATTGCTCGGGTTGCCTCCTGAGAAGCACTTATTTAGAGTCTAAGCTCGACTTACCTCTCATTCGCATGATTACGGCTGATCGCGGAGTCGAGACTCCTCACTATCAATTCTATTATCCACATAAAGTTTAAGTCGAGTAATATTTACCTTAAAAGTGCCCAATTGAGAATGATTTACCTCGACTGTACCGTTTGGGAAAACATTCAGTACTGTGAAAGGAGTTGCTCCATCTGTATTAAGCTCTGAAGTAACAATTCGGGGGTCCTTGACTTTATCCCCAACTTTAAATTGCATTGTTTCATCCCTAGGCTTATCGAGGTGTCGCTTTGATTTTTCGTGTACTTTTGGTTTCTCCTTGACATGTGTTTGCCATTCATCTAGTTCAGTGATCTGAAGCCTTCATTCTTTGTGGGTCGCTCCGTTCTTGTTGCTTTGATTAGAATGAGGCAATATCACGTTCATCTTAGGAGATTCTTGCAAAGAAGTTTGAGTTGCAACATTACTCAAATTAACAGAATTTAAACAATCATCTCGATTACTCGATATATTAGCAAAATCACGAGCTTGAAGCTTAATCGTGTCATCACCTACACGAAGTATCAATTCACCTATGCCAACATCAATGATAGTTCTAGTAGTTGCTAAAATGGGCGTTCCTAAAATTAAAGGTACGTCACTATCCTCGTCCATGTCTAGAACAACAAAGTCAACTGGGAATATAAATTTATCAATTTTGAAAAGTACGTCTTCAATAATACCCCTAGGAAATCTAATTGTTTTATCCGCCAATTGAATGCTCATCCTAGTTTGTTTGGGTTTCCCTAGATCTAGTTGTTTAAACATTTTATAGGGCATGACATTAATTCTAGCCCCTAAATCAGCCAAAGCATTGTTAACAGCTAAACTACCAATTAAGCAAGGAATCATAAAACTTCCTGGATCTTTTAGTTTGTTAGGTAGCTTATTTTGTAGAATGGCTAAGCAAACTGCATTCAATTCCACATGCAATGCATCATCCAACTTCCGCTTATTTGCTAAAAGCTCTTATAAAAATTTAACTGCATTTGGCATATGCGAAAGAGCTTCAATAAACGGTAAGTAATATGTAATTTCTTTAATAATTTAAGGAATTTACCAAATTGTTCATCTATGTGGTCTTTCATTGTCACACTGGGGTATGGTACATCAGGTTTATATTCTCTACTTACCGGTTTTTGCTTACTGTGATTCACCTCATCCTTACCTTTACTTACCATAAATCCTCGCCTCGGTTCAGGTTCAGGTTCAACTAACCCTTCTTCATCACTAACAGTAATCGCATTAAGCTACTCTCTTGGGTTAGTTTCAGTATTACTCGGCAAGCTACCTTGTGGTCGTTCAAAAATCATCTTTGCCAACTGGCCTATTTGATTCTCGAGCCCTTGAATTGATGCTTGCTGATTTTTAAGAGTTGTCTTGGTGTTTTGGAAACGTGTTTCAGATACCGCTATGAATTTCGTTAGCATCTCTTTAAGGGTCGGCTTCTTTTCCTGCTGGTAAGGTGGTTGTTGAAAACCCGGAGGATGTTGTGGTCTTTGATTTCCTTGACCACCCCAAGAAAAATTGGGACGTTCCTCCAACCTGTATTATAAGTGTTACTATACGGGTTATTTTGAGGTCTATAATTATTACCCATATATTGGACTTGTTCCTCGTCGGTGCTAGGGTTGAAGGATGGATAATCTGTGTTATGTACTCCTCCATTTGAATCACACCTTATCACTGGATGTACCTGAGTAGAACCATACAAACTGTCAATCTTTTTATTTAAAAGTTCTACCTAGTTAGATAGCATAGTAACCGCATCGAGGTTGAAAACACCAGCTGCTTTTTTCGGCTTCGTTCTCATGACTTGCCACTGATAGTTATTCAGTGACATCTCTTCAATAAATTCGTAGGCCTCTTCAGGTGTTTTGTTGTTTAAAGTTCCACCGACGGCTGCGTCGATAAGTTGCCTTGTTGAGGGGTTCACATCGTTGTAAAAAGTCTGAACCTGTAGCCACAGAGGTAACCCATGGTGAGGGCACCTTCTCAACAAGTCCTTGTATCTCTCCCATGCATTATAAAGAGTTTCTAGATTCATTTGCACAAAATAAGAGATATCATTCCTTAATTTAGCCGTTTTAGCCGGCGAGAAATATTTAAGTAGAAATTTTTCGGTTATTTGTTCTCAAGTAGTGATTGACCCTCGTGGCAACGAGTTCAACCACTGTTTAGCTTTATTCCTCAATGAAAAAGGAGATAACCGAAGGCGTATGACATTATCAGAAACACCATTAATTTTAAAAGTGTCGCAGAATTTCAGAAAATTTGCCAAATGAGTACTTGGATCCTCGTCCTGCAGACCATCAAATTCAACAAACTGTTGTATCATTTGAATCGTGTTAGGTTTCAGTTCAAAATTATTTGCAGCAACAACAAGTCTAACTATACTCAATTCAGTTCCTGTTAAACTAAGTTTAGCATAATCATACATAGTGCGCGGAGCAGGATTCTGTTCTACTAGATTTGCAACAATCGTAGGAGGTAGCAGATTATTCTGATTATCAACCATCTTCTCATTTGTAGTATGGATATCGTCCTCTTGCCCTTCCTCTATGTATTGTTGGCTTTGCCTAATTTCTCTTCGGTTTCTACGAGCTGTGTTCTCGATCTCACTATCAAAAAGTAGAGGTCCTAACGGGTTCCTCCTAGTCATAAACTAGAAACACTTGCCAGAGGCAAATGAAAGAAAATTTAGAAAAGAAAAATTAAATTAAATAAAAAATAAATTGCAATAAAAGTAAAAATAACCAAAGTAATAAAAATCAAATGTTTCTAATATCTTAGTCCCCGGCAACGATGCCAAAAACTTGATGATCGTGAAACTAACTAAAAATTTGACTTAAGGCAAGCATACCTATCGAACAGTAGTATAGTTATGGTGAGGCCAAAAATATTGTATCCACGAGGACTAAAAGTACTAGTAGTTACTATCTTTTTATTATCTAGCCTAAGAATTAAAGGATGTCTTTAAACTAAACTAATTTTCTAATTTAACTAAGATTACGACAGAAATGAAAGTTAGAAAATACTTTAGAAAAAACCAATGGAGAAGAAAATACCCAAGAAAGAATCCGCCTAGACTTCACTTATTACCTTTGACTTAGACGATTTATTCAATTGACTTATTCCGTAGAAATCCATGATTTATGTTATTATCCCTTTCGAGACTAAAAACAATTGGCTCTAGGTTAATTAATTGAAATCTCTTTCTAATTAAAACTCCTATTGTCGCATTAACTCGATCTATGGATTCCTTTATTAGATTTGACTCTAATCCGGCAAATTTATGTCATCCTATCTCTAGGATTGCATTCAACTCCGCTTAATTATGGATGATCTACTCTTAAATAGGGACTTTTGCTCCACTGAATAAGCACATCAAGAACCTGAATTAATATCCTGGAATATTAAAGCAAGGGTTAAAACTCACAATTAAGAATAAGAACAAAAATTTATCATATAAACCAAAGAGTAATAAGATTCATCTTAGGTTTCATCTCCCTTAGGTATTTAGGGGGTTTAGTTCATAATAATAATGGAAAACATTTCAAAGTTTGGAAAACAAAAAAACATAAAGAACCCCAAGAACTTCTAGGAAATTGGATGGAAATCTTCAGGCTTGATGTAGATCCTGGCTCCGAGGTGATTTTGATGGCTATTCGCGAGTATTTTCTGTCTTCAACTCTGTCTATCCCTCTAATCCTCTTCTAGGGTGTATATATAGGCTTTAGAATGCTTCAAAACCCTCAAAAGTGCCCTTTTCTGAATAGAACTAAGCTTGGGCTCGGTAGAGACACGGCTGTGTGCCACGGCCGTGTGAAGGTGCTCAGGCCGTGTGCAATATTGAGTTGGTTCTTAGTTGACACAGCCATGACACACGGGCATGTGGTCTACCTGTGTGTCACACACGAGCGTGTGGAACACTCGTGTGGAAGTGCCTAGGCCGTGTAAAACAATAATTTAGGCCCAGTTTGTCCATTTTTGGCCCATTTCTTGCTCTTTTTACTATCTTAAGCTCTCTTGAGTATAAAACATGAAATTAAAGGATTAGAAGCATCGAATTCACTAAAACCAAGGAGAAATCATTCATAAATATGCCAAGCATGTGGTAAAAATATGTATAAATTACGATTTATCAACAAGTAAGTTTAATGAAGCTTAGTAAGTTCGTCGTATTAAACGATAAATCTTACTGAACTAATTATAATAATTGAAGCAATAATAATCATCCATGAGAACTTCTTATCATTCACAATTTTAATCGATAAATTCATCTATGTTCAGATCAATATGGAATAAGTAACATATCTTTAAAATTCATTAAAAAATTGCCTTATTAAGATTTTCCATTCGAAGAATGACTTACGGGTAAAAGTACATTGTCAGATAGACCGAACACATCAGGTAGAAGCTCATAAAAGCTGATCCAATTGAAATACGCCAACAGAAGCTCATAAGAGCTGATACACCTGAATCACACCAAATAGAAAGTATAACGCGAGAGTTCACAACAAATACTGAACCTCGGTTTACTTGGGTAATATACCAATATCTCCTTCCAGTACCATCTCCACTCCAAACCCCCGTAATACACCAAAACACGAATGTTCTCTGTCCTGCGTTCAATTCAAAACGAACATCAAATTCAATATTATAACTCATATAATGATTCATTTCCAACAATGGAATATATATTATATCATGCAATACCAATCACCTATTTATATAAATATTAAATTTTAACTATATGAACTTACCTGGACTAAATTGTAGTAGTTACAAAATTTCAGGGACTATTCAACTATTTTTCCTTTTCCATGAGTATCTATGAGATCTTGATCTAAATATAAAATTCCTCATTTATCAACATATATTTCATTTCCAAATTATTTTACAATTAATACCCTTTTATTTTTAAATTTACCAATTATCCTAAACTTTTACCATTTTTGCAATTTAGTCCATTAGCTCGAAATTCATCAGATTAACCAATTTTCTCAAGCCAATATTTTATCCAAATATACTAGGCCCTCAAAAAGCCCCTAATAAACATCAAATTCACTATCAAATCCTAATATTTTGACATTTTCACAATTCAATTCTAAAATCAAAATCTAACAAAAATCACTTTACAAATTCATCAAATAGCATAATCAAAGCTCCAAATACATGACATTGATAAAAAAACATTCAATATTCATCAAAGACAACTTCCAAAATTTTTAACAGAATAAAAAACAAAGGTACATGCTAGCTAGACCTAGTTGCAACGATCTCAAAAACATAAAAATTACAAGAAATGGACTCGAAATAGACTTACATGCACAGTATTAAGTCTAGCTGATTCTCCAAGCTATTCTTCCATGGCTTTTTGACAAAGATGAAGAAAATATGAAGAAATAAAGTTCTTCCTTTCAATTCGTTTTATTTTACTTTTGATTTATTTACAAATTTGCCATTAACCATAGAATACTTTAACATTTTAATATCAATTACCGTTCAACCTCATTAATTATGGTTTAATTTTTAATTAAGTCCTTCTTAATTTATTAATTAAACCATTTAATCACCTGAATGCATTAATTAACAAGTTTTGCATCTTTCCCAATTTAGTCCTTTTCTCTTAATTAACTATCTAAGCGTTAATATTTCTGAAACAAATTTTACTATGACTCTAATGAATCTATAAATATTCTAAAACTAATATTTATGAGTCAACACGATGGAAATTTTTGGTCCCGAAATCAGTATTCCATCACTACTAAAAATCGAGTTGTTATAACTCTCCCCTTTAAGAAATTTCGTCCTCGAAATTGTTACTTGAAAATAGATTCAGATACTATAGTCTTATTGATTCCTCAGTTTACCAGGTAGCTTCTTCTGAACCATGTCGATGCCACAAGACTTTTACTAATGGTACTTGTTTATTCCGCAGTTTTTTGACTTCCCGAGCTAAAATTCTTACTGGTTCTTCCGAATACGTCAAATCTAGTACTAGCTCAATCTCACTATGAGGAATCACATGCGAAGGATCAGATTTGTACCACCTTAGCATTGAAACATGAAACATATTATGGCTTTTCTCGAGTTAAGAGGGCAAAGCTAATCTATAAGCTACAGGCCCGGTTCTTGCAACAATCTCGTACGGTCCTATAAATCTCAAAATCAACTTTCCTTTCTTGCCAAAATGCTACACTTTCTTCTATGGAAAAACTTTTAAGAATACTCGATCGCCAATTGCAAATTCTATATCTTTTCTTTTTAGATCCGCGTATGATTTTTGATGATCAGATGCAGCTTTCAAACTATCCCGAATAATTCGAACTTTGTCTTCTGTTTCTCAGATTAAATCAAGTTCCACCATTTTAATTTCACTCAATTCTAACCAATACAATGGTGTTTTATACTTTTTCCATTAAAGAGCTTCAAACAGTGCCTTTTTTATACTGGATTGATAACTGTTATTATAAGTGATTTTAGCTAACGGTAGGTACTTTTCCTAGTTACCTTCACAGTCGAGTATATAACATCTTAGCATATCTTCCAGAATCTGAATCACTCATTCTGCTTGCCTGTCAGCCTGAGGATGAAACGCTGTGCTGAAATTAAGCTTAGTGCCTAGAACCTCGTGAAGTTTGCTCTAAAATCTTAATGTAAATCTTGGATCTTGATCTGAAATAATAGATGTCAGAACTCCGTGTAATCTCATAATCTCAGATACATATAGTTCCGCTAATCTTTCAAGTGAGAAATCTGTTCTGACTGGAATAAAATGTGTCGATTTAGTCAATTTGTCAACAACCACCGAGATTGAATCTTTCTTTCTTAGAGTTATAGGTAAACCAGATACAAAATTTATGTTGATTTGCTCCTACTTCTATTCAGGAATCATAACAGGTTGTAGTAGACTCGACGGTACTTGATGTTCTGTTTTCACCTGCTGGCAAATCAAGCATTTAGCTACAACTTAACAAATTTCTCGTTTCATACTCGACCACCGATACATCTTCAAGTCACAATACATCTTCGTGCTAGCCAGATGAATAGAGTAAGTACTGCTATGAGCTTTAGAAAGAATATCATGTTTCAAATCCAGATTATTCGAAACGTAAATTCTATCGTGGTAACGCAATGCACCATTATCATTAACACTGCACTTCAAACTCAAGTTATTCTGAACCATCTGTCGTTTCAACATCAACTTCGAATCTTCATCTTGCAATTCTCGAATTCATTGTAGAAACAGGGGTTTCATTCCCAACTCTCCTAATACAGTACCATCTTCATTCAGAACTAAATGAACGTTCAATGCTCGAAGTGCAAACAATGACGACTTTCAACTGACTGCATCCGCAACTGCATTAGCCTTTCCCAGATGATAATCAATAACCAAATTGTAATCTTTCAGTAGCTCTAACCACCATCTCTATCTCAAATTCAATTCTTTTTGAGTCATCAAATACTTTAAACTTTTGTGAACTATGAACACGTGACATTTCTCGTCGTATAAATAACGTCTCTAAATATTCAAAGCAAATACAATCACAGCCAATTCAAGATCATGAGTAGGATAATTCTTTTCATGCGACTTTAACTGACGAGAATCATAAGCTACTACTTCTCTGCCTGCATAAGCACACAATCCAAACCGTTGATAGGCACATATCTATAAACAATATACGCTACTACAGATTCAGGCTGAGTCAACACTGGGGCTTCCATCACCATGTTCTTCAACTGATGAAAAATTTGTTGGCACTTATCGGACCAAACAAACTCAACATTTTTCTGTAATAATCTGGTCATTGGTGTAGCAATAATAGAAAAGTTTTAACAAAACATCGATAGTAACCTGCTAAACCTAGAAAACTTTGTACTTCTGAAACACTCTTCGGAGTTTTCCAATTCATCACAATAGAAACTTTACTCGGATCAACTCGAATCCCATTGGCTGATACTATGTGACTCAAAAATCTAACCTCTCGAAGCTAGAATTCACATTTACTAAATTTTGCATACAATTGTGTTTCTTTTAAAGTCTATAGTACGATTCTCATATGTTAAGCATGCTCGAATTC
The DNA here is from genome assembly GCF_007990345.1 of Gossypium hirsutum. Lineage (NCBI taxonomy): Eukaryota > Viridiplantae > Streptophyta > Magnoliopsida > Malvales > Malvaceae > Gossypium > Gossypium hirsutum. Next base: position 16,970,622 of record NC_053433.1, read on the forward strand.
TATCTTGAAATAGATCAATATATCATCAATAAATAAAAAAACAAATCTATCCAAATGAGGTTGAAAAACCCGATTCATTAAATCTATAAAAGTAGCACGGACATTTGTCAAACTAAATGGCATTACTAGAAACTCATAATGACCTAACGAGCTCTAAAAGCAGTCTTTGACACATCACAGTCTTTAACTTTAAACTGATAATACCCGGATCTGAGATTTATCTTTGAGAACACTGCGACACCTTTCAATTGATCAAATAAATCATCGATACGTGGTAAAGGGTATTTATTTTTTATCGTGACTTTGTTTAACTGCTTGTAGTCTATACACAATCTCAAAGAGCAATCTTTCTTGTAGTCGAGTAAACCCTCTGTTTATTAACTCTTGCAATTGTGCTTTCAATTCTTTTAATTCAGTGGTGCCATACGGTACAATTATATTGATATCGGTGCAGTTTTAGGAACCAAATCAATCACAAACTCAACTTCACAATTAGGAGGTATATCCGACAACTTTATAGGAAATACATCAGCAAACTCACTAACAATTGGTAACTGATCTAGCTTCGATTCTAAATCTTTGGTGTCAAGAATATATGCTAGAAATGCTTCGCTACCTTTTCGTATCAATCTCTGAGCATAAAAAGTTGAAATAATTCTAATAACATCTTTCAGACTCTGAGACTCAACTGAAATCATCTATCCTGTCTAACATTTCAAATCAATTCGTTTCTGTCAATGTGGCCAACATGGCCATAACAAGCGGTCTTGCACTAATTCGAAATAGCTATAGTGTTATTCTTCAGTTATATATATTGAGTAAAATTTTTATTTTATTTTGTCTAACCAATGATTATGGTTCATTGTTTGCAGCAAGATGCACAACCACCTAAACAAAAGGGGAAATCTTCCATTAAAAGGTCAACTACCTCAGATAAATCTAAGGGAAAACAAACATTTTATGTAAGTTTCTTTCTTTTCCTATTGATCAAACATTGTATATTGTGTTAATATTAATATAAAATACTCTTGTAGTCTGGTAGAACCACAAGGAGTATGACGACAGTTTCATAACAAGATGGTAGTGGAGAAATTTCTTCAACACCCAAGTCACAAAATAACAAGAGAAAGGCTCCTCTCGACCACCTGGGAACATAAGAATCAGTTGCAAGAAACATGAGTAAATCATCGTTATTTTGTTTTGAATGTCTTCTGCTATTTGTCTTGTCATTCACTATGATAACTTGCTTTTGAACTTGTGCAATCTTACATGGAAAAAATACAACTTCATTATATATATCTGTTATGTTTTCTCTAGAACTAGGGATGCTATCCTTTTCTTTATGCTGTATGCCAAATCATGCCATAATCCACTTCTTGACTGTACATATAACCTTCTACAAATAGGTCCATAACAACACAAGTCTCTTATTGCAACAGTTTTTTGTCTGTGAAGATCCTTTGTCAAGAAAATCATTTTATCCAGGGTGCCATGATTCATTTATCTATTTGTATCTATTTTCTATTTTGTAGGACCATCTCACGAAAGCTCATGATCCAAAAAGGATGGTGTAAGGTATTTTGCCTACAACATTCTGGTTTAGGAACAAAAGATAGGAGTCACATTTTGAGCCTACGACATTCTAGTCTTGGAATACACCATTATTGAATATTATTTTGCTGTATTGAAAACCAATATGTTGGTGTGTTTTTTTTTGTTCATGTATAGCTCACTCACATTCTAGTTTTTGGCTGGTATAGCGTGGATGGTGTATAGGGTGAATGGTGTATAGACTAATCATATGCTTTTATAAGGTACATTTATCCAAATTGCAATGGGAAAATCATATGTTTAAATGATCAAATTGTCCTTTTAGTCTTATGTTTATTGTCACTGCATTATTTATTAAGCTAAATTAAATTAGGCTTAAACAACAAATATTGGTCATTACTTCCAAGCATAATGTTAAATTACATAAAAAAACAACCAATATTGCTCAATGAACATTTGCAACTGCTAGCTGCATACATTTATCCAAATTGCAATAGGGAAATCATATGCTTAAATGATCAAATTTGTCCTTTTAATCTTATCTTTATTGTCACTGCATTATTTACTAAGCTAAATTAAATTAGGCATAAACAAAAAATATTGGTCATTACTGCCAAGCATAATGTTAAATTACATAAAAAAATAATAAATATTTGTCAATCAACATTTGCAACTGCTAGCTGCATATGCCTCTTACCATTACTGCCAAAAAAGAAACCTATGGTGATGCACACAATACATAACATAGAGCAAGAAAATAATATCTTATACATTGACTTCTCTTTCTTAATAACTTTAATTTTTTGCTTCATGGTTAACATTTGCTTCCTTAATGCAACTTCTTCTTCAACACCACAATTTGATCTACCTCCTTCAACCTCAATGTCATCAACAATACTACCACCATTATGGTTACCATCAAATGCAACCAAATCCATAACTTTCTTTCTAAGTGCTAAATTAACCTTCAAAAGATTTCATTTACTATCACGCAATTGACGTAGTAACTCAGTCGCACGATCACACATTTTCCCATCGTAACACTTGAAAAAATCACAACCACCGTCCTACAAACAAATCCTAATTCAGCCAAATTGAAATAATCCAAAATGAAAACAAAACAAATAGTAAGATTTATGAAATCATCAAAGTTGAGCTCAAGCTTAATTTGTAAATAAAAATTCTTCACTTACTCGAAAATCTAAACAACCATAAAATCTCCACCCCGGATTTAAATCGCTCCATGAAGTGTCTCTTGGAGCTAACTTATTGCAGTGACATTTTACTGCTGGTCCATCGTAGACATACTCTTTCTGCAATGAAATAACAATATTTGCATATGACAATTTTTTCTTTGAACCAGTCAAACCATTTGAACCATGCGTTAACCGACCTCTAGACTGACTATTCAAACTATGCGATTCCATGATTTCAGAAGACAAGGAAGAAAAATAAAAACATCTGAAAAGATTAAGGATTTCACGATTTGGTTCTTAAGGATTAGGGATGTAGAAAAATCCATCGATCAATTATTCAAAAAAAAAAGAGAGATCGCATCACAAATCGACAAAAAAACCCCTACATTTTGGCACTTGAATTGCAATAATAAATGACAAATAACTAAAAAATCAAACCAAAAATGGAATTTATTTTCCCAACAGACCAATTAAGAAAGCACCTACCTTTCGATTTTGGGTTACGAAAACTGCTCACGATTGTTGAAGCTTTTTCGTTCCAAAAAGTTTTAGGGATTCAACGATTTGATTTGTAAAAGTTTTAAGGATTTCAAGAATATTTCAGAATGCTAATGATTTAGGGATTTCAAGATTTAGGGATTTAAAGATTTTAGGTATTTAATGAAGATTTCAAAGGTTATGGGTATGAGGAATTTCACAATTTGGGGATTTTAAAAGTTGGGAAAAAAGTTTCAAATTTGGGGGTTTAAGGATTTAGGGTTTTTTTATTTTATGTTTATTAATTTTTATTAATTTTTTTGCCATGTTAGTGTTATTATGTTAATGTCTGCCACGTTATTAGTCAATTAAAACACCACATAGACCAATTTTTTTAACCAGCTGTTGACTAACGGTCAGCTAACGGTTACTATTTCAATTAGGTTGATGTCTGAAAAATCTGTTACGTTAAGGGTTGATTTCAGAAAATAAAAAGGTTAGGGGCATATATGCAAAAGCCCTTAAAGGTTAAGGGATTTTTTTTGCAATTATGCTTTCCTGAAAGGGTAACAACATCAAATCGATAGGGAATTCACAGCCTCTAACTTTCAGTGGACAATTACGACAAACTAAGTTAACTTTCACACTCTGACCTAGTGGGTTAGTAACTTGAATATCATAATCATTAGATTCAACAGGTAATTTATTTTTCATTGCTAATGCAGTGCAAATATAAGAATAACTTGCCCAGGGTCAATCAATGTAACACAGTAACATCAAAGAGATATAATATACCAACAATCACATCTAGAGTAGTAGCTTCCTCCCTGGTTTGAATGGCATAGGTGCAAGCAGGTGCTCTAGCCTTTGAATGAATGACAGTGTCTTTCATTCTTGTACGAATTGTCCCAGTAGCACTATTCTGGCCCGAGCGTCTACTTTTTTGAGAGGTAGACATTTGCTTTTCTTTCTAATCTTCATCCTCTTTTATCGGTTTAGAACATTTTTGAATAAAATTATCAGTCGACCCACATCTAAAATAGATTCCCGATTTACCTCTACACTGGCCAAAATGATATTTTTTTGCACAATATCTACAATTGGGCTTCGGAGCATTTCGTACACTTCCCACACTATCAGCTGGTTTAATAGGTACTCTGAAATCATGCTGAATCGTCTTGGTTTTGTTCGAATGTTCAGACAATAAGGTAGCTCAACTAAAATCATCTTTAGTCTTCTTCACCAGTGATGCAGAAAACGACTTGGAAGAACCTTTCTTGTGAAATTCTCGAAATCGTCTATCCCGTTGTATCTTGCAGTTGTACACTTTTTCTATTTTCTATGCATGATCAGATAAGACAAAAAATTCTCAAATTTCATTACCTTCGATCATTATTTGGATTTCATCATTCAGGCCATCTTCAAACTGAATACATATCTTTTCTTCTGTAGGCACAATTTCTCATGCATATTTACTAAGATACACAAATTCTCTCTTATATTCAGCTAACGATCTATTTCCCTGACATAACTCAAGAAATTATTTCTTTTTCTTGTCCAGATACCTTTTCTCGACATACTTCTTTTTAAATTCGGTCTAAAAGAATTCCCAAAAAAATTTCTCCTTCGATACGACAGCCACTATCATAGACCACCAACTATACACTTCCTCTTTTAATAACGAAATGACACATAAAAAAAGTCATCAAGAGAGCAAGCCATTTCTTCAAAAACCCGTAAGATATTTTGAAGCCAGTACTTAGCTTTAACTGGATCATCTTCTGATCTTCCTCATTCTTCAGTACCACACTTTCTAAGTTTCTCAATCGAAATACGTCTACTAGGCTCAATCACATGAGGAGGTGGAGGTGCAACCAGAGGTACAACAAGGGGTACAATAAGGGGTGGAGGTCGTTGAGCCGGACTTTTCTTTTGCATAAACTCACTAAACCACTGGTTTATATACCCAAAAAACATATTTTTAAGCTCATGTTCCTAAGCTGGAGGAATAATAACATTACTACTCGTCCCATGATCAGAAGTCGGTACGTTACTGTTACCTTAACATTGTTAGCACGATCAGATCCGTCTGACATCTTTACAATCTATAAAAAGACGAAGATTAGATTGGATCAAACAAATCACACTATCGTAGATGTATATGGCATGTAATCCTAGACATTTCACACGCTACATTCAGTCCGGTAATCAACTAAACCGTAGCTTTGATACCATTAAATGTAACATCGCTAATCCGTATATGTCGCAAAAACAAGATTACAGAGCCTTACCGGACAAACAGAATACTAAACAATTCAAATAATACATCAATGCAAGCATAATCTAATTTCATTCAAATATATTCATAATGTCCCTTAAACGAACCGTCGAGGCCCTAAAAAAAGACTATAGAAATAGTCTGGGACAAAATAAAAAACATTTTGAAATTTTAAGAAAAATTGAAAAATTTGGACTGTGGGAGTCACACGGCCGTATGACTCAGACGATTAAGACACAGGCCCATGTCTCAGGCCGGGTGAACATTCAAAATAAGGACACATGTCTGTGTCCTTGCCCGTGTCCATGCTCGTGTAACTCATTAACTTGGGTTACGCAGCCTTGCACATGGGCATGTGACTTGGGCGTGTGACCCAAGTCTGTGAGTTACACGGGCATGAACACGGGCTGGGACACGGTCGTGTTTCCCTATTTCGAATGTCCACACTGCCTGAGACACGAGCGTGTGTCTCAGCCGTGTGACCCTTGCAGTCCAAAATTTTTAACTTTTTCTTAAAATTTCCAAATGTTTTTGATTTAGTCCCGGACTATTTCTATAGTATATTTTTAGGGCCTCGAGGGCTTGTTTAAGGGACATTATGAATATATTTGAATAAGGTTAGATTATGCTTACAGTGATGTATGATTTGAATGGTTTACTATTCTGTTTGTTCGTAATGCTCTGTAACCCTGTTCTGGTGATGGATACGGGTTAGGGGTGTTACAGGTCGGGTAGCTTTAAGTACTAGAATTCCAGAAACATAAAAATTACGAGAAAAAGACTAAATTGCATTAACCAAAATTGTATTTCAACCATTAGATCTCTTAGCCGTACGTCTCCCTTGCTATTTCTTTCTTTTCTTTTATTTCTTTTTTATTGTTTGCTTGTGATGGTTTTGTTGTTTATTACTATTATTTATTATCATTATTAATATATATTAAAGTTAACTTAATTTATATAACATATATATTTAATAACATAACATTAATGATTTTAACCATAACCATCCACTTTAAAAGAAATAAAGGTATAATTTAACTTTCAACACCTATGCGATTCAGTCCCTGTACCTTAACAACTCCTAATTTAATGAAAATTACTTATCCAAAATTTAATTTGTCTCTAATATAGCTAATGTAAACATTTAATAAAAATATATACGAGTCCAGTTTATGGAAACGAGGTCACGAAACCTCAATTTCTAAAACCACCGACTGTAGAATCAATACACTTGTACCTCGTCTAACTTTCCAAATAATTAAAAATGATTAGACCAAACCTCAATATAATATTTTAATACACTCATAAATATTAATAAATAATATTCACAAATTCTATCATCGGAAGGCAACATTCCGAGACCACCGTTTCCTACTCCACTGACTTTTGGGTCGTTACAACATGATTTTCCCTATTTTAACTATGTTCCATGAACAATGATGTCGAATTTAAAATAGTTTTTGAATATATTTTACAAAAAATCTAGTTTAGAGGTGTTTTGGAAGTTTTTTTTGGCTATTTAAATGTGATTTGTAAGTTAATAGAGCTTGGTTTTCGATATGGTGAAGTTTGAGGTGAAAAAATAAGAGTTTTTGGGGTATTTTTTTTATCCTAGGGGCAAGGGTACCTCGGTACTTGGCCTTAGAGGTATTACACCCCAGTTGAAAGAATACCACAGAAATAGTACATGGACTAGGCTATTGGTAGCTAAGCCCTACTTACCACACCCCCTATAACTTTTTGGGGTCATTACACTGTTTAGTGCAAAGAGGACCATCAAAGGCTTGAATTTGGTCCTGGATACTTTTGAATACCCCAAACATCTTCAAAATGGTTTTAAAATTTACCTAATGTCTTTTAATTGATCTAAACTTGCATAAATAATTTTATGAAAATTTTTCTAATTTTTTAAGTTTATTAAAACTCTTATTTCCCTCAACTTGAATGAATCCACTTTAAGCCGACGAGCCTTAAACATTTGGTTTATTTACTAAAGCTCTCTTTTGAGACCTGCGCGCAAAACAAACAAAACCGTACACTGAGTAATAAGGCTCAATGGTGCTAGCATGATTCCAAATACTAATCAATTATAACCAAAATAAACATGTACATTTAATTTGAAATTCAATTATAACATAAATAATGTTTACATTTCTTGTCACACCTTTTAATATAACTCTTTCGTGCTTACTTTCATATCATATATCAACATTTGGGTTCATCTATAATGTCATCTCAATTACATATAAATAAGGCATATCATATGAACATTTTCACTTTCTCGTTTCATACTTGAATCCATTTATTCGTTTTATAACCATTTCAACCCTCATGGCTCATAATTACCATATTGCGTGATCTTTCATATGCTATTATTATGCTATAATATACATATGCAAAATTCAACATCATCATTCAATATCATTTATCAATTTGCATAATTTATAACCTCTATTAACCGGATACGGGCTCAATATGGATACACAAATAATCCAATCATCACACCAATGTACTAGCACTCAGTGCATCACAGGGACATAACATCTCATTAGTACGTCCAAAGTATAATGTGCACTCCGTGGCTCATCAATATAAACCAAAGTAAAATCTTGTACATTAATTCTATGACATGCCAACTATACCCGACTTAATCTATTACTGTTAATAAGGTATTAATTGTTTCAAAGAATATATATTTTTCATGTCATAATCAAATCATTTACATATAAATACTCATCATATGTACTAGTCTATACTTTCATAGCATTTTACAATTTACTCATAGTATAAATTTACTTACCTTTTATGAGACAAGTATACAGACAGTATCTTAACCAATTTAACACTTATCAAGCTATGTATTGAAAACAAATAATGAAAGCACGAACTAAATAGGATACTTGTCTATGACTTTCACCTTTCCTTTATCTTGAGACGGTTCGATGTCGTCTTTAGCTACATATGATAAATTTGATAATAGAAATAATATTAGTTTCACAAAAATACATGAAACATAAAAATTTAACATAATTTTTATTTTATTCATTTAGTTCCTATATATGACATGCTCACATCTTTTGATATTTATCATTAACCAAAATATGATTTTATATTTATTCACTAGGGGCCTAATACTTTTAACCTATGGAATAATTTTTTAACGACTTTCAATTTATTCAATTTAATTCATAATATTAAAAATTAACTATATAACTAAACATTTAAATCTAAGCTAATTTCACTATTTTTTAAATATAATCTTAACAAAATCTATGCTTAACAATTAAACATCCATTAGGTTCATTAAAAACTTATTAATGGTAACTTAATAGTTTGAATTTCTAACACATGGATAAGACATGTAGGTTTGGATGATTATAAATTCACAAAATTCAAACAAAAAGGAACATTTTTACCTTAGTAATTTAGGATCGAAATGAAAATGGGAACCTTCTCTTTTCTTCAATTTTTGCTACGGTTTGGAAAGGAAAAAAAATATAAAGATGAAGTTTCTTTTTTTCTCCCACTAATTAATTTTTTTCACCAAAAATAATAATGACACGGATAAAAAATGGTTTAATAATTCCAAGATCCTTAGTTTAATTGCTTATTAAACCCTCAAGCATTTTTCTACATTAAAATTTAGTAACGATTGCACTTTTATAATTTAATCCCTTCACTACAATTAACGATTTTTGAATTTAATTAATTGACAATCCCCTTATATATTTTCAAATTAAACATGTAAATTCTTCTATTCATAGTTTCACTAACTTGATTTACAGAATTCAGTTTCGAAGTCACATTTTCCAATGCCGATTAAAATTGAGTTGTTACATAAACAACATGATGGAAGTTGATAGGGGATGAATATAGTAAGGGGGAGTAATGAATGCTAATTTGGTGATCTTGCCTTCTTTGTTTTCACTTGTGGATGATTTCTTATGGTTGCACTTTTGGCATATGTGCCAAAAAGTGTAAGAAAATGGTAACATCAAATGAAATGTTTTGTTCTTGGTGGTTATGGTTGCTACATTTCATTTTGTCAAAGGGAGAGATGGTGCTGTTTTTTTTTTAAATGATGCTGTTGATATATTGTTGTTTATTTATGACCTTGGTACATGCTTAGTTGATTGTGTGATGAACAAACATATTGCGAGGGGAGTTTGAGATCAAGCATGGTTCTACCTCTTAGGGGGAGACATATTATAATTCCCTTGCTATGTGGCTTGTTTGGATTTTGAGCTAACTATTTCCTACAGGCTTTTGTCAAAAATGCCAATAGGGGGAGATTGTTGTAATTTTTAACTTACTCATTATGTATTCTATAAGAACGAGAACAAATTTTTTGCTTGGGCTGTGGACTGTTTCGGCCCTTTGGATGTTTGACTTTTTTTTTTGGCTTACTAACGGATGACATGGTTGAAAAAACAAAAATTGATTTTTAGCTAGGACTCTTCTTCTATTTAATTGGTCAGATTGAGAAGTTTAAATTAAAGACAATGTTTATCCTTATCCTTATCCTTATCCTTATCCTTATCTTTTGAGAGAGTTTTGGAGAAATTGAAAGGCTGATCTATGAAAAATTTAATTTGATAAATACTCAAGAAAATTTAATGAAATAATTTTAACTTTTAAATGGGAGTTTAAAACTTATAAAAACTCTGTTGGATAGACTATTGTATCAACTTATACATAGGCTCCTTGTGGCTTCACTTTTCAATTTTTGGAGTGTTTTTATGTTGGAAGATTGAGTTTGGAAAACGCAGTAGAAAATAAGCTTAAGGGAAAACCAAAGTTTAATTTTTTTTTTCCAAAACAAGAACTTCGTTGTCTTATTTAAAGTAATAAACACTTCATAAAAATTTGTACCTTTTGATCCGTCTAGGATTAACACTTCGACCGAGTGATCTTCTCTGCTATCCTCAAGCTTATGTTTGTTGAGTGTGGGCTCGCTTTGAATCAGAAAAACTTTCACAAAATTATCAGTGTGACAATTTTACAATTTCTCTAAACTTTAGGGGTCAAGTTGTAAATAACAAAGAAACATCTCTAAAAATTTTCTAGAATAATTTATTTAGAGATTGTTCTCTCTACAATTTCTTTTGAATTCAAGTGTGAGAATAATGACTAAGACTCTCTTTATATAGGGAGAGTTTAGAGAGAGTTCAACTAAGATTGAAATTACTCATATTAATACTAAATTAATAAAACACTATTAAGACAAATATTAAATCATATCTAATATCTCACGTTAATACTAAATTAATAAAATACTATCAGGATAGATATTAAATTAAATTTATTAAAATAACATTATTTTTCAAAAAAATTAATTTGAAATCAAGTTACCTTGTAGAGTCCCACTAAGAGTATAACTCTTCCACTGCTCTACCACGGAAGAACCATCATCGACCATCTGTCGGCCATTATATTGTTTCCGTCACAGTCATCATCCCTGGTGGTGCCATTGCTAGTGCAACTTCCCCTAGGACCTCGAACCATATTTGTTTTTCCCAAATGGGCTTGGCTGGCTCGATGCCTCATCACGAGGCCACCGATGTCATGGCTGGGGCTGGCCTGGTTGTTCAAACGGTTGGCTCTATGACTAGCCTCCTACTTTTCTCGACCGATAGGTGCCTACCCAAGCCAATCGTTCACACTACCAATCACACAAGGTGGAGCATCCCTCAGCTAGGTGTTCGCACGCTTGCCCCAATGCTGTCGATGGGGTAGGTCAAGACCCCTAACAAGCTATTCGAAAAGCTTGCTACCATGGCTAGGGCACCATTAGCTAGGCATTCGCATGCTTGGCTGGTGCGACAACTAGTTCGGCTACTGTCGGTTAGTTTGAGCCAGTGATGACCTGACCAGTTTTCTCCAACCACCGGTTGGATTGTCGACCTAGTTTCATACACCAGGCCTGACTCAACCAATTTTGGGTTTCGGTTTTAGTTTTTGGTTCTCGGATCCAATTTTCGAGTTCAATTACCCATTGAGCCAATCGTCTAACTTGAAAATTAATTTTTAAAAAATATCACATTTAATTTAATTAATTTGATTTTACTTGATAAAAATTAAATTCCCTAAAAATCACTGATATTTTCCATATTAATTTTTCAAGAAAATTCTTTAATCAAATTATCTACTTGAACAAATTCTCAAGACCGCCTAATTTAATTCCACATCGAATAAATCAACTTAATTAAATTATTTTTGAAGTCGTAGAATTTTCTTCTGATTCAAATGTTGTTCCATCGATCTCTTGTTGAGCTAGCGAAGGGACCAATCAGACATATACAATTAGGCTTAAATATTTGCAATTATGTTTAGAAACATCATTCCGTTAATTCACAATTTACTTAATCATGAAGTCAGTCCACAAGATGTACCATTATTGAAAACTTCTTAATGTATACTCTTTAAGAAATCAATTAATTCAACTGCTTTGTCTAATGACCTCGTCATGTGTGTGTTACCCTCATATGATGCCCTTGATTCTTTGGAGCTAAATCCGTTCATTTAATACAATCCTATATTATCTTATTGTCATCATTGTGTCTTTTTAATGATTAATATGATCATTGTCAACTAATGACTGTGAAAATTTTGTCGTTTGACAAAAAACAACCCATGGCCATGTTCCATATTTATCAATCCACACAGTGCCAATGAGAGAATATCATTAACTCTTTAATCGAGCTATGAATTTCATTGTTACTAGTAAAATCATGCCATACATAAGTCATGTACCCAACATACCGGCTATTGGCTCGATCATCTTTAGAGAATAAGCCTCCAGTTATATCAAAGTACATGAGTTACATATGCATGGTCAGTAACTAACTTAGGATTTAGGTAAGTCACACCATGAACACCACAAGTAAATCAATTCACAAATGAATTTAGAATTAATTCATCTTGAGTCCAATCTAATGTATCATTCTTCCAATGAGTACATCTATGTCTCTACCCGTGGAGTCAACTGCTCTGATAGCCAGGACTTTGATTCTTTTATAGGATTATGGACTTGTTTAGATTAACTACTGATGTAGGTTGGATTATGGACTTGTTTAGATTAACTACTGATGTAGGTTGTCTTTCTCGTAATGTAAACATTCTTACAGTGCCACTTATCATTAGTTTGAACTTAGACAATCAATGAGCTAATATTTGCTTGTCACAATTTTACTATGTATCCAAAACATGAAAGACAGAAACACAAAAGATATAATAGTGAAATGTGAAACTAACTTTATTTATTTATTCATCGTTCAAATACATAGAAAATAATTAAATTTTTACTACCATATGAGCAATTTCTGAACACATACTATCCTTGGTTCTTTTAAGATACCTTAATATATGCTCTATAGCTTACCAATGCCTAAAACCAGTATTCGCTTCATACCGACTAACCATTCCCACAATGAAATAGATATTAGGATGTGTGCAAAGTATTATATACGTACGAATTCCAACTTCTAAAGAAAATGAAACCTTGCTCATATGCTCTCTTTCTTCCATTGTCCTAGAACAATAATCCAAAGAAAGATGAAATCTCAATGTAGTCGGCTTGGCGTCTGACTTCATATCGGTCATTGCAAACTGTTCTAGTACCTATCGATGTATGAAGCTTGTGATAAAGCTATCATTTTATTCTTTCGATCCCTAAGGATTCGAATTCCAATAATATAACTAGCTTCACCCAAGTTCTTTATGCTAAACTGTCGAGTTAACCACAATTTAACAGACGATAATTCTCCTACATCATTTTCGATAAGTAGAATATCATTGACATAAAAAATGAGGAAGACCACCTTTATGTCCTTTATATGCTTATAAACTAAACCTGTTCATGGGTTGGGCTACTCACCCAAGCTCGAAGGCTTGCCCAAAATGTGAGAGGGTTGGACAAAAATATGAGGCCCAAAGAATATGGGTTAGCTCGGACTTGAACATTCAAGGCCTGAGCCTGAGCCTGAGCCTGGCCCGACCCGACTTGTTTTAAGTTTATAATACTTTATATTATGTTATTTTTATATATTTTGTAATTTTGAACACGTTAAAAAAATAAACCTATACTAAATATATAATATTATTCTAATGTAAACATTAAAATAATGTTAAGATGACTATATAAAAAATTTCAATAAATAAAAAATGTATAAATTTTTTAAATATTAAAATAAAATAAAATAATTATTTTTAAAAAAAATTAAAAATTATATGGGCAAGCCTAAAATAGGCTTGGGTTAGCCTTTTGCAAATATAGGCGGGTTTGGGCAAAATTTTAGGCCCAGGTTCGGGTCGGGCTTGGGCAAGCATAAAATATGTTAATAATATGCTTAGACTTGGCCCATGAGTACCTCTATTATAAATACAAGGTTCATTAGCATTTTGCTCAAACCCAAAAATCTTGATCGTTTGATCAAATCTTTTATTCCATTAACAGGACGCCTACTTAAGTCTATAAAAGGATCTTAGAAGTTTGTAAACTTTCTACTCCTTTCCTTTGACAACATAACCCATGGGTTGAGCCATTTAAATGGTCTTGTCAAGATAGACATTCAAAAATGTTGTCTTGTAACACCCCTAACCCGTATCCGTCACTGGAATAGGGTTATGAGGCATTACCGAACTTATACATTAACATTTGTACAAAACTGAGTCATAAATTTGCATTCCAAATAAAAAATTTTCAAATTTCATCAAAAAGTCCCTAATATAGGCCTACAGGTCCCAATACATGCTTTGGAAGTGGTTCAGGACTAAACTGGCAACTTTGGAAATTTTTCCTTGAAGATAGGGGCACACGCCCGTGTGGCCAGCCCGTGGAGATCCCATGGCTGTGTGGCCAACCTGTGTGGAATTCTGACTTGCAATTTCTTAAGTACCAAAGGGCACACAGCCTGGGTACACGCCCATGTGGCTAGACCGTGTGGTACATTAATTTTTCACCATTTTTAAGCCATTTTCACATGATTTTGACACACGACCATGCTTGAAACTTGTCTCCTTCACACGACCAAGACACACGGACATGTCTTTTGCCCGTGTACTATCCTGACTTCACATTTAAGGATGCAGGGGACACACCGTCATTTCACACATCCGTGGGCTTACCGTGTGTCACACACGGCCTAGACACACGCCTGTGTGTCATACCCGTGTGGACGAAAGAAGGCCATTCCTTGCCTCATTTCTCACCCTAAACCAAATCATTTACCTGCATGAAAACTTACAAGTATACACCAACCAATTCAACCAATTAGGATTATTCAAATCAACATGTTTCTATAATAATTTACAGCATGTCTATATCAAACATGCATTACTAACCACTTTTATGACTTAATTACAACCTAAAATATTAATTTATCATTTGGCCATAAAAGCTTATACATGCCATTATATCAAAATAGGTTTATCATTTTTACCAAAATGAAAACATTGATAATGTGATGATAGCCCCGACCCAATTCCAACCTTCACGAGCCTTAAGCACTATAAAACAAGGAAAATAAACCTAGTAAGCATTAATGCTTAGTAAGTTTATATAACCAAAATACACTTACCATTTATGTTCATCAAGTAATTCATACATTAAGTAATATGTCCATTAACTTATTCAATTAGCAAACAAGGCCTATACATGATCATTCAACCGATTGATTAGTTTCCAAAAATACTAAAATGCATAGATGAGCTCATCATACCATTTCTCTTTATATCATTATGTATGTCGTTGCCGTTGAATTATTGAATTTTTGAAGGACCTTTCCTTTTCCAGTTGTACACTTGATGTGTATATTCCTTTCCAAGTGGTACACACAAAGTATACCTTTCCTTTTCATATGGTATACACAAAGTATACCTAACCTTTCCAAGTATAGACACAAAGTGTACATAACATTTTCAAGTTGTACCATTTGGGTACACAAATCCTTTTCAAGTATTACCCTTTCGATTTACATTCCTTTTCATAATGAGATTAAAAGATTATCCTTTTGGAACAACCTTTACTGCAACATATGCAGGATCTCATATACACAGTAATCACCTGTCCAATCGGAAATCAATATTTAAACGGATTCATATAATATTTCATCATTTACATGTAAATCACAAATCAAGATTGTACATACCAATTACAAACCATGATGCACAATATTCAACAATCAATTCAACACATTTACATGCTTAATTTAGTTATACAAACTTACCTTGACAATTGATCGTATCTACTAATCCGAAACTTTTTCTTTCCCTCGACCTTTTTCTTTGTTCGACTCTTCCGGATCTATATAAATAAATTTAATCATAAATTCTATGATTTTTACATTCAATCAAGCCCATTTCATATTTTAGGCAAAAGAAACATTTTGCCCCTAAACTTTAATTTAATTCCAATTTCGTCCCTAGGCTCGGAAATTGAAATCCATGCAATTTAATCCTTATTCCAAGCTTATTCAAAATTCCAATATAACTTTTACAACACATGTATTTCATAAATTTTAGAATTTTTCCAAGAATTTCACTACTTTGCAATTTAGTCCGTACACATGTTTTCATTAAAAGTCACTTTGTAAAAGTGGTTTATCTATTAATAATCTTTCATTTTCTATCAAAAACTTTCAATTTACAGTATATTCATCCATGGGCAATTTTCTAAACTTTGGTTCAATTTACAGCATATTCATCCATGGGTAATTTTCTAAACTTTGGTTTTCTTTTAATTTAATCACTCAAATAAAGAAATTAAGCTTTCCCGGTCTCAAAAATATAAAAATTACTAAAAACGGGACATGGAACTTACCAAATCAAGCTTGAAAAATTTTCCTTCTCTCTCCTAGGGTTTCCATGTATTTTATGAAAAAGAAGATGATATAAAATGGGTTTAATTCTATTTAATGATTTTTCATACTTTATTTAATTCAATTTCCAATTTAATCCTTAACCTTTTTCAATTTTTCCATGGACGACTCATTAAACATATCTACTATTTTTCATCAATGGTCTAATTGCCATATAAGTACTTCTTACTTTTAATTCTATAGCTATTTAATCGTTATAACTACTAGAATTCAACTTTGACATTTTATTCAGTTTAGTCCTTTTTACAATTAGACACATATTTGATAAAATTTTTCTATAAAAATTTTCATGCAATATTCCTATCATAATACCTATTATTTTATGAAATTTAAATAATTTCATTTTTTGGAGTCGAATTTGGGGTCTCGAAACCACCGATTTCACTAAAATTGGGCTATTATATGTCTTGACATCCATTTGCATATCTCGTAATTGAGAGCAATCACAATGGATATAGGATGTTGATAGACTTACGAATAGCTACCGGAGGGAAGGTCTCATCGTATAGATGTCTTCTTTCTGTGTGTAGTCTTTCCCTACAAATCTAGCTTTATGTGTTTTCATTTTTCCTTTCAGATTTCTCTTTTTCTTGTAGATCCATTTACATCCTATTAATTTAACCCCAACTGGTTAATCTACAAGTTCCCATATCGTACTGGATTTCATAGAATCCATCTCTACATCCATGACCTATTTTTAGAGCTTGGAATCAACATCCTGCATAGCCTCCTCGTAAGTGAGTGGATCATAATCCTTATGATTGACTTTCATACTACCATTGTAGATGAAGAAGTCTAATTTCATAGAAACTTTTCCACTACGACGGATTTCCCTATTTTGTTGATCGTTTATAGGTTTTTCCACAACTTTCTCGAGAGCTGAACTTAGTGATTGTTCTACAACTCCCAAGAGTTCATTAAGTAGAAATTTACTTTAAGGTTTAAAGTTATCCATGTAGCTTTCCTCAAGAAAAGTAACATGAGTAGAAACTTTAATCGTATTATCTTTTGAATTGTAGAATAATCCAACCTTTGTTCTTTTCGGATATCCTACAAATATGCACAGTTCCGTCCATGCATCCAACTTCTTTGCATCCTTATCTAGAATGTGGACTGGACAAACCCATATTCTAAATTGATTTAGAGTGTGTTTCTTTCCATGCCATAGTTCATAAGGTGTCTTACAAGCAGACTTGGTTGACACATCATTTAGAATATAGCAAAGCATTTGTATTGCATATCCCTAGAAGGAAATAGAGAGTTGTGGATAACTTAACATTGAACAAACCATGTCAAACAAGGTTTTGTTCATTCTTTTAGTTACGTCATTCTACTGTGGAGTGTTTGATGTAGTTAATTGGGATAAAATCTAATTCTCTATGTGGTATCCTAAGAATTCTTCGGACAAGTATTTCGTACCTTGATTAGAGTGAAGATTATTTATGGATAAATCTAATTGATTTTTTTACTTTCATACGAAACTCTCAAAATATATCAAAGTTTTTGCTTTTCAGTGCATTAGATACAAAAATCCATATCGAGAATAGTCATCAATGAAAGTCACGTAATAATCATAACCTCCTCAGGCACTAAGGCTTATGGGACCACATAAATCAATGTGCACAAGTTCTAAAGTTTGGTTGACCAAAAATTTCGTACTAAAATATCTCTTAGTCATTTTACCTTCCAAGCAAAATTTACATTGTGGAATACTAACTTCCTTAAGCATACTTAAGGGACCATCTTTCATGAGTTCAGTGATCTTTCTTGGATAATATGACTAAGTCCCAAGTGTTATAGGTACCTCTCATTAGAGTGAGAAGTTTTATTCTTTTTATTCACAATTTCAGTTTGAAGCATTTGATAAAGTAGAGACTGGTTTCCATCCATCCATTACAGATCAAAGAACGATTGTTGTGAATAACAATCCATTTTTTTTAATGTCACAGAATAAATGTCATTAAATAAACATGCTACAAAAATTAAATTCCTCTTAAAAAAGGCTGCATAAAACACGTCTTTTAAAACAGTATTCCTAAAATTATCAAAACATAAAATAACTTCTCCAACTCCTTCGATTGAAACATAGCTCCCATCTTCGATTCGCAACGAGAGGCTTTTGTCACATAGACTTTTCGTTTCGCTGAACCCCTATAAAGAAACACACACATGGTTAATGGCTCTAGAATCAATAACCCATTTGTCAATTGAATTTTCCATTAAGCAAGCTTCAACCACAAAGAGTTACATACCTTTTCCTTTCTAAGCTAAGTAATCGTTATACTCCTTGTAGTTTGATCTGAAGTGCCCTTTTCTGTGGGAAAAGAAACATTTGATCTTTTTAGGATCCTTCGACACTTTAATCTTTTTTGTATCTACATGAAGTGGAATCAAAGACTTAGTTGGTTTCTTTTTTCCCTTAGCTTTCTACTTTTCCTTAGAGGACGAAGGGCCAACAACCAAGTTTGCCTTAGGTTTCACCTAAACCAACATACCATCGTTCAACACCAACTCATAGGATTGTAATTCCTTCATGAGTTGCGTTAAGGCAAGCGTCTTGTTCCACAAGTTGTAAGCAATCGTAAAGGTGTGAAGTTCTTGATCAAGGATTTGAACACCATTTCAATTTGAGTGTTTGTGTACAGATTATCCTCATTGTCCACTGCTTCTGCAAAGAATCCCTAAAAGCCTAAGTATATGTTTTTTAATCAGAGTACCAAGTTTTTGCTAGGATTTCATCAAATTCGTAATAGTGGATTGTCAAGCCAATGCGACTTGGCCTCTGAGCAAACCCTTTAAAATTTTCATGATCTCTTTAGCGGTACAAAAATTCTTGTGTTGCTTTTTCACCACATTATTCATGCTTGCTAAAATATAGCATCGAGCAAACAAGTCAGAATCTCTACAATGATTTCTTGCTTTGGCTGAGCTTCAAGTGAGTAAGGTTCGTCAAGGATGAATTTGTGTTTCTCACAGCTGAGAAATATCTACAAGTTCTGTTTCCTTTCTCAAAAGTTAACCCCATTTAATTTATTCTCAATAAGAATGCTAATAAAATGAGTAGGAGACATATTTGAACTGAAAACAATAAAGATTCACTAATTACTATATTTGTATTAAGCAAATATTTTCATTTCAACAACATATCAAGAATGCAATATGATGCATACGTCTTGTATTAAAACCTTGAAAAATAATTTTTTTGTTGCTACGGTCATTCTCATACCCATAGGATCTCATGATTAACTAACAAGAACATGAATTACATCCAATCAGTTAATGAATATTTATTCTCAAGACTCCACATGAACCAACAACCGTCTAATGTTTAGTCATCATATCTAGCTTAAATATCATCTTTGGGAAACTATTTATTAAGAGATGATCTTGAATGTGTAACCATTAACTCAACACCCATCATGAACATACTTTCATTTGTGAGTCATCTTGGGACAATCTCATTGAGAGTCATGTAACACCCCTAACCCATATTCGTCGTCAGATTAGGGTTACAAGGTATTATCTTACAAAACTCAGCCAGTATGTTCACATATATAAATTGTTACATATTAATCACATATCAAATTATACACATTAATTTAAAATCGAAAGCAATAACCTATTCATTCGTATATACTAAATTCACACATAAGGAAACACTTAACCAAATATAGTCAATTATATTTTATTAATTATAATACATAAACAAACCATGCTACAAAGTTGCAATCATATCAATATTAATATCATTTTTTTAATCATATATTTGAACCACTTGTTATGTAACAAAACCAATTTGCATGCATTTTACAATTAAAATATTTGAAATATAAAAGCATCAAATACTTGATATTCGAATACTTATTTTTTTTTAAATAAACATGTTTCCTTATTTCTTATGCCAACCATATATATTTCACAACAATTATTTATCTCACAAATTACTGAAGTAAATTCATTATTAATAATCTATCGAATACATATTCAACCACTTATTAAAATTATTCATTAAAAATGTTATCAAAACATAAACCATTATATTTACCTCATAAACGTGTAACATAGTTCCCAAATCAATTTAAATATCAAGGCCGAATACATACCAACCTAAACACTATTTTTAATCCAACTCACAAGTCAAATTATACGAAAAAAATATAAGTCATTAGTAAACCATACCAAACAGTCAAACATAACTGATTTCAAGTAAGGGAATTAAGCCATTTTCGCATGACTTATATTATACATAACTAAAGCTAACACTTCAAACATATATATCCCAGCCTATACATGCCATAATTTAAGTTCAGCTAATAAGGTACCAAAAACAGTAGATAGAGTGATGAGCTTGGCTAACAGTCCCCGAGCTTGTAGCTTGACTCCAAAATCTATAAAACAGAGTAACATAAAACACAGAATAAGCTATCAAAGCTTAGTAAGCTATAAGCAAATAAATAGTTCAATAAAACATTCAACCTATCTTATTAACCCAAATTATGTTATCAAGACCAAAGTTTATCTTTAAACCTATAAATAAGATACAATGGTACACTTCCATATACCGTTACATTTTACCATGGCCGAATACTTACATAAGCCATTTTATTATCATTAATCAACATTTTTTATCCCAAAATGTCACTAAATGATCAAGCATGCTTACCATTAAAACAAGTTCACTAATTACAATTTGACATTATGTACTCATAATTCTCATTTGGCCGAATACTCATATAGGTACTTATCATGTTCGTAGACAACTCCCAAAGGCAAATGGTCATAGTAAAATTTAATACATGCTCACCCAAATACAAAATTTTGAATATCAAAATAATATTTTATATTCATGCATTAACATATATAACCGAAAATACCTCATCATGTTTACATATATAAATAAGTTATTCATGATATACTAACAATTCATTTAGCAAGTCAGATACACATAGCATACATAGTTTCTACTTTATTTGCACCATACAAGTTTTATAACATAAAGTCATAGTGTTTACGTAACTTACCTCAAGTAAGTAACATACTAATTTATTCCTGGCGCATAGCTCAATTATCACATTCGAGCTCTATTTACCTTTGCCCAATGAACCATTCGGAATTGGATAAGACACTCAGATAATCACATAAGTCGTACAATGCCAACATCCCAGACGTGGTCTTGCATGTAACTACATATCGATGCCACTGTCCCAGACAGGGTCTTACTCGTAAACACATATCAGAATCACATATCGATGTCATGGTCTTACTCGTAAAGACATATCAGAACCCTATGTCATGACATATGTATCCTAACTATTCCTAAGGTTCATACGGGGCTTTCGGACTTCGTAACTCGGCCGGAACAATTTCAGAAACATATTAATTAAGATAAATCACATTCGGCTATAGCTTAAATAAATCATAAATTTCATTTCAGCATGTATAATTTGTGTTTATTTAAAACTAAATACGTCTATTTGCTTATAAACTTACCTCGGACGATACAAAACAGAATCGGGCAACTAGTCAACAACTTTCGTTTTTCCCCGATCCAAATCTAATTTCTTTGGTTCTTGATCTAAACATATTCAAATTAAGCTCATTAAAACATATTTTCATTAAATTTAGTCCAAAAACACATAAATGGGAAAATTACAATTTTACCCCTGATATTTACAATTTTTACAATTTAGTCCCTATTGCACAAAACACAAAATACACAAAATTTCAAAGTACCCATGTTAGGCTGAATGGTACCCGTACCTATACAAGCCCATATATTTCATAAATTTCACATTTTAGCCCCTCAAATTATTATTTTTGCAATTAATTCCTAATTACTCACAATCATCAAAAACTCCAATACAAAATATGTTGTTCTAAAACATATCTTTCATTTTTCATCATCAAACAAAAAAAATCACAAGCTATCAACAATGGCACAACTCAAAATATTTATCAAAATAAAAAATTCAAGCATGGGTTGTGTAGTACTCGAAGCAACGATCTTAAAAACGTAAAAATTATCAAAAATCGAGCTAGTTTCATACCTTGATTGAGCTCCAAAACCACCCGAACCCTAGCTTCCTTTCTTTTCTTTTTATTTTGTTTATATTCGGCAAGGTGATGAAATAATAAAAGATTGTTTTAGTTATCTTATAATATAACATATATACTAATATTTTATTATTATATGTTTTACATTTTTTTAACCTTACTTTAATATTATTCATACTCCACTAACAATGAATACCCCACATTAAAAGAACAAAGCAATTAGACACTTCATAAATTAGCATACAAATTTTGCACTTTACGCGATTAAGTCCTTTTATTAAATCGGACGCTCAAACGACAAAATTAAATCACGAAAATTTCACAGATATAAATTCACACATAATAAACGCAGGAAATACATTTTAAATATTTCTTGACTCTGATTTGTGGTCCCGAAACCACCGTTCTGATTAGGGTCTAAATCGGGTTGTTACAACTCTTCCCCCTTAGGGATTTTCGTCCCTGAAAATCTTATCGGTGAATAGGTTCGGATAGCGTTCTCTCATTTTATCTTCTGGTTCCCACGTTGGTTCCCCAACTCCGTGTTTATGCCACACTACTTTAACTAATGGAATCTTCTTATTTCGTAACTCTTTAATCTCACAAGTCAGAATGCGAATCGATTCTTCTTCGTAAGTCATATCAGGCTGAATATCAATCTTAGACGGACTAATCACATGAGAAGGATCAAATCGACACCTCTGAAGCATTGAACCGTTGAATACATTGTGGATCTTTACTAACTCAGGTGGCAACAATAATCTGTAAGCAACTAGCCCAATACGTTCTATAACCTCATACGGCCTAATAAACCTCGGACTCAATTTGCCTTTACGACCAAATCTAAGTATTTTTTTCCATGGTGAGACATTCAAGAAGACTTTGTCTCTGATTTGAAACTCTATATCTTTACGTTTCAAGTCTGCATAAGATTTCTGACAATCTGACGCTACTTTCAAACTTTCACAGATCACTTCCACTTTTAGTTCAGTCTCTCTGATCAAGTCAACCCCGTGTATCTTATTTTCACTGAGCTCAGTCTAGTATGATGGCGTACGGCATTTACTACCATACAAAGCCTCATAGGGTGCCATTTTGATACTCGATTGATAGCTGTTATTATACGCAAATTCAATCAGAGGCAGGTATCGTTCCCACGTACCTTCAAACTCGAGAATGCAGCATCTCAACATATCCTCAAGTATCTAAATAATTCGTTCAGATTGGCCATCTGTTTGTGGATGAAAAGCAGTACTAAAATGTAACTTCGTACCTAGTGCATCTTGCCGTTTTTTCCAAAACCGCGATGTAAACCTCGGATCTCTATCCGAAACAATAAATATAAGCACACCATGTAATCTCACAATCTGAGAAACATATAATCCAGCCAGCTTATCAAGTGAGTAGTCTGTACGTATCGGAAAAAAAATGAGCCAATTTAGTCAATCTATCTACAACAACCCATAGTGCATCTTTCTTGTTTGGAGTCAATGGTAAACCAGATACAAAATCCATAGTAACTCTGTCCCACTTCCTCTCAGGTATCATGATAGGCTAAAGTAGTCCTGAAGGCACTTGATGTTCAGCTTTTACTTGTTGATAGACTAAACATCTTGCAACAAAGTCAGAAATGTTTCATTTCATACCATGCCACCACTAAAGCTGTTTCAGATCATTATACATCTTTGTACTACCCAGGTGAACAAATAACTGACTACTATGTGCTTCATTCAAAATCATCTGAATCAACTCTGAATTCCTCGAAACGCATATCCGGTCTCTAAATCTCAAACAGTCATCAGCATCAACTCTAAACTCTGAATCGGCATCCGTCTCACACTGAGGTCATTTGGCAATCAACTCATTATCAACCTTCTGGGCATCATATATTTGTTGAACGAATAATGGTTTAGCTTTCAATTCAGCTACTATCGAACCATCATCAGACATGGTCATATGTGTATTCCTTGCACGCAACGAAAACAATGTTTTTTGGTTTAAAGCATCAGCAACAACGTTAGACTTACCCGAGTGATAGTCAATCAAAATTTCGTAGTCTTTTAGCAATTCTAACCATCGGCGTTGTCTCAAATTCAGATCTTTCTGAGTCATCAAGTATTTCAAGCTTTTGTGGTCAGAATAAACATGAAATTTCTCGCCAAGCAGATAGTGACGCCATATTTTCAATGCAAACACAATGGCTGCCAGTTCCAGGTCGTGTGTCGGATAATTCTTTTCATGTGACTTCAACTGTCTCGAGGCATAAGCTATCACTCTGCCTTCTTGCATCAGAACACAACCCAAACCATTTAATGAGGCATCACTATAAATAACAAATTCTTTACCCGATTCTGGCTGAACAAGCACTGGAGCTTCGGTTAAAAGGGCTTTCAACTAATCAAAACTTTTCTGGCACCTCTCTGACCACTCGAATTTAACATCTTTCTGCAATAACTTCATCACCGGAGCTGCAATCATAGAGAAACCTTTCACGAACCGTCTATAATAACCCGTAAGTCCCAGAAAGCTCCAGACTTCAGAAAGATTTTTCGGAGGTTTCCAATCAAGTATTGCTGAAATTTTGCTCGGATCAACCCGAATTCCTGATGCTGATACCACATAGCCCAGAAAACTGACTTCACTTAACCAAAACTCACATTTACTGAATTTCGCATACAACTGCTTATCTCGCAAGGTTTGTAACACAAGTCTCAAATGTTCAGCATGTTCAGCTTCATTACAAGAGTAGATCAAAATGCCATCTATAAACATAACCACAAACTGGTCCAGATATGGTCTGAAGATCCGATTCATCAAGTCTATGAAAACAACAGGTGCATTAGTGAGTCCGAAAGGCATAACCAAAAATTCATAGTGTTCGTACCTTGTTCTGAAGGCAGTATTTGGCACATCAGAGTCTTTAACTCGCAACTGATAGTAGCCCGATCTCAAATCTATCTTCGAAAATACTGTAACTCCTTTCTGCTGATCAAACAGATCGTCAATCAATGGCAACGGATACTTATTCTTTATAGTCACCTTATTAAGCTATCTGTAATCGATGCACATTCTCATAATTTCATCTTTCTTTTTCACAAATAACACAGGTGCACCCCACGGAGAGAAACTCAGTTGCACGAAACCTCTATCTGTCAATTCTTGCAACTGAGCTTTCAATTCTTTTAATTCTGTAGGTTCCATTCTGTACGGAGCTATAGATATCAGAGTCGTCCTAGGCATTAACTCATTACCAAACTCTACTTCCCGAATAGGTGGCAAACCCGGTAATTCTTCTGGAAATACATCCGGATACTCACATACAACAGGTACTGATTCAATGTTTCTTTTAGCCACTTTACTGTCGAGCACGTAGGCAAAATAAACTTCACACCCTTTTCTCACATATTTCTGAGCTACTATCGAAGAAATCACTGCTGGTAAACCATACAAATCACTAGATTCAATCCGAATAACTTCATCATTCTGACTCCGTAGATCAATGGTCTTTCTTTTACAGTTCACAACAGCATCATGTACCATTAACTAGTCCATACCCAGAATTATGTCGAACTCATCAAATGGCAACAACATCAAATCAACCGAAAAACACAGATCTCGAACCATAAAGGGAAAATTCTTACACACTTTATCGACCATAACACACCAATCCAAGGGGTTTGACACTCTAATCACAAACTCAGTAGACTCAACAGGCAGAGTCTTGTTGAATATTAATGTCTCACATACATAAGAATGAGTAGAACCAGGACCAATCAATGCAATTACATTAGTATCATAAAGAGTAAATGTACCAGTAATAACATTTGGGGATGAAGCCTCCTCTCGTGCACGTATAGCATAGGCTCTGGTAGGTGCACGAGCCTCTGATCTGACTGCCGTCTCTTTAGTCCCTCTTTGACTATCACTCGTATTACCAGCATTTCTGGGTGTTCTACTTCGAGCTGCGGTGTTGCCCAATCTCGTATTCTGCATTGGATTTTCCTCAGCTAACATTGGGCAGTCTCGAATATAATAATTTATCGATCTATATTTAAAACAAGTCTGATCAAGCAACCTGCAACTGCCAGGATGTCATTTACCACAGTGCTTACACTCAGGTTGATTTGATCTGACATTACCCACACTCGCTACTGAGGTAGCTCTCGAGCTCACTGGTGGTCTATTTTGATCTCATCTGGAGTAACCTGAAGTGGCTTTACAACGACTAATATCATCTCGGAACTTCTTTGATTCCTATTGGAATGACTTACCGGATGTTCTTTTGCGTGCATCTCTAGCTTCAAAGTCAGCTTTTCTTTTCTTTTCTTTTCTTTTTTCAGAGCTCTTCAGCTTTGCAGGCTTGTTCAACAAGTACCACAAACTCTTTTATCTCAAGTATGCTAACTAACAGTTTAATATCTTCATTCAGCCCATCTTCAAATCTTTTACACATTATGGCTTCAGTGGAAACACACTCTCGGCATACCGACTGAGTCTCACGAATTTTTGCTCAAACTCTATCACTGTCATCTGACCCTGTTTCAGCTCTAGAAATTCTTTATGCTTTTGATCAATAAATCTTTGACTGATATATTTCTTACGAAACTCAGTTTGAAAGAATTCCCAGGTCACCTGCTCTCTCAGAACTACTGATACTAGGGTATTCCACCAGTGGTATGCTGTGTCTCGGATTAAGGATATAGCACATTTTAAACATTCATCTAGAGTACAGGATAACTCATCAAACATACGGATGGTGTTATCAAGCCAAAACTCAGCCCACTCAGCGTTATCATCATTAGTGGCTTTAAACTCTTTAGCTCCATGTTTTCTGATTTTATCAACAGGTGGTCTACTCAATCACAACGGATCACTTACTTGAGGTACAACAGGCACGAAAGATGGATTAATCGGGGGTGGAGGTTGTTGTATAGCCAGATTAGTCCGAATATATTGAGTGAACCAGTCATTCATCATTTGATAAAAGGCTTGTTTAGCCTCACTTTCTGGGTTACTCAAAGTCGGTCGAGAATCAGCCTGCGCTGTCCCTTGTGCGGGAGCTGGCGCTACACTCTCGACATCATCAGCTACTATATGAAAACTCATTTCAAATGTCAGAAGTTATCATACTATCACAGTATATAATTATGACATGTATAGCTAAACTCACACACGCTACGTAGTCCTAGAACTAACTAAACCGTAGCTCTGATACCAATAAAATATAACACCCCTAACCAATATTCATTGTCGAATTAGAGTTACGAGGTATTACCTGACAAAACTCAGTCAGCATGTTCACATATATAAATTGTTATTCATGTATCAAATTATTCACATTAATTTAAAATCGAAAGAATTCACCTATTCATTCGTATATACTAAATTCACACATAAGGAAACACTTAACCAAATATAGTCAATTATATTTTATTAATTATAATACATAAACAAACCATGCTATAAAGTTTCAATCATATCAATATTAATATCATTTTTTCTAATCATATATTTGAACCACCTGTTATGTAACAAAACCTATTTGCATGCATTTTACAATTAAAATATTTGAAATATAAAAGCATCAAATACTTGATATTCGAATACCTATTTTTTTTTAAATAAACATGTTTCCTTATTTCTTATGCCAACCATATATATTTCACAACAATTATTTATCTCACAAATTACTGAAGTAAATTCATTATTAATAATCTACCGAATATACACATTCAACCACTTATTAAAATTATTCATTAAAAATGTTATCAAAACATAAACCATTATATTTACCTCATAAACGTGTAACATAGTTCCCAAATCAATTTAAATATCAAGGCCGAATACATACCAACCTAAACACTATTTTTAATCCAACTCACAAGTCAAATTATATGAAAAAAATATAAGTCATTAGTAAACCATACCAAACAGGCAAACATAACTGATTTCAAGTAAGGGAATTAAGCCATTTTCGCATGACTTATATTATACATAACTAAAGCTAACACTTCAAACATATATATCCCAGCCTATACATGCCATAATTTAAGTTTAGCTAATAAGGTACCAAAAACAGTAGATAGAGTGATGAGCTTGGCTGACAGTCCCCGAGCTTGTAGCTTAACTCTAAAATCTATAAAACAGAGTAACATAAAACACAGAATAAGCTATCAAAGCTTAGTAAGCTATAAGCAAATAAACAGTTCAATAAAACATTCAACCTATCTTATTAACCCAAATTATGTTATCAAGACCAAAGCTTATCTTTAAACCTATAAATAAGATACAATGGTACACTTCCATATACCGTTACATTTTACCATGGCCGAATACTTACATAAGCCATTTTATTATCATTAATCAACATTTTTTATCCCAAAATGTCACTAAATGATCAAGCCTGCTTACCATTAAAACAAGTTCAATAATTACAATTTGACATTATGTACTCATAATTCTCATTTGGCCGAATACTCATATAGGTGCTTATCATGTTCGTAGACAACTCCCAAAGGCAAATAGTCATAGTAAAATTTAATACATTCTCACCCAAATACAAAATTTTGAATATCAAAATAATATTTTATATTCATGCATTAACATATATAACCGAAAATACCTCATCATGTTTACATATATAAATAAGTTATTCATGATATACTAACAATTCATTTAGCAAGTCAGATACACATAGCATACATAGTTTCTACTTTATTTGCACCATACAAGTTTTATAACATAAAGTCATAGTGTTTACGTAACTTACCTCAAGTAAGTAACATACTAATTTATTCCTGGCGCATAGCTCAATTATCACATTCGAGCTCTATTTACCTTTGCCCAATGAACCATTCGGAATTGGATAAGACACTCAGATAATCACATAAGTCGTACAATGCCAACATCCCAGACGTGGTCTTGCATGTAACTACATATCGATGCCACTGTCCCAGACAGGGTCTTACTCGTAAACCCATATTGGAATCACATATCGATGTCATGGTCTTACTCGTAAAGACATAGCAGAACCCTATGTCATGACATATGCATCCTAAGTATTCCTAAGGTTTATACGGGGCTTCCAGACTTCGTAACTCGATCGGAACAATTTCAGAAACATATTAATTAAGATAAATCACATTCGGCTATAGCTTAAATAAATCATAAATTTCATTTCAGCATGTATAATTTGTGTTTATTTAAAACTAAATACGTCTATTTACTTATAAACTTACCTCAGACGATACAAAACGGAATCGGGCAACTAGTCGACAACTTTCGTTTTTTCCCGATCCAAATCCGATTTCTTTGGTTCTTGATCTAAACATATTCAAATTAATCTCATTAAAACATATTTTCATTCAAATTATTCCAAAAACACATAAATGGGAAAATTACCATTTTATCCCTAACATTTATAATTTTTACAATT
This sequence comes from Gossypium hirsutum, assembly GCF_007990345.1. Taxonomy (NCBI): domain Eukaryota; kingdom Viridiplantae; phylum Streptophyta; class Magnoliopsida; order Malvales; family Malvaceae; genus Gossypium; species Gossypium hirsutum. Next base: position 17,000,490 of record NC_053433.1, read on the forward strand.
TAGTCCTTATTACACAAAACACAAAATACAAAAAATTTCAAAGTACGCATGTTAGGCCGAATGGTACCCATACCTATACAAGCCTATATATTTCATAAATTTCACATTTTAGTCCTTCAAATTATTATTTTTGCAATTAAGTCTTAATTACTCAAATCATCAAAAACTCCAATACAAAATATGTTGTTCTAAAACATATCTTTCATTTTTCATCATCAAACAACAAAAATCACAAGCTATCAAAAATGGCACAACTCAAAATATTTATCAAAATAAAAAATTCAAGCATGGGTTTTGTAGTTCTCGAAGCAACGATCTCAAAAACATAGAAATTATCAAAAATCGAGCTAGTTTCATACCTTGATTGAGCTCCAAAACCACCCGAACCCTGGCTTCCTTTCTTTTCTTTTTCTTTTGTTTATATTTGGCAAGGTGATGAAATAAGAAAAGATTGTTTTAGTTATCTTATAATATAACATATATACTAATATTTTATTATTATATGTTTTACATTTTTTTAACCTTATTTTAATATTATTCATACTCTACTAACAATGACCGAATGTGTCCATCTAAAATTCAAGGGTATAATTACATCATAAATACCCCACATTAAAAGAACAAAGCAATTAGACACTTCATAAATTAGTATACAAATTTTGCACTTTACGTGATTAAGTCCTTTTATTAAATCGGACACTCAAATGACAAAATTAAATCATGAAAATTTCACAGATATAAATTCACACATAATAAACACAATGAATAATTTTTAAATATTTTTTTGACTCTGATTCGTGGTCCTGAAACCACCGTTCCGATTAGGGTCTAAATTAGGCTGTTACAAGTCATGCATGACTAGTTATCCTTAAAAGGAGATCCCATCTAGTGAACCCACATGATCCTTAAAAGGAATCGACTCAAAACTTTATCATGCTATTACTTAGTGACCATCGATGGAGGCCGTAAGTCTTTTTTAAGGACCTTCTCCCACTTAATATTTTAAAAAACATGCAAAGTTTTTATCCTAGATTTCAAGAATAATCATACAGGAGTCCTAGTGGCATTTTTACCTAATCTATATGACATACTTCCAAGATATGCATGGCATGATAGTGTAATAATATTCACATCCATTCATTTACAAAAATCAATCATAGAAACAAACAAATTTGATTCTTCATAATTTTTCTTTCAAGGGAAAAACCAAAGAAGTGATGTGAACCGTACTAAGTACAGTCCCAAGAAAGAGAGGTGATTCTTATTTGATAGCTTAAAAACCAAGACTTCCCTTCCCAAAGTCAATCCTAGACATTCACCTTCTTATTACCATACTTCTCACAATAATCGAATAACCTAAAGAAGTGAATGAAATAATATAACACATTTATTTTTGCATTATACACTTCTTATCTTTAATCGATCAACTGTGGGTAATCTCATACATATATATCACAATTATAAATACCATAATATAAAGATTATAAACAATTATAAATATATATATAAATATATGAGTAATTAAAATAAAATTATCAGTCAATGTTTCCATTGTTCTATTTCTAGAAAATAAATGATGAACAAAATTGCATAATTTTCCACCACAAGGCATTCCTTGGGTCTTCAACCACCATTTCTTCATCTTCTCCTCGTCCTGGACTCCTTTTGAAAAAGTTAATATAAGTCTTATATCCGTTTTCGGCTCATAAGAATTTTATGATTTTTTTTAAAACAAATGTGGAGATGATAGTCCACAGTCTATTTCCTAAGAACCACAACCTTAGAAAAAATAAAAATATTATAACAATTATATAATATTGCATCCATTATCACATATAACTCAAAACATGCATAAGAACTTAAAAATGTCACTTTCTATGTAATCAATCATTCAAGAAGAGAAATCTATTTTGATTACTATTTTATACTTATAGATAGAGCAAAACCTAACTTTGATACCATTTGTTGGAAGATTGGGTTTGGAAAACACAACAGAAAATAGGTTTAAAGGAAAACCAGAGTTTTAGATTTTTTTTCCTAAACAAGAACTTGGTTGTGTTATCTAAAGTAGTAAACACTTAATTAAAATCATACCTTTTGATTCGTCTAGGATGAATTCTTTGACCAAGTGGTCTTTTTCGCTATCCTCAAGCTCACTTTTGTTGAGTGTGGGTTTGCTTCGAATTAGAAAATTTTTCACAAAATTAACAGTGAGGCAATTTCGTAATTTTTCTGAACTTCTGGGGCCAAGTTATAAATAATAAAGAAATATCTCTAGAAATTTTCTAGAATAATTTTTTTAGAGATTTTTCTCTCTACAACTTTTCTTGAATTCAAGTTTGTGAGAATAATAACCCATGCTCTCTTTATATAGGGATAGTTTAGAGAGAGTTTAACTAATATTGAAATTACTTATATTAATATTAAATTAATAAAACATTATCAAGATAAATATCAAATCAAATTTAATATCTCACAATAATATTAAATTTATAAAATAATACAAATATAAATATTAAATTAAATTAACCATTAAATTTATTAAAATAATATTATTTTTGGAAAATTTAATTTGAAATCAAGTTACCTAATAGAGTCCCATTAGGAGTATAATTCTTCCACTGCTCTACCACTGAAGAACTATCATCGCCAACCATTTGTTGGCCATCAGTCACCGTGCCCGGTGGTTCCATCACTGATGCAACTTCTTTCGGCACCCCGAACCGTCGTTGTTTTTCCCAATGGGCTTGGCCAGCTCGACGCCTCCTCGTAAGGCCATTAATGTCATGGCTGGGGTGGGCCTGGCTGTTCGAATGGTTAGCTCTATGCCTAGCCTTCCTTTTTCCTGATTGGTAGGTACCTGCACAGGCTGGTCATTAACACAACCAGCCACACAGGGTAGAGCATCCCTCAACTATGTGTTCAAACGCTTGGCCTGATGTTGTTGATGGGGTAGGCCAAGACCCCTTACAGGCTATTCGAACAACTTGCTGCCATAGTGACTGCCTCCAAATGTATCAACGTCCAGAGTATAAATCCTACACAAAATATATTAAGAAGCGGTATTTGCAAGTATATGGGCCAGCTTATAATATAGTTACAACGAAATAGATGAGTACTCCGAGGATTGTACCCAACGGATAGGAGCATTAAATTAATTCTAACCTAAGCATAAATAGATCTAATTAGTATTTTAAATGAATTATATTACGATAAAAAAAAGAAAGGTTTTTATGATTCCTAATAATAATAAATATAATAAGAAAAGAAATAAAGAAATAATGAGAAATCCAATAGTTAATTTATCAAATCGCAGCATAGGTGATTAGCTTCATTCGTTAATCATAGTCAACTATCGTTTCAAGTTTTATTTTTCAATCAACTAGTCAATATCCCAGCAAGATCTTCCGATCTTCTACTAGAATAACAAGTCGAAAATAACTACTTATCTCTCGACCTTATAATCCAGACCAGTTCAGGATTAAGGTGTTCACGAATAGGCCATACCAATTTTCGGTTAATTCCCACCTTAATGACTTCCTAAGGTTGTCAGACCTAGGGTTTAAGTTCTTCCTTTTCTGAATAGCTAATCCGCTAAAGAGAATCCTACAAAATAGATAATTAATCATACCTCCACTCGTTAATCCCCCACAAGAGGATTAATTCCTCATGGATCTCAAAAATAATATAAACTTGATAAAAAGAATAGAAATTAACAATAATTCAAGAATATAAGCTATAGAAGAAGCCTGATTTTTATTAGAATAGAATGTTGAATCCTCACCATGTTTCACAAATCTGATTTCTTTTACAACACAAAGAGCGAAAATTGAAATAAACGTAAAGCCTAATAAAAGAGAAAAACTAAAGGCTAAAACTAGGAAAAAAATTATACAATGTGAAAACTGTCCATAACATTTGTTAAATGAGCCTATTTATAGAATTAGAGTGGCCATCGTCCTTAATCCTAGGTCAGCTATCGTTCTCGTGTTTAATGTTTCATTTTGTGGACCAAAACACCCTTGACTCGTAATTATTTCTCACAAAAGGCAATGTTGCGGCACACCAGGTCCTGTGTCGCGACATCTAAGGCAGTATGCTCATCATCTAGGAATCTTCAGGGGTGTGTCGCGATATCCTCAGGCTGTGACGTAACACCGAAGGCAGTCTTGAAATTCTTCTATTCTATTCTCTATGTTGTGACATCCAGCTCTTTTTGTTGCAACACAATGACTAGTATGAAGTTAGCATGCCTTCTAATGGTCTCCTACATGCTTACGATAACATAATTAAAACTTAATCGAAATGCTTGTGTTCAAACTCCTAAAGTACGAAAACTAGTTTAATCTACCACACCAAATTATGACAGATCACATGGCAGGGGCACTATTGGCTAGGCATTTGCATGCCTAGCTGTACAACAGTCGATTCGATTATTGTCAGTTCAGTTTGGACCAGTGATGACCTAACCAGTTCGGTCCAACCAATGATTGAACCACTAGTTCTGTAACAACACATTTTTCAATTGTGTCAGAAATAGTGGTTTCAGGACCACGATTCCAATGAGTGAGTTTGCAAATAATATTTATTAATATTTACGAGTTGATTGTAGTGTTTGAATAAATCTTGATTTTATAAATTTTGTTAATTGGGCAAATAATAATGACCAAGTGTGGTTTTAGAAAATGAGGTATCGGGACCTCATTTCTATAAACCAAATACGTAAATATTTTTATTAAATATTTACACATTTATTATATAGGTGTATTGAAATTTGGTCTAGAAATTTTAACATGTTGATAGTTAATTTAGTAAAAAGGACTAAATCGTAAAATTTGTAAAATTTAATTGCTATTAATTTATAAGGACTAAATGGGTTTAAATAAATTTTTGGATACATTAATTAGAAAATATGCCATATTTATTGATGTTGGACGGTTTATAAGTGATTTATGTATAAAATAATATGTTATATTATAATTTAATAATGTTAAAATGTAATAAAACAAAAATAAGGTAAGTGGCCATTTTATTTTTCACTTTCTTCAACCTTTCTTCACCGAAAAACCATTGCTGAAGAGCACCAAAGCTTCAATCAAATTTAATTCAATTGCATGGTATGTGTTTTTAACCCATTTTTTAGTAATTTTTATGTTTTTGATATCGTTATAGCTTAATTTAGTTAACTTAGGGGCTAATTCATAAAACTATTAAATTTTTTGAATTATGCCATTGATTAATTTATGATGCTTTTAAAGTTTGATGGTAGATTATTAATCTTGATAGTTGAATAGGATTATTTTGTAAAGCGATTTTAGTTAATTTTAAAGTTTAAGGACTTAATTGCTAAAATAGTAAAGTTACATCAATTTTTTGTAAAAAATATGATTAATGTGGCTGCAAGGGGATTATAGAAAATTAGGCTGGTCTTGTTTAGGTTAAATTGTGATTGAATTGAAAGTTTCAGGTTTAGGAACTAAATTGAATAAAATGTAAAAGTTTAGGGTAAAAGTGTAAAATGTTGATTAAGGGTCAAATATTCGAATTTAAGTATTTTAAGTAATTGAATTGGATAATTGAATTAAATTATTATATTTAGATTAAGAAACGGATCAATCAATTGATAATTGCGAGAAAGGAAAAGTCGTCAAGTAGTCGTCGTCGAGGTGTCGGAATTACTAAGTTTTGGTAACTTTGTAAATTGATTAAATTAATTAGTTATTGTATTTTTGATTTAATAATTATTTATGTATGTTGTGGTTGAGTTTGTTTACCTAATGAATGGTAATTGATGAAATTGATTAAGTTGCATTGTTAATAAAGATAAAGGTTATGACTGAAAATGGAAAATCACATGGATGAGTTCTTAGATGAAGTATTGTGTATATATATAATTAAATGTTATGGATATGAAACATGACCCATATGAACCTCGTGAATGCTTAGGATACAAATGACATGTTATTAGGATTATATATCATTTTGGGTGCTGGTCTTGGATGTCTTACCGATGGCTGAGGTCTTGCATTTGTTGTGAATTCTCCACAACTTGTGTGAGCAACATCGTGTAGCCTAACATCCCAACCCAAATCTCATGTGAGTAGACCCATTTCATAGCTTGTGTGAGCATTTATAGTTACAACTTGTGTGAGCATCGTTCCAGCGTATCCGATGTTATTTCATTTTGTTCATCGGGTGAAGAATAGATATATAAAATGGTTATATGAATTGATTATATGGAAATAGATAAATGAAATAGTTATATGAATCGATTATATGAAAAATAAATATATGAAATGGTTATATGAATCGATTATATGAAAAATACATATATGAAATGGTTATATGAATCGATTATATGGAAATAGATAAATGAAATTGTTATATGAATCAATTATATGGAAATAGATAAATGAAATGGTTATATGAACCGGTTATATGGAAGTAGATACATAAAATGGTTATACGAATCGTTTATATGGAAATAAATAAATGAAATGGTTATATGAATCAGTTATATGGAAGTAGATATATGAAATGAATATGAATCAGTTATATGAAAATAGATAAATGAAATGGTTATATGAATCGATTATATGAAAGTAGATATATGAAATGGTTATATGAATCGGTTATATGGAAGTAGATATATGAAATGGTTATATGAATCGGTTATATGGAAATAGATATATGAAATGGTTGTATGAATCAATTATATGGAAATAGATATATGAAATGGTTATATGAATCAGTTATATAGAAATAGATATATGAAATGAAACATTGGATATAGATATTTGAAATAAAACGTGAGTTGTTAAATGAATAGGTGATGGTTGAACTAGTTTTAAATGTGCTTACTTGTAATGATTATAACATGATAAATTTATATGTTTCGTATATGTGAACTCACTAACTTTGTGAGATTTGTGGTGTGTATAGGAGATAAATGAACTCATGAGCTTGTTTATAAAATTAATTGCGAAATGTTTTAGTTCCAATAGTTACAATAAGTCAAAGTTTAAGTTTAATATAGAATTTCAAAGATTTACGTAAGCTTACTCTATTTGGCTTTTCTTCTTTGTAGATCGTCGGATACAAGTTGACAATTGGATTGCTTTTGGAGATCACACTATCCGTAAACTTTTTCGGTAGTTATACATTTATTTTTGCCGGTTATAAGTGGCATGTAAATAGGGTTTTGGTATATGCATGTTGTTGATCATTTGGTCATGTTTTGTGCCATTTGAATTATGAATTATGTGTATTGATGTAAATCTTTAATGGTATTTTGTTTGGTTTGGTAATTGATGGCATATGTGTGCTTGAAATTTAATGCACTGTAGGTTTGTTGAATTGTTACATACATGATAGGTTAATTGGTGAAATTCAATTGGTGATAAATTGTCATTAGAATGCTTGGTATAAATGGTTGATTATAGCATATGTCAGTTCGAAATTATTGGATGATTGAATAAGGTTAATATGTTGATTATGTCTTGTTTTGGAAGGTTGTTGTTTATGAGTGCATATTTTTTAGGCACATAGGTTGAACGTGAATTGGCGTGTTTTGGTACACTTTGAATAGGTTAATGTGATGGTAAATTTATGGCTTGATGTTTAAGAAATTATAGGTGGACTGGCTTGTGTTTGAAGGTATTTTTGTGCACACGCGGCTATGACACGATCAGCCACACAGTCGTGTGTCCCACACCACTGCATGACACGGCCATGTAGCCTATTGATTTTTTATGCAGGTTTGTTCACACAGCCTCAGAGAGTTACATGGCCTGGCCATACGATCATGTGACCCTGTTTTTAGTTTTTACCATATTTTTTTGTTTTGTTCCAGATTAGTCCATACTTGTTTCTAGATTGATTTTAGGGTTTCGTAGGCTCAATTTAAGTTTAATTTTCAAATGTATGCTATGAATGATGATTGTTTATTAATTTATGATTAAATTAATCTTTGAATTGTGTCACTATATTATTGGTCTTGTTAACTGTCGTAATATCCCGTAACCTTAATCCAACAGCAGAGATGGGTTAGGGGTGTTACAGGTACAGTTTCATACACCAACCCGATTTAACCAGTTTTGGGTCTCAGTTTCTGTTTTTGGTTCTTGGGTCCAATTTTCAATCTCAGGTTTAATTTTTAAGTTCAATTACTCATTGAGCCAATTGTCTGATTTAAAAATTAATTTCCAAAAATATCATATTTATTTTAATTAATTTTTTAAATTTAATTTTATTTGATAAAAATTAAATTTCCCAAAAATCACTGAGATTTTCAAAATTAATTTTTAAAGGAAATTCTTTAATCGAATTCTCTAATTGAACAAAATCTCATGATTGCCTAATTTAATTCCACATCAAGAAATTAGCTTAATTAAATTATTTCTAAAGTCGTAGAATTTTCTTTTGATTCAAATGTAGTTTGATCAAGCTTTTATTGAGCTAGCGGAGGGACCAATTGGACATATTTTCGCATGTGAATATGTAATGCGAATGTGCAAGTATACATGCCGAATCAAGTAATAAAGTGATAAGTGAGATCATCTCCACAAGGATCGGAATAGATTAAAATGGTTATCACTATGAACTATACTAATTAAGCTATAGTAAAATGAACAGAATAACAATTTGATGAGGAGTATTAATGTATGAAATATTAAGATCAAATACTGAAAAATTGTTGTGAAAAATCTACAAGACAAAGTTTGGAGGATTTATGCTGTTGAAAGGGAAGGTTGGAATTACTCAGATTATATCTTTATAACATAATAATGCCATGACAAACCTTAACCAAATTACTGTTCAGAGTATAACTACTGCAATCTACTTCTTTCAAGAGCTAGACTTTAAGCTACCATTCCAAGACTTTGTATGTCTACAAGTCTCAAGAATGATACCTAAAACTATCCTCTCTTTCTTTGTACACAATGTAACTCTATGTCTAGTGTAACACCTTTAACCTATATCCGTCGCCAAATTAGGGTCACAGAGTATTACTGTACAATCGAAACATTTAAACTTAATTTCATTCAATGTTATGAACATAACATACATACATACATCGTCCCTATATTGAGCCCTCGAGGCCCAAGAAACACCTTAGAAACAATTTGGGACTAAATTGAAATCATTTTGAAATTCTAAGAAAAATTTACAAATATTTGAATACAAGGGTCACACAACCGTGTAGCCAGGTCGTATGCCTCACACGACTGAGACAAACCCGTGAAACATTCAAACTAGGGACACATAATCATGTCCTCACCCGTGTAACTCTCTGAGTAGGGTCACACGGCCATGTCACATGCCCTTGTGCCAGATTGTGTAACACTTGAAATTGCCCCACAAGCCCGTGCGCCAGGCCGTGTAACTCACTGACTTGCACCCAAAGAACTCATCAGATGAGACACGGCTGTGTTGTCATGCCGTGTGTCTCACACAGCTGAGTTACATGCACGTATCTCAGGCCGTGTGGATCCAAAATGAATCTTAAACAACAAGTTTACCATTTCAAGCTTACTTGGACTCCAAGTAACCCATTTACCAACCAAAATACCCATTCAAAGTGACATTAAACAAGCAAAAAACATGCCAAATCAACCATCCTAAGTGTCTAACCAATATATCATCATTGATACCACAAGTATATACAATTATACATCAAAATGAATCATCAACCACAATTTATCAATTCACAAAATCGTAACATAAGCACCTCAAACTCAATATTCTATAAACACATCATAATTTGCATCAACACATTTTACCTCATTCACATATTTCATATAAATTCACATGTATCATAGAGGTTAACAATTTTCATTCAAGATCATACTTAAAGATTTACATATCCAAAACAAAAATAATGACATAAAAGCATATTACATGCCATATAATCCAAAATGAACGTTCCAAAAACTACCGAAATTTATGGATAGTGTGACTTGAGTGCTGATCCGATCATCTAACCTTCCAAGTATCTATAAGAATAATAAATAACACAAGTAAGCTCAATGAAACTTAATAAGTTCGACGTATTAAAATGAAAAATCTTATTGAAGTAAGTACAACAAATCAAATAATAATACAACTATGAATATTCCTTGTCATCCACAATCTCAACTGGTGAATCATAAAAGTTCAATTCAATACTCAAATATATGACAAATCCATCATATTCACTAAGTAAGTTAACTTACCGAGATTTTCAATTCGATGAACAACTTACAGATAAGAGTAAATCGACAATCCAACCAAAACACACCATATGCTCATAAGAGCTAATCCATCCTAAACATACCAAATGCTCATAAAAGCTAATCTATCCGAAACACACCAATGGCTCCGAAGCACTAGTCCAACCTGAACACACCAAAACAGAGAGTATAACACAAGAGTTCACAAAAAATGCTGAAATTCGGTCTATTCAAGAGAACATATGTATATCACTTCACAACAATCTCCATTTTAATCTGCCATAACGCACCATATCTCGATTGTACTCTATCCGCGTTTAATTTGATCCAAGTATAGAATTTCAACCATTTTTCCTCCAATAACTTTACATCTTTTATAATCAAATATATCTATCACAATACATAATATCATCAAACATTCCATATAGATGTTAAATTCAAAACTGTACGAACTTACCTAGACTAAATTGTAGTAGTTGTAGAAGTTTAGGGACTATTCCACAACTTTTCCTTTTCCATGAGTATCAACTGGGTCTTGATATGCAAAGAATTTAACCTAGCTGATTCTCCAAGCTAAACTTCCATGGCCATTTAGTTTACAACAAGAAAATTAAAGAAGATGATGGCAAATTTCATGTTCTGTTTAAGTTAGATTATTGATTTATTACTTTTTTACCCTTTAAAATCAATTACAATTTCACTAGAACCACTCTAATCCGACCACTATTTACTATTAAGGTTTATTTACCTTATTGGTCCTCCCACATTTATTAATTAAGCCCTTAAATCACCAAAATGTTATAATTATCATGTTTTGCACCTTTTACAATTTAGTCCTTTTTCTTTAATTAGCCATCTAAACGATAAAATTTCTTAACCAAATTTTGGTACGACTCTAACGACTCTATAGATATTCTAAAAATAATATTTGTAAGTCAACACGACAGAAATTTGTAGTCCCAAAACCACTGTTCCATCACCACTGAAAATCAGGCTATTACATCTAGAGTGCTACAAATATTCATTCGCGTACTTGCTTGTATCATTTGATTATGATCCAAATCACTTAATATTTTTAGAATTAAATCAAGTCTAAGAACATGCCATGCATTTATCTATGTTTAAAGCTTGCATGCACGTATTGAAGATAAACCAAATCGAATGAAACAGTAGATCTACTCAAGAATATCATGGTAATTGAAAGTAATAAAAAATCATCCAATAATTCCAACCCGATGAGATTAGCTCATGGGTTGGGAATTAAAATCCAAAATATCGACATCATTCAACATCATCATCCACAGTTTAAAAATCAAATAAATCAATTAATAGAATGAAGGTAGAACTACAAGAAGCTTTCGTCGCTTCAGCTTTAACTCCGATGCTACCAAATCATGTAAGACACAAGGTTGAATGCGTCGTCCCCTTCCTTACGTCTCTACTCTCTTTTTAAGCTGGTACACTCTTTCCTTTTTCTTTGAAATTTCCATGAGATTTTTTTGGAGAGAAAAAAACTTCTCTTCTTATCTTTTTCTTTCTTCTTTTATAAGGTAGGTCGCCCCTCTCCTAGCACACACATTTTCTCTATCTTTTTCAGATGAAATAATCTAGTACACTTATAGTTGGCTGAGAGTGACAAGGACTGAGTGCTGCGTCAGCATCTTCTTGGAATTGCTATGGCATTTTTGTTGGCAACCCTTCTAACCTTTTGCCATAGAAATATTTTACTTCCTTCATTCTCTTCCTCCTTTTTCTCATTCTCTTTGTCTTTCCTGCACCTTCTGCATACAACAACCAATTCATTTCTTCCCAACAATAAAAGTAACATATAATGACATTCAAGGCATAATCCAAGTTTTGTTATGCAATATTCTAATAATAGCTGAGAAATGCAAATATATTCACTTAAGTACAGGCAATTCATTAAGTTTAGAGCTTGAGATATAACTCTTTTTAAGAATCATCACATATATACTTAGGCTTGAGTAACTACAATTATGTCCAGAAGCATCATTATGATAATTTACAATTTACTTATTCATGAAGTCAGTCCACAAGAAGTCCATGATTGAAAACTTCTTATTATATACTTTTTACAAAAGCAATTCATCCAACTGTTTTGTCCATTGACCTCGTCATGTGTGTGTTACAGTCACATGATGTCCTTAATTCTTTTGAATTAGATCCGTTTGCTCAATGCAATCCTATTTTATCTCATTATCACCATTGTGTCTTTTTAATGATTAATATGACCACTGTCAACTAATTACTATGATAAATTACTCACTTGAGAATAATCAACTTGTGGTGACATTCCATATTTATCAATCCACACAATGCCAATGAGAGGATATCGCTACTCTTTAATCGAGCTATGAATTCTATTGTTGCTAGTAAAGTCATGATATACACAAGTCATATACCCAACATATTGACTATTGGATTGATCATCTTTAGAGCATAAGCCTCCACTTATATCAAAGCACATGACTTAAATACGCATGATCAGTGAATAACTTAGGATTTAGGTAAGTCATACCATGAACGTCACCAGTGAATCAATTCACAAATAGATTCAGAATTAATTCAACTTGGGTCCTGTCCACAATATCTTTTAAGTTAAATACAATAAATTTATACATCTATATATAAATTTTAGTTTATATTATTAATAATTAAAAGCATATAAATTAGTTTATAATTATAATCAATATTATCATTGTAAACTCTAAAATATATAAACATTTTCAACACTCTCTAACATATAATTTATGCAAATTTCGAGTACATAAATAACACTTTATGTATTTTTATTATTAATTTATAATATTTTGTAATTTATTTGGAAATGTGTTAATTTAGTTAAATTTATACTAAATACATAATTTTTTTTGAGGGAATAAATCAGCTGAGGGAAATACAACAGAATTTTGGTTGTTTTAAAGTTCAGACAGGTACAACTTGAAGCATTTTGATCCAACATTATTAGGCTTTAAAGTTACCTTAAAAGTAGATAGAGGCCCAGAGTTGTCCAGAAGGAAGCCCAGAACTGTCTACCAGGAAGTCCAACTGTCCTTGAAGACCACTTTTCTACTAATCAGGGACGATGACAACCACTACAAAAAATAGCAGTCCACAACCGGCCATACATCCTCCATCACTCAAAGGTCGACCATTCTAGTTCCAAAAATAGTAAATTCAAACTTCACTCTCCCTTAATCAAGGACGACAAGCTTTCCCCTTAATTTAAGCCTCAACCGCCAACAATATTGCTAAAAATAGCAGTCCAACACCACGCCTTCTCCACCACTTAAGGGACGACAACCACCCTTGCTAAAAATAGCTATGTCGCCACCCATTTCTCCACACATCAAGGGACGGTTCAACTATGAAGGAAATTAAGGAATTCCCTTACTAAAAATAGCAAGGGACGTTGGAGGCCTATAAGCATAAATAGGGCATCAAAGAGAGGAAAAGGATATATTAGATTTCAGAGAAAAAAATCTAAAAGTGTCATCCTTTGTTTTCCTTACGGCTTGCTAAGAGTTTTCACGCCAAAAAATAGGGCAAAACTCTTGCCGAGAGTGAGACTAAGAAGCATAAACTTGAGATCATTAAGGTGAAATTGACATGGAGAAGAGGAGGAGAGCCACCATGAGAAGTCGCAAGAAGCAATCGCAGATAACCTCATGCATTTCAACTATTTTCTTTTTTTATTGTGCAGTGGCCATGGATAATCCTCCTCAGCTTTTCTTCTTCCCTTTCTATTTATTGTTAATTGTTGCTACCTGTGTTGACAAACATGTTTGCATCTCATCTTTATGTTTTTCAATTTAATAATCATGGCTTAATTTTGTTTAGTTAAAATGGATATGAATCTTTGATTTGAGTTGATTGATTTTTATATTATGAATGTTTGTGCAAATGATTGTTTCGTTAATTTAGGTTTAATTATTGTTAGTACTTATGAGTGTAAAATCAATATTTGTAGGTTCATGAATTAGCTATTTTATCTGAAAAAGAGGTAATAGGTAATAGACAAAAGATTTAGATGGTGAATATCATGTTGATGTCAAAAGATGATTGTTGTATGCATGAATTGTATAAAATGCCCGAAAAGATGATCTCAAGGTTAGTTTGACATAGACATATGTAAGATAACTAAGAAATATAATAAAATTTCTAAAAAAGCCTATGCCTTAAGAAGAAATAAGTTTAATGAATTTCATATTGCCATGAAACATTCTTAATATATTTCCTAATAAGCCCTTACTAAAGCGAAATAATTGTTCTAGTTTATTTATGTCATTATTGTTAAATCTTGTGTTCAATCTTCCTATTACTATTCTCTTTTGCATTGTGTTTGTTTTATTTTGTGGGTATCTTAAATCCGATTACATTCATACTTTTATTTCAACCTCTCTTCAATATTATCTTTATTTTTTATTTTTCAAAGTGTACAATCATATGCATTTATTAAGATTTCAATAAATTAATATGATATCTTTTATAAATTATAATAACAGTACAAAATTCGAATAACAAATATAATTAACATGACTTAAACTTAAATTACACTTAAGATCGTGAACATCTTTAATTATCATACCTTAATTGAAATCAATATGATTTTTAAGGGTAAAAAGATTAGTTATATATATCAAAATGATTTCAAAATGATTAGTACAAGCAATCAAATTCAATACCAGTTTCTAATTTTTGTTTTCCAAACAACTAAAGGTCTAGCAATTTACAAGTGTCGAGCTAGAACATGTATGGGCGCATTGATTGGACTTTGCGATGCACACGTAAGCATAACTGGATGGTTGCCAGTCCACTTGTCTCCGAATCAAAGGTTAATCAATATATTAACAAAATATCTATATTTAAATAAAATAATCCTTTAATCATTTACTTAGACCGTTGCATCTGAACCGTCTGATGTAGTTTGATTAAAACCCCCCCCTATAAATGGTTGTGGAAGACGATCCTAACCACTTTGATTCTCACAGTAGAGAGAGAAACTGAAGGAAAAAACAAAAATGGAGATGAGTGAGAGATAGAAAATTATATTGTTCTCAATTTTCCCTTTAATCTTTTATCGATTAAAAGTTTCTTTCTCTCTATCTCTAGTCTCCAGTGTGTTGAATTTTACCTGTAATTTTTTTTTGTTTTTTCATTGATTAAAGCTTGGAATTTCCTTTTTCCTTCGGTGAAACGTTTGGTTTTGTTCATTTTTCGTGACGCTTTTTTTCCCCGATTCTTGCTTTGGCAGTAATAGCGTTGGCAATCACCTCTTAATTCCTTTGCCGGTCCCGGATAATCCCGACTTTCAGTCATATTTTCCAAATCGAAGCGCCGATTCTAAGAAGTTTGAGCTTCCAGGCTCGAAGCTGAAGTTGTAAAATTTGGAAATATTTTGAGCTTTTCTGTTTGTTGACTTCGGTTGAACTTTGGGGACTAGAGAAAAGGGTCATAAAACTGTAGACCCAAAAAGAAATCCTTTTGGTTGGATCATAAACTTGTTTGGGTTTTGATTATTTTTAAGCAAAAAAAATCTATACAGAAGACAGTTTGCCTGAGTTCAGTTTACAAGCTTTTTGATTTTAATTATGATTCAAAAAATTTGTTGGATTCAATTAATATCTTTCCTGATTTTCATCTTGCCCTTCTAATTATCAAACTCTATTGGTAATTTCCTAATGTCGTGGTTTATGAAGTTTTAAAGCTTTTTTCATTAAAGAAAAAGAAATGGCAGTTTCCTTTTCTAGTTTTCCATGGAGGTTTTGGAGTATTGGAAGTAAAGATAAACAGCTTGTTTCAAATGGGTCTTCTTTGAATTCTTCATCTTCTGAAACTGTAATATTCCAAACAAAAATAACCCCATCAAAGGGAAAGGGAAAGTGGCAAGGTGGTGAAAAGACAAGAGTGGTTCAATCAGATGGTGGGTATTTATCTGGATATGAATCTGATGGTCCAGAATGGTCCATTGGATGGGAAGAACCCCATGGTCCTGGTTTTCAAAGTGGTAATGAAGATGGTGGATTTGTTGTGTTGGTTCCCTGTTACAAACCTGGTTGCAAACAACTTGTAGAAGGCCGTAATAACCAGTTCTTGAGTGCAATCAAGAACCTCTCTAATGGCTTCTCTTCTGGTAAGACCTTCCCTTATCCCTATCTTAATTTACTCTTTTTTTTAAAATAAAATATTATGTTAGGTTAAAAGATGTTTTATCTATCTTGGTCAAGCAGTTAAGATTGTTCTTCATTCCTTTCAATGCCTGATTATAAACTTTTTCTGTTTCTACTAAATGGAACTATCAATGTTATGTACTCGGGGTGTTAGAGGATCATAATCCGTACCTGTGTATGATTATGTGTTAGACTTGGGTTCTTAAAGAAAAATGATGATTCAGAGCAATATATTGCACAAAATCCCTGCAGCATGCTACATTCAAATTAGGAAAAGGTTCTAATGGAACATACATTTCAATGAAAACTACAGCTTTACGTTTGCGCTTGTTAACGTAACATGGTGCATTGAACTTGATGAGCTTTGAGCTCAACCTCTAGTGGTCAAGTGACTATATGTTAGACTGTAGTTTAGTTCCTTTTAATAAAATGAAATGAGTAATGATATGTTAAACTTCTATTGCATCCTTATCTTTTCTTTTCGTTTTTCTTTTTTTTTTTTCGCCTTTCTTTCTTGGCAGATCCCTCTTTGGGTGGGTTTTAGGGTCGGGTTTAGGACAGCTTGAATCGAGAGGCATTGTATAGAAAGGAATTGGTAGATAATCATTGATGCAACTTGTCCAAATGTCTCTGCAGACTTAGCAGGATCAGTTTCCAGGGAGAACTTTGATTGCCCAATTTGTTGCAATCTTCTCCTCGAATGACAATTCATGGTTTTAAGCAGCTTTTGGTGTTGGACTCTTAGTTTGAATTCCAAAGAATCTTGAGTCCCAATGCTCGATTTATTACAATATGGCTCAGCTTGCATATACATATATTGCATTCAATCACAATTTAGAATATACTGTTTGGACTTGTCATCGTTAACTCTCTTTAATTCAAAGATGGATGAGTGGGTGTTTCTGAGGTTTATAGAGATATTTGTAGATGCTGCGTCGGATGTTTTACAGGAGCAGAAGATTTCATCATGCATACTAAACTGTTTGCATCTTGGTTAAAAATATGCAGAGGGAAGCAACTCTGTACAGCAGTGGTTTTCTTCTCTGGAGAACTTCTGAAAGCGTACTGAGCGACCATAAATGAAATCTTCGGCGGTACTGTTGAAGTAATAATGTAAGAAAATGTGTGAAGGGGATCTGCTAGTGCATCCGGTGGAATGCAGGGAAGGTGAAGGTGAAGGTGAATGAAGAATGACGATGTGCAAAGAGGATGTTTGTGTGCTTTACATGCAATTGAAGTGATGTATGGAAACATGAAGACATGGTGGATTTTGTAAATAGCTTTGCTGTATATATGCAACCAAATGGTCCTTGCTTTCACCTCTATTTCTCTACTGTCAATAATTTTGATCATTTCGGCATATTAATCTACCATCTTATCATTTTTTTTTCTTTTGCAAATATTCATTATTTCTTTGTATTTGCTCATCTGTTAATTACTCTTTAATTTAGCCTTCATATAGGATGAGTTGGATAAAAAATTTTAAAATTTGGAAGAGGTTATATTTCCTTTGGTAAATAATTTTTTAAATAATATATCGATACTATAAAGTTGTATAAAATTAAAGTTGTTTTTGTATCTTGTATTTCTTTGTACGGTTAATATTTTGATGATCGAATTGTGAAATTTATCGATGTAATTATACTTGTTATTCATGTAAATTTTCTAATCGATTTGATATTTCTATTATATTAATTTATAATATTATTGTATATTAATAATTTAATATACATTTATTGATGAATAGATTTTTTTACTTATATAATACAAAAATAATAATAAATACCAAAATGGTATTTCACTTAATTATTTACAAAAATGGTATAATGTGGGTGATGCAAGATGGTGATGCGGCACCACTCTTGTTTTCTCACCCCAATCATTAGTCTGTTATAAAAAATAGTTTTTTAACGATTGAGGGATCGGGATTAGCGGCCCCACTATACGGGTATTTGGGTGGTATGGGTGACGCTTTTCTGACAGGCGGCACCAATTGGATGGTGCCTCTTTGACAACTGACATCGGCTGTGGATTTGACCCATTGTCTGACTGCTTGATGGGATTTCACGGGGGACTGATAGGGTTTCACGAGATTCCACATAAGGGGACCTTATAACCATACTCCTCTCAACTATGTAAAAGAAAAGAATGGTGTTTTGATTGTAAAAAAAAAAATTATTGTAAGGGGACCTTATAACTATTTGTTCAGGCGACGGTTAAATTTTTTATTATTTGAAACTGAAGATATTGAAATAACTTATTTGGTTATAGAAATGGGTCACATATCAGATGCGATTAATGTGGTGATAATAAAATTATTATTTGTTATTCATGGGTCCCGTTATAAATTTCCACGATATTTTTTATTTAATTTGAATATATTAACTATTGCGGTAATTTAATATATTCAGGGTCTGTATCACGTACTGAAGGGTTGTGTCAACGATGTGGGCTATGTGCCAGATCCCCATCTTATGCCATACTTGGAGACATCAAGATTTGGATCAACTGCAATGATACGCATGTTTGATTTGAAGTATGACTTGATTTTGGCTTTGGTCATGTGGTGGTGCCTAGAGACCCACACATTTCATTTGCCGTGTGGGGAGTGCACCATCACTCTGGAAGATGTTGCACTGCAACTCAAGCTCCAATCGACGGTAGTGCAGTCACGAGTGTAAGTACAATGTCCGAACTAGCAACCCTTTTATATGACTTACTAGGATGCTCGCCTGGTAATCATGGCAATAAATTTACGAGTTTAAGATTTTCATGGCTGAAGGAAAATTTCGAGTATTTATTGAGTATTGCCACTGAATGAGAGGTGATGTACGCCGTTTAAGCAAATATAATACATATGATAAGAGGCGTACTCATGCTAGATGCAAATAACAACAATATCCACTTGATGTAATTGTCCCTATTATTTGATTTATACACTGCCCATTCATATAAATTAGGGCTCAGCAGTAATAAGTACATTTTATCGCGAGCTTTGTCGAACGAAAAAGGGTCATGCCATGGAAATAAACGGGTGCTTGGTATTGCTGCAGTCCTAGGCGCTTTATAAGATGTCATTCTTGACATCAATTACCCATCAAACATATGTCTTCCCACTCGTGAATAGGTGATAAAATTTAACCATTATAACTAGAATTTTACTTTACTTATGAAAATTTGTTCTAACAAGTTTACTTTTTTTCATATATGGAGTTCTTCTCCGGGTATCGGGAGTTATATTCACTTCCAATTTACCACCAAATGATTGAGACACGCATTGGGGAGGGGGTAATTTTTACTAATATTCATTACATGTAATTACTTTATTTATGTTATTTGACTCGTGTTACTATAACGATATTATTAATTGTGCAATTCATATGGATGCCATATTCTTTCCTAGACACTGCAACTATTATTCCCTTGTCTGCTCACATCCACTGACACTTGTGGTGCATTAACGCACCCCTGTTGAATTTCTCAACCATCGAGTGGTATAATAGGTGTAACAACCAGTTTTTAGTCAAATCAGAACAGTGGTTTTAGAACCACAAATCTGAGGTCAAAATATTTATTTTATTATTATTTTAAGGTCTACAGCATGATAGTATGATTGTGTGAAAATTTCGTTAAGAAATTTTATCATTTGAGTGCTTAATTTGATAAAAAGGACTAAAACGCGTAAAGTGTAAAAGTTGTGTTCTAATAGCTAAAGGTGTCTAATACCTATGGAACCTTAAATTGGAGGTCCTTATGTTGTAATTAGACCATTAATAGTATGAGTGGACAAAGATGGACATTAAATAGGTGAATTTTAAGTTAATAATAAGGTTACTATAGTAAATTAATTAATAAAGATTAATTAAGAGAAACAAAACCACTTTTTTTGTTCATCTTCTTCACCTAGCCGAAAGTAAGGAAGAAAATACACCATTTTTGAGCTCTTGAAGGTTTGGCTATAAACTCCTTGTATGTAAGTGCATTTTTGCTCGGTTTTTAAAGATTTTTATGTTTTCGGAGTCGTTGTAGCTTAATCTAGCTAGCCCAGGGACTAATTTGCAAAATTGTTAAAGATTTAGGGTTTTACCATTGAAGAATATGTGTGTATCTTGATATTTGATGATAGAAAATGAATGATTGTTGTTAGATAAACAACATTTGTTAAGTGATTTTTGATAAAATTTTCAATTAGGGATTAAATTGAAAAAAGTGATAAATTGTGTGGTAAACGTGTGAAATAATGAAAAATATGGGCTGCTATGATAATAAGGGAAATTTGACTAGCATGGGTATAAGTTTAATTTCATGAATTTGCATTTTTATAAGCTAGGCACTAAATTGTAAAGAAGTTAAAATATTAGGGGAAAAAGTGTAAAATTTCCATAATATGAAATTTGGGTTAAATTTAATAAAATAATAATTAAATAGGTTAAATTTGATTATATATAGATCAAGAAAAGAATAGTTCGGATCTAGATCGGGGGAAAAAAATATTGGACTAGTCGATCTTGTTCTGACCTTTTTGTGATTGAGGTAAGTTCGCATGTTAATAAGCATTAATATAATTGTGTTTTAAATGCTTTATTATTGAATTAATTTTGAATACAATCCTCCGGAAATTTTCGACGAAGATTCGACAATGTTAAATCCTGGTTGAACCCTAGGAATAGATAGGATACAAATGACATGTCATTATGGGTTATTGTGTTTGGGTGCTGGTCCGTACGTTCTACCGATGGCTGAGTTTTTCAGCATGTGTTGCAGATTTTCGTCAGCTTGTGTGAGTAGCACCGTGTAGCTACGTCTTGACTGTCAGCTTGAGTGAGCAGACTCGTTGATAGCTCGAGAGTGAGCATTATATGAGATATGAGATTGAGATGGCTTCGGCCTGGTATTGGCACTTAGGGTGCGAGATTCCTGAGTATCCAATATTATTCCAAATGGTTCAATGTGTAAATCGATGAATTGGAAGAGTATCAAATTGATACGAGTTAGTATAGGTATGTACGTGAGCTATACAATCATTGAATCGAGAAAAGGGATGAATTCATGTCTAACCTTTGGATTGAATATGTGTTAAGTTTTGAATTTAAATTGAATTACATTATGTGATGTTTAAGTTCTTGAATTGTAGTTGAATGGTAAGTTTTACTTATTAAGCATACGAGCTTACTAAGCTTTATAGCTTACTCTGTTTACTTTTTCGTGTTTTATAATGATTTAGAAGCTTGTTCAGATTGGGAGTTTCGGAGATCTCATCACACTATCTAGCTATCGTTTTGGTACTTTTAAGCTTATGTATTTGGTTATATGGCATGTATAGAATTTGTGGTTATTATGATTTATATGTTGATAATGGATTTAGCCAATTGATTTGGCTTGTAAATGAAGTATATTTGGTTATGTATATATATGTGCAAATGGTCTTTTGATATGCTGTGTTTAATTTTTATGTGAATGTTTGTTGAGAATTGGTGTTAAAGGTAGAAAATGGTTGAAATTAAGATTGGATTAATATTCTAGTAATAAACAAATAATATATGTTTGAAAGTGACCATTTGGTGATTTTTAGATGTGAAATTGGTATGTTGTGAATTGGCAAAAACATGATATTATG
Source organism: Gossypium hirsutum (assembly GCF_007990345.1). Lineage (NCBI taxonomy): Eukaryota > Viridiplantae > Streptophyta > Magnoliopsida > Malvales > Malvaceae > Gossypium > Gossypium hirsutum. The sequence continues at coordinate 17,022,509 of NC_053433.1, forward strand.
AGTAATATAGTTGTTGATATTGAAATGACATGAATTAGGTTTGGTTGATATTGGTTTGAATGCCTATTGATGCAATGTTTGGGTGAGAAAGATGGCTTGGAAAATAGCTTATTTTTGTCCATACAGGCAGAGACACGGGCGTGTGTCTTAGCCGTGTGTGAAACACGGTTAGGTGACATGGCCGTATGTCTCCTGATGTTTAATTAGAATCCAAGTCAGTATGCTCCACACGGACCAACACACGGGCGTGTGACTTGGCCGTGTGGCATAAGTCAGTATACCTTACAATTTTGGCACGGCCTAGCACACGTCTTGGCACACGGACGTGTGAGGCCATTTCGAAGGGTACACGGGCTAGTCACACGGGCGTGTGGTTGGTTGCGTGACCCAAGCCAGAAAGTTACACAGGGTAGGACATGGGTTGGGACACGACCATGTGATCCCATTTCGAATGTCCACACGGCCTGTGACACAGGCGTGTCTTTGGCCATATGAGACACACTGCCAGGCCACATGGACGTGTGTCTCCTTTATTTTGAAATTTTTTCTAGGTTTTCCAAAAATTTACTGAGTTATTAGTTTAGTCCCGAACCACTTCTAATGCATGATTTGGGCCTCGAGGGCTCATCTTAGGGAAAATATGATTGAATGTGAATGATTTTTATTTGAAAATGAAAATTGAATGTGAAATGTATGTTTATTTAAATAATGAGTCTGGTAATGCTCTGTAACCCTATTCCGGCGACGAATACGAGTTAGGGGTGTTACAATGGGGATTGAATACTATGACAGTTCGAGTGTGTCCAACATATTCCAATTCCTCCATGGAGTTTGGAGGCTGTACACTTAATTAACAAAAAAAGGAAAAATATAAGAATTGGATATTAGAGCATGGAGAATATCTTGTACTGTGGAATGATTGGATGAGGCAAAAACCTCATATGGATTATGCATTTGATTTGCAGCCCTCAAAAGAGTATTGATACTGATACATAGCATGTGGGAAACCTTTTTTATTTGGTGGGCAAATGATGCTAGTCCCTCCACAAATGCAAAGACTAGGGCACCTCTCACATCATCTGCTACATTAGCCTTTTGCACTCAAACCGGAGCCGACACCCAAACTCGAGCAGTCTTATTCACAATCTGGAGGTAGTTCTTATCATCCAATCTTGGGGGTTGATAATTATTTTTCAAGCTTGTTAGGTGTGGCATGTCAACCCATAGAAATAAAATCCAGATCATAATGAGAGACTCCTTTCTTTTGTTTTCATTCATAAAGACAGAAGCTAAGACGAAAAAAAGAATCGACCCTTCGAGTATTCTACCAAATTGCCTGAGAAAACTGAGAGTAAGAGGGACATATATATGTTATGGAATACCCATCTATATTGAATTGCGAATACAGAAATGATAAAATATTTTGATGGACCAAATAAAAATTAATATGGGTCTCCGATAGAGACAAAGACGGATAAACAAACAAGAAAATAGGTAAAGACCCTTCATATAAGAATCTGTATCTATATCTACTAAATTCAACGGTTTGCATAAAAAGAAAGCAAATAAATAAACGAAAGAAAATAAACAAATGAAAGAAGGGGGAAAGGAGGAGAAAGGGGGAAGGAGGGGCATCCTAATGAGATCCTAATCTCAAGACACAAAAGGGGATATGGCGAAATTGGTAGACGTTACGAACTTAATTGGATTGAGCCTTGGTATGGAAACCTACTAAGTGATAACTTTCAAATTCAGAGAAACCCTGAATGAAAAATGGGCAATCTGAGCCAAATCCTATTATTTTATTATTTTACAAAATAAACATGAACAAAGGTTCAGCAAGCGAGAATAAGAAAAAAAGGAAAGGATAGGTGCAGAGACTCAATGGAAGCTATTCTAACAAATGGGGTTGACTGTTGGTAAAGGAATCCTTATATCGAATATCGAAACTCTAGAAAGGATGCAAGATATACCTATTTTTTTTATAGGTATACTAATGAAAAACTATCTCAAAAAAGACGAATCGAACCCGTATTTTTTTTTATTTTATTATATGCAATATCAATTTATTTATATGAAAATATGAAAAATAAAAAGAATTGTTGTGAATCGATTCCAAGTTGAAGAAAGAATCGAATAGAATAGTCATTAATCAAATCATTCATTCCATAGTCTGATAAATCTTTTGAAAAACTGATTAATCGGACGAGAATAAAGATAGAGTCCCGTTCTACATGTCAATATCAATACCGACAACAATGAAATTTATAGTAAGAGGAAAATCCGTCGACTTTAAAAATCGTGAGGGTTCAAGTCCCTCTATCCCCAACCCCAAAAGCCCGTTTGCTGTCTATTTATTTTATCCTACCCTTTTTGTTAGTGGTTCAAAGTTCCTTATGTTTCTCATTCATCCTATTCTTTGCGTTTTACAAGGTATCCTAGCATAGCAGAATTTTGTTCTCTTATCACAAGTCTTGTGATATAGTGTGATGTGATATATATATGATATACATAGAAATCTCTTGAGCAAGGAATACCTATTTGAATGATTCATAATACATATGATTACTCATATGGAAATTTACAAAGTCTTCCTTTTAAAGATCTAAGAAATTCCTGTTCGAGATTTTAATTTAATACTTTTTCGTTTTTTTGTTTTCATTTTTAATTGACATAGACCCAAGTCATCTAGTATTATGAAGATAATGCGTCGGTAATGGTCGGGATAGCTCAGTTGGTAGAGAAGAGGATGAAAATCCTCGTGTCACCAGTTCAAATCTGGTTCCTGGCATATGATTAATTTGTATGAGTATCTACTCTACAAATTAATTGATATGGATCGACATAATACATACTTATCTAGCTAGGTATCTGAGAGTAAACCCTCTCTTTATTTATTTTATTTTGTATTTTTTTCTCTTTTTAAAATGAGCAAAGAGTCTATTCTAATGTGTCTATTATAATGTAGTAAAAGACAAAATTTGCTTATCTTTCTCTTCTTTTTTATTTGTTCACACTGCGGCTTCTCACATTCAAAAAGAATGGTAATACTTCATACATATTTAATTAAAAATTAAAATAAAAATAGTTAGTTGAAAGGCCCAAGAAAAAGTCGGGTCTAGAGGAGTTCAAGGATAGAAATAACCAAGACTCATCTCAGCTACAGTACAAATAGAAGCCGATCCCCTTTCATTTATTTCTTTGTATTCTCTTTCATATTCCATTTCTTCATTCCCTTCTATGCGACTCTCTAGAGTTCATCTAAGTGATGTGCGCGATACAAATTCACGGTACAGAACCCTTGTTGTTCATCCTATTGTCTCGGCTCGTCTGAAATAAAATAAATAAAAAAGTCTCTTCAAAAATCGAGAATCTCAATGATGTATTGTCTTTTATTTCTTTTTATTTATTAGCCTATCCATAAGAATACGAATGAAACCTCAATTCCTCTGTTTGAGCTAGAAGAGAATGTACAAATATTCCTTGAATATTCGAAGTTGTAATTAGTTTCTTATCATTCAATGAGCGTCTTGTATTTCATAAAAATTGGGGGCAATGTAATCCTTACGTAAAGGCCACCCTATCCAACTTTCAGGCATTAAATACGTTTCAGTCGTGGATGATTTTCATAAGAGATTCCCAACATGTCATAAGATTCTCATTCTTGAAAATCTGAACTTTTCCAAACCCAGAAAACAGACGGAATTCTAGGGTTACTCCTTGGAGCAAATACTTTTATACATACCTCTTCCGGTTGATCTACACCATACTTTATTCTCGTAAGATGATATACACTGGCTAACAGTCCGCCTGGTGCTACATCATAGGCACATTGGGAACGTAGATAATTGTAACCATATACATATAAAATAACAGCAATGGAATGCCAATCCTCAGGCTTTATTTGTAAAGTCTCTATTCCTTGGTAATCGAAGCCCAAAGATCTATGAACTAGCCCGTGTTTGACTAGCCAAACAGAAAACGACCCTGCATCTTTTTATCTCTCCCGCACTTTTCTTTTTTATTTGTCATTTTTATAAGATAAGTATTTCGCATTTATGATGAAATTGAATTTATGAAGATTAATTCGTTGTCTGTTTCTGTAAAAAAAAATCCTACCTAATTTACTAATTCGTGGGAAGATAGTGAACCCTTGTAGTTGAAAAATGTTTCAGGACGAATCTCTGAAGTAGATGGTGGTTGATAGAGCAATCCTTGATTATAATTTCCAGTACAAGTACTGTGTACAAGATAAAACTTGTGATTGGTAGTAAAACACCGATCGCCCTGTTGAAATCTAATTCGATCTTCATAGATTTCGCGAGATATTTTCTTACTAAGTTTTGTTATAGCATCTATAACTGCCTCGGGTTTAGGGGGCAGCCCGGCAAATAGACATCTACGGGAATTAGCTTATCGACCTCCCGAACAGTACTATAAGAATCAGAACTGAACATCCCTCCTGTAATTGTACACAGCGCCCATAGCGATAACATATTTAGGTTGGGCATTTGTTCATATAATCTCACTAAAGAGGGCGCCATTTTCATTGTTACTGTTTCAGCTGTTAAAATTAGGTCTGCCTGTCTAGGACTCGATCTTGGTACCAACCTATAACGATCAAAGTCGAAGCGTGAGCCTATTAATGAAGCAAATTCAATAAAGCAACAACTGGTACCATAAAGAAGCGGCCATAAACTGGAGAGTCTTGACCAATTTGAAAGATCATTTAATGTAGTTGAAATAACTAATTTTGGGTTGTTCGATCAAGTAAGGGAAATTGATGGAATCATACTCAATGTTATTATTATTTTGACTTTTTTCTTTCTTTTTATTATCTGAATATTCAGGAACTAAACCATTCCAATGCTCCTTTTCGCCATGCATAAGCTGAACCAACAATTAGGATAAGCACGAAAATGAAAGCTTCTATAATACGGGTACCCCCAATACATCGAAACTCATTGCCCATGGATAAAGAAAAACCGTTTCAACATCAAAAACAACAAAAACTAGAGCAAACATATAATAACGGATTCGAAATTGTAACCAAGCATCGCCCATTGGTTCTATACCCGATTCATAACTAGAAAGTTTTTCTGGACCCTTTCTAATCGGGGCTAAAACTCCAGAAATTAGAAATGCCAAAATAGGAATAGCATTTGATATTATTAGAAATGCCCAGAAAATATCATATTCGTAAAGCAGAAATATAGACGAACTCCTATGAATGTGAAAAATAGATCGGATTAGTCGCTTCGACCTGGAATTCATTTCAAGTCATCCGCAACTGTTTGTTTAGTCAAAACAACAATTCAGTTTGATCGAATCATCTAGTTTCGTTTGTTTGTTGTGTTTCCATGTTGCATTTTAAGATTTATTGATTGGAATTAATCCTATTTTATTTACATTCCACTTATTTCGATTTCATTTCGATATAGTACTAATTTGTATAATACTAGTATAAATATATATTTATACTATATATAGTATAATACTATACAAATCCAAAACAAGTAATACTTTTTCGTTTTCACTTCATTTCGGATTTTTCTAAATAAAAGGAATTCTAATATCTAACTAATATCTAATATTTATTAGAATTAGAAATAAAAAAACTTTTAATTCGAAATTCTATTTATTCTAAATATAAATTCGAAATTATAGACTTAGAATAAATAGAAATCTTTTATTTTATATCTATTTATGTAGAATCAATCAAAAATCAATCTACCCGCGAGGATTAATTAAGAAAATGGGGTTTTGTTTATTTTATTCTTATCCAAGAAAAAAAAAGAGCGATTGGATCCGTTGAAATGCGCTTTTGTTTTCAGGGTTATACTCTGAGTGATCTCCCTATGAGTGAGCTTATGGGAATGATTTTAACCAAGCAATTGGAAGCGACCAGTTCCAATCAACAAAGAATACAATAATTAGGAAAAAAACTATATAACCTTTTTATTTTTAGTTGTATTTGGATATTCTTTATTGTTTTAGTTTGCTTTAGTTTTAAGAATATTATTTTCATTTTTCTTAATTTAATAAATTTAATGAATATTTAAAATTAATAAAATAGAAAATTCGAAAATATAGGGCTATACGGACTCGAACCGTAGACCTTATCGGTAAAACAGATCGAACTGATTATTATCAAAATGATTCGGCCTATTTCAAAGACCCAACATGCATTTTTTTTTTGCATTGGGCTCTTTCATTAACTGATAGAAATATCAATTAGTCTACCGTATATATATTTTTTTCTAACATAAAAAGAGAATACGATTCCGTGTGCTCTGATTATTGTGCTCTGATTCATTACTGATACAGGAGCACTTCCAAAGTGTTTCAAAGAGGGGAAGGGTTATCTTGACGTAGGTCTACTTTTGGCCTAGATCAACCTAAGTTAAATGGAGTCTCTACCATTCTGATTAAAAAATCAAACATGAAACTTCATACACCTTAAGATTCATAGGACGAAAAGAGCATTTTTGAGGTCCTTATACTCATTATGCCTAGCATTGAATAGACCAGGTATTCACACTATCAATATCTCAAATCAATGATGGGTTCGATTCGGATCTTGCCTAAACAGCACCCGAATCGGACCGAACCATTTGTCAGGCTATTGTTCTCTTGTTTTGTTCCTTCAAAGTAATGGAGTAAGACATCGATTTCTTAAAAAGATCAATTCTTTTGATTGCATGATAGACTTCCCTGAAAAACATTGGCGCACGTGTAAACGAGGTGCTCTACCAACTAAGCTATAGCCCTTGTGTTTGTGATACATATTTTATCATATTATGTAGATAATTTCTTGTCAAGATGAATATTACATAATCCAATATCATAATCATACCCTTTTGGTGGTTTGATTGGTATTGCTTAGAAGTAATATTGGATTTATAATCCATCGATGTAATAGGTCCCTTTTCTTTCTCTTTATGATTCCTTATGATAATAAATGACCTACTTAACTCAGTGGTTAGAGTATTGCTTTCATACGGCGGGTGTCATTGGTTCAAATCCAATAGTAGGTAGAACTTATTAGATACCATCGATTCCGGTGTCTAATAAGTTTTTCTACCCACTTCTTTTATTGATTTTCTATCTTTTTCATCCTATTCTATTTCCGTTTTCAATTTTCAAATTTTTCGTTAGATCAAAATCTGATTTCACTTTTGATTGTATTTGATCTGCAGAATCAAAATGGGATGTATAAACGAAAGTTCTGTTTCTACGGAAATTCTTTCGATTAACCAACTCGTTACGAAATCGCGTTGATAGCCTCGACTCGTGTCCTAGCCCGTCTAAGAGCTAGATTTGCCTCTTGCCTTTAGCTTTCCTCAAGTTAGCTTCCGCTATTTCAAGAGCTTGCTGAGCTTCTTGTGGATCAATGTCACTACCCTTCTCCGCATCATTTACTAAAATAGTGATTTCATTGTTGCCTATTCTAGCAAAACCACCCATCAGAGCCATCGTTAACCATTGGTCGTTAAGGCGTATTCTCAAAATACCTATATCTACAGCTGTGGCAATAGGCGCGTGATTTGGTAATACGCCAATTTGTCCGCTATTAGTAGATAAAATGATTTCTTTCACTTCTGAATCCCAACCAATTCGATTAGGGGTAGGTATGCAAAGATTTAAGGTCATTTCTTCAATTTGCTCACCATTTCTAAGTTCGTAGCCTTCGTAGTAGCTTCGTCGATGTTACCTACCAAATAAAAGGCCTGTTCAGGAAGACCGTCTAATTCTCCGGAAAGGATCAATTTAAATCCTCTAAGTGTTTCTGCTAGACCAACATATTTCCCCGGGGAACCGGTAAATACTTCATCTACGAAAAAGGGTTGTGATAAGAAACGCTCAATTTTTGCGCTCTTGCTACGGTTAAGCGATCCTCTTCAGACAATTCGTCCAACCCAAGGATAGCTATAATGTCCTGAAGTTCTTTGTAACGCTGTAAGGTTTGCTTAACCCTTTGCGCAGTTTCATAATGTTCCTCACCAACGATTCGAGGTTGGAGCATAGTGGACGTTGAGTCTAAAGGATCTACCGCTGGATAAATACCTTTGGCAGCTAATCCTCTTGATAGTACGGTAGCAGCATCTAAATGCGCAAATGTTGTGGCAGGGGCAGGGTCGGTCAAATCATCCGCAGGTACATAAACTGCTTGAATAGAAGTTATGGATCCCTCCTTGGTAGAAGTAATTCTTTCTTGTAAAGTACCCATTTCGGTACTAAGGGTGGGTTGATTACCCACAGTGGAAGGCATTCTACCCAATAAGGCAGATACTTCGGATCCCGCTTGGACAAAACGGAAGATATTGTCTATAAATAGAAGTACATCTTGTTCATTATCATCTCGGAAATATTCCGCCATAGTTAGGGCAGTCAATCCAACTCTCATAAGAGCTCCTGGCGGGTCAGAAATTTTCGGTCCCAGTTCAAATCATTCAGATCCAAGATCATTGATAATATTTGATACCTTCAGTCCAAACTCACCCTAGTACTTAACCTTTCCCGGGCAAACCTTTGGGGAAATCAAAACAACATTCATTTTTTTACACGATTGAGGGGACCATGGATATAAGGTCTCTTTATGTGCAATCCCATCAAACCCTATCAGCCCTCGGTGAAATCCCATCAGGTCGTCAGACAATAGATTAAATCCATAGTGGGTGCCACCTATCAGGAAGGCACCACCCATACCTTCCGAATACCCGTATTTTACCTATACCACCCAACTACTCGTATTGAACCCGTATATCGGCGCCATCGATCCTGATCCCTCTATCGTTACAAAACTATTTTTTTTGTATAACAAACTAATGATTGGGGTGAGAAAACAAGGGTGGTACTGCCTCTCCATCACCTCCACCACCCACACCATACCTTTTTCCTAAATAATGGAGGTGGGATACCATTTGGGCAATTTTTTTTGTATTATAAAGTAAAAAAGCCTTAGTAAATACCTCTAAAAAAACATTGAATATTTTAATATTATTAAATACCATAGTTGGCTTAATGACTAAGATGTTCATTGTCTTAGGTGCGACATGAGTTTGAGTTGCACTAATCGCGTTGTTGTTAGGGCTTTGTCTTTCTCTTGTAGGTCACAAAAAAAAAACACAATGAATATTTTTAGGTAAAACAAATAGTTGAAAATATTTAATTCACATCAAATGCTAATCATTCATAAATTTAAGAGTCCAAAATAACTTTATAAAATAATATGTAGAATAAATATAATATGATTAGATTTGAAAAATAAAAAAAATATTTTTAATAATATAAAATAAATATTGAAACTAAATGAAAAATACATTTTTTTTAAATTTGTGTTTTTTATTTTTGTAACACCCCAAACCCGACCTAGACGTTATGACCGGATCCAACGTGCCACATCAAAACGTTAAAACATTTTTTCATTCTAAGTCTAGGACATCGTACTTGATGTTTAAAGGATTAATTCATTAAGGGTTAAAGTGAATGGAAGCTGTGCACCAGGTAGGAAATCAGAAAAAGGAGGTGAGTCCATCGGACTGCTGAAGTACCAAGCTCTTTCGGATCCAATCCTAGACATGCACACCGCCATTGCCACACTCTAACATCGCGTATATTTTAGGTTACCATTGAAATTATGTCTATTTTAGAATAAAACGTATTTAAGTTTGTAAAACGTTATCATAGCAGAAACCTTGTTTGTAATCGTGTTACTTCGAAATCAGTTTATGTTTTTGGAAAACGAACCCTAGATCTAGCCCATTTTGATAGTTAATATAATTTAAGGTCATCATGATAAGTTATAAATCGAAACCCAATTAAAAATAATCATAAGCGGCCTCATTACATAACAAAACCCAAATCATCAAAGTAAAGAAAATTGAAGTCCAAATCACCAGAAGAAATCCATATTGCAGAACGAGTGGCCACTCCGAATCCCTCGCAGCTCCAAGCCCACTATGGCTGGGGATTACCTGCATGGATGAAAATAGGGGATGAGTTTGGGGAAACTCAGTGTGTAAAATTAACCCAACCATAGCCCATATCAGCTCAAACCACAGAAACAGAATAAATTGGCCTTAGCCCAGAACAGAATACAGAATTAAGCCCATAGGCCCATAACAGATCAGATCAGATATTTCACGTATATGCAAAACCCAACACATAACCAACCACATACACCCCCTTACCAACCTTTCACCATGTGGGAAGACTACTCGACCCACCCAACCGCTACACACCACAGAATTATGCAGCATGGCTGCCAGAACAGATAATGTGACAGAGTCACCAGATACAGATAATCGTGGCAGAGCCACCAGAACAGAAATATATGACAGAGCCACCAGATCAGATAATTGTGGCATAGCCACCAGGACGCTTCCTCCAAAATATAACCCATGTCCCCATACAACAAATATTCATTCATGGCATACATCATACAGATTTAAATCAACATGCTTTTCGGACAAAATTAACCCTAGGGGCATATTGGTCATTTACACCTAGGGGTATCATGGTAATTTTCCATACATAAGGGTATTGTAGTGATTTAGCTACTTCTAGGGTTTTCATGCATATCCTATCCATTTACTACTATCAGAATACTTACCGCGCATACTTACCAAATTGAGCCCGTTGGCCCATGAACCCGATTTTTGGCCCATTAAGCCCACATTATCAAAATGTACAAAATCACACGTACTACAGTTTATTACCTTTAGAGTACCAAACATGCAAACCCAACTATCTTACGAGCATTCGCACACTCGCAAATTCCCAAAATACCAACTTTCCAGCATTTCTGCTTTTCGGCTTTTGCCGATCTAGTCTATGAGAGGGTGTCAGTTACACACCTGTTTTGCAACAATTCGTTGTCGAGATCCACGCACGAACTGCATACAATTAAATCACTAACATATTACTCTAGATATCGAATTAATACTGAGTAAATAGCCCCTTACCATATTCGGCCAAACATGCTTAGAACCTTCTTGCTCTTACCTTGTTGCCGAACTATGTCTTAAATCCAAAAATCTGATCGTTCCACTTGTCCAAGCCCTTGATCAGTAGCCTCTAAATCACACCATTTACCAATGCAGAATAGTTATTACAACCCCTTAGGGTTACAAGTCCAAATCGATAGCCTCCCTAGCATTTAAGGATTTCTACCTTTCCTTAAAATACGAAAGAAAGACTATGTTTTGAAACTACTTACCACCGATTCCTTCGACCAATGTTTCCAATTGATGCCTACTTAAATCCAATGCCACTCTACCCTCAAACTATCACCAAAGTCAAGCCTTCAGTGTTTTCAATATTCGGCTAAGTCCCTATGAAAGTGGGGTTTTCGGCTTTTTTGCAACTATGTAGAAAAGATGAATTAATGGGGTTTTACTGTGGTCTTGTCGAAAAAAACTTGAGGTTTAAAGGAGGAAAGAATTGGCCAAAGATGACAAGCAAAATAAGAGAATTTTGCTAGGAAAAATTGGCACAGAAGAAAGTGTAGCTTTCGGGATTTTGGCTTTTTATGGCCAAAGGCTATGAAGGTTTTGAAACGTTTGAATGGAAGGATGGAGATGAACAAGAGGTTAGAAAGGTTCGGATATGAAGGAGAAAGGAGAATAAGAAAAAGGTTGATGAAGAGAGGGGAGAAAAATGAAGAGGGAAATGGTCAGCAAACGACCCAACTTCCCCTTAATGCCGAATTTATACTGACCTTAACCCTAGCCGAATTTTGCCTCCCTAAAGCTCCCCTTGGCCGCCCAACTCTTGCTTCTCAAGAGTCCATTATTCGGCCAACACAGCTCTCCCTAATCAGCTCCCAAATTCTCTCCCTTATCCCCTCCTTACTCAATCTCCCGAGCAACTCCAACTCTTCCTAACAGTACTACTTACCTTTTCCATTCATAAAAATTAATCCCTTATTTGCTGTCATTGTGACTTGAACCTGGGTCCTCCCAATCATCCACACGCCACTTATAGCATTCCCAGTGGCGTCACTTAGCCACTTTACCACATGCTTCCTTGTGATTTATTTTACACAATTAATACCTAAAAGCCCAATTAACCAGAACCCATTTTTCTTATGGAATTAAAATTAATTAAAACTACCAGGTTTTACCTTAAGCTTGGGCCTTCTAGAGGCCCACTAATGTACTTAATCCTACGACAAACAAACAGGACATAGAATTTTTAAAATTTTCCAATATTTTTAAAATTCCCGAAAATTGGGGCGTTACAATTTTATTGTACCATAAGAATTTTGAAAAATAGAATTTGTATCAAGAATTTGAATTACTCAAAACTTCTTTCCAAATTTATTAAAAATTTTAAAATTCTATATTGTATTTACTAAATAAGTAAATTTTTTATTTAAATTTTTAAGAAAGTATTTCTTCAAATCTTTTAATCTACACTAAGGTTTTCAAAATCAGATTGGTGGAATTGATTCATTTGGTTCAATTGCTTGTTCAACCGAGTTTTATTTTAGTTCAACTAGTCCTCAGTGATTCTGAGTCAATCAATCTAACCGTTTTCTTCGAACCAAGTACCGATTTAATTGGTTTAACCATTTGATTTAAATTACACTGTTATGGAAGTTTATTTAGTTAGATTTGTATTGAATCAACTAACTCATTTTATCATAAAAATATATTTTATAATTAAAATTATAATTTCAACATTTCAACTGAAAATATTTTACCCTAGGCCTGTATAGTTTCAATATTTTACTTGAAAATTGACTCTCCGAATAATATTTTCCAAATAGAGTAAAGCTTCCATATTTTTGGCAAAATAAGGCCTATATGCTGATTTTTTTAATTAATTAGGCCAGTTTTAAATTTAATTAGGGAAATAGGCCATTTTTAGGAGAGAAATGGAAAGTGCATCCAACTAGGCGTGCTTTCTGCACACATAGCAGGAAAGCGCACCCAGTTAGATGCGCTTTTTGTTTCTCTCTCTAGGGTTAGGTTTTTTTAGGGTTAGATTTTTTATTTTATTAAGGTCAGGGTTTAGGGTATTTTAAAAGTGTTCAAGGTTTTTAACTAAAATGGAGGAAGTTCTTAGGTAGTTTTGAAGGGTTGGGGATGTGATAACGCGCTTCGAGACGCATACATTTCATATGTCATGGTGAGATAGGACCATCACATGAGAAACCAATCCAAGGGAAATCAGGTTTTGGGGGCGACAGTACTTGATAAGATCAGAGGTCAAAGTCTAGGTAGAAGTCCCAATCGTTGGTCATGATGCAGTCACCGATTCAAGTATAACCAAGGTCCTGGTGACAGTCGCTATGCGTTTAGGAGTTCAAGCTTTTTGGATACCCGCAAACAATGCCCTTTAAATACCATACATAAAATTGATGTCATAATCATATGGAAAAACTCTAGGAACTTCTGGTGTAATTAACGTAATTTTTTTTCTCTACAAGCAACCAGTATCTTGAACCTTTCATTCTTGTCCAAAGGTTGACACCGAAGTGGACACAAGAGGGCTTTTAGGAGGAGAGCGGATGTTCCGACACAGTAGAGGTAAAACTCGATTCAATATGGCAACAATTTTAGTTACTAATGGGTTGTGTAATAACGACAATAATTGTCGCCTCGAAAGGAGCATTACCTTTACTGCACCTATAACATCCCAAAATAGGGCCTAGTCAGAATAGTGGTTTCGGGGTGACAAATCCGACGTTAAAATATTTATTTTATGATCATTACGAGGTTTAGAATATGAGAATATGCATGTGTTAAAGTTTATGAAGGAATTCTTTGAGTAAGTGCCCACTTGGAAAATTAGAGACTAAATTGAATAAATTGCAACACTCGAATTCTAGAAGCAATTTGCATGAAATTGCTTTAGATTATAAAATAAAAGGTCTTGGGGAGAAAATTTCCCAATTTCTAAGTTTTTAGACAAAAATGGGCTTGCATGGATGAAATTTCAAAAAAAGGGGCTTAAGGGCATTTTGGTCATTTGGCATATTAATGAAATAAAATGGGAAAAATAAGGAAAAAATCAGCCAATCTTCTCCCTTGTCCAGCCGAAATTCCTAAGCCACCATAGCTAGGGTTTCCAAGCTTTTCAAACTTGTATGTGTCATTTGATTTGCCTAGTGAAGGCATGTAAAGATAATTCTATCTTTTTGTATATAGCCATGGAGATTGGCTTATTTTGAAGTAGGCTATGACCTACAAAAATTTCCATGCAAGTTTATAAACATGTGCGATGGTTGAATTCCAATTGGCAATGAGTCATAAGAACGAGCCAATCTTGAATGTGTTAAAGTGGTATGACAACACATAAATACAAGATGAGAAATAACCTAGCATGTATGAAACCAATGATATTAGGTTTCCATGCAATAAGTTTTGCAAAGACCTTTTATAAGAGTATAATCGTGTTTTACTTTGTATTTAATAATCATTATGTATAAGTGGCAAAAAGGGGTGACCAAAGGCTTGGAAAATAGCCTATTAAGGTCCACACGGTTGGGCACACGGGCGTGTGTCTAGGCTGTGTGAAATACACGGGCCACACCCATAGGTGTGGGGCATAGACGTGTGTCCCTTGCATCTAAAATGGTAAGTCTATTAAATGAACACGGGCTAGACACACAGGCGTGTGTCTTGGCCGTGTGAATTTAACAGAATGCTCAAGTTTTGGACACAGGGTGATTGCACGGACGTGTACTAAGTCACACGGGCGTGTGACACTTCAAGTTAAAAAAATTTTTTCCAAGGTGCCCAAAGTTTATCAAACGTTTTTGGTTTTGTCCCGCACTGCCTCTAGGCATGTTTTAGGTCTCGAAGACCTATTTAAGGGAAATGATATACATATTTGAAAAGTTTTAAATTAAAGTGCAACTTAGTGACTTGATTTAATATGTTTACGAACGTAAAATACCGGTAATGCCTCAAACCCTATCCTGGCGTCGGATATGAGTGAGGGGTGTTATATTTAGTAGTATCAGAGCTATGGTTTAGTCAGTTCTGGGACTACTGTAGAGAGTATTGAGGTTTGCTATACATGACTTTATTCGAACATTGATCGTGTGACGTCTCTTAACTGTTTAAATTGTTTTGAATATAGTAAATGTTTTCCAACCAAGCACAAGATGAGTCCGAGGGAGCCGAGAGCCATGCTCCAGCTTTCGTACAACAAGCTGTATCCAGTAGTAGTAGAAGGCTTATGTCTGAAGGCTGGGAAGAGGCCTGAGCTATCTTCTTTGATATGATAGACGAATAGTTCAGAAATTACCTGAGGAATTACCCCAACATACCAAGACCTCCCCCGCCCCCTAACCAACCTGATGAGGGTGTGCCATGAGGTATGGCACGGTAAGAATTGGTAAGGCCCCTGTTGATAAGCTTAGAAAGTATGAGGCTAAGGAATTTGAGCTAAGGTTGATGATGATGCTGAAAGAGCCGATTTTTGGCTCGAGAATACTACACGGGTGTTAGATGATTTGTCATGCACACCTGAGGAGTGTTTGAAGTGTGCCGTGTCCCTTCTGAAGGATACTGCATACCATTGGTAGAAGACTGTATCCTCGGTAGTGCAAAAGAAAAATATCACTTGGGATTTCTTCCAAGTAGAGTTTAGGAAGAAATACATTAGTCAACAGTTTCTAGACTCGAAGTGAAAGGAGTTCCTGGAACTTAAACAAAGGAATAAGACTGTAGCAGAATACGAACGAGAGTTTGTGAGGATAAGTTAGTACGCAACTGAATGGGTCCAACTGAGTCAGAAATGTGTAAATGCTTCGAGGAAGGTCTAAATGAGGAAATTAAGTTGTTGATTGGGATCCTGGAAATACGGGAGTTTGCCGCATTGGCTGATCGGCCAAGAAGGCCGAGGAGCTTAACAATGAAAGAAAGCAAACAAAGAGAGAGGCACGAGTTTCGAGCAAGAGGTCTAAAGGTAAAACACTCTTGTTTTCCATAAAGAAAGCAATGAGCCAACATGAACGCTCCACTTCATCAGTAGGATATTCGGGTAGAGCGAAAGGCTCTAAACGACGAAGTTAAAAGTCTTCCTCCCCGATGGTGACTAGTGTGGGAAGTGTAGATGATCAAAGGCCAAAGTGTAAGAGTTGCAACAAATTTCACTTCGGAGAGTGCCGAGTGAAGAGCAGTGCATGTTTCAGATGTGGATCTCTTGACCACTTTTTCAAGGACTGCCCAGAGCGAGTCGAAAAAGAAATAGAAGTAGCTCCGAAGTCGAACACTCCCATTTCACGAAGTAGACCTCTGAGATATCTTAGAAGTGCCAGTGGCAGTCGTGTTGCGGCTAAAGATGCTGCAAAACCAGAGGTTCAAGCTTCGGCAAGAACGTATGCGATACGCGCTCGAGAGGAAGCCTCTGCTCTTGACGTTATCACGGGTACTTTTTCTCTTTTTAATACATGTGTTATTGCCTTAATTGATCCGAGGTCGACGCATTCATATATTTGTATAAGATTGGTATCTAGTATGCATATAGCCATTGAGTCTATGGAATTTAGTATTAGAGTGTCAAACCCACTAGGCAAGTCAGTCCTGGTTGATAAAGTCTGTAAGAATTGTCCTTTGACGATTCAGGGTCACTGTTTTCCAGCTAACCTTATGTTGTTACCATGTGACGAGTTTGATGTAATACTTGCTATAGATTGGTTAGCCTTGCATGATGTAATTGTAAATTGTGGTAGTAAGTATATTAAATTGAAATTCCCGGATGGCAAGATTTTACGGGTTAATTCAAGAGAATTGGATACGTCACCGGTTGTAATCGCTACAATGGTTGCTCAAAGGTATATGAGGAAAAGGTATGAAGCCTACCTTGCATTTGTATTGAACATTAAAGAAACAGAATTAAAGATTGAGTCTGTGCCGATAGTATGTGAGTATCCAGATGTGTTTCTGGAAGAATTACCCGGATTACCTCTTGAAAGGGAGATAGAGTTTGGTATTGAATTGGTGCCTAGGACAACTCCCATTTCTATTGCCTCGTACAGAATGGCGCCAACTGAGCTGAAGGAGTTAAAAGCACAGTTGTAAGAACTGACGGATAAAGGATTTGCAAGATCAAGTTTTTCACCTTGGGGTGCCCCCGTGCTATTTGTAAAGAAGAAAGATGGTTCAATGATGTATAGATTAACGACAACTGAACAAGGTAACTATCAAGAATAAGTATCCTTTGCCCAATATTGATGATTTGTTCGACCAATTGAGAGGAGCCACCGTGTTCTCTAAGATAGACTTGAGGTCTGGTTATTATCAACTGCGAGTTAAAGAATCAGATGTACCTAAGACTGTTTTCAGGATGAGGTATGGTCACTACGAATTTCTTGTCATGCCGTTTGGGCTGACGAATGCACCGACCGTATTTATGGACCTAATGAATAGAATCTTTTGGCCATATTTGGATAAGTTTGTCGTTGTGTTCATTGACGACATCTTGATTTATTCCAAAGATGAGTCAGAACATGCAAAGCACTTGAGAATTGTGTTGCAGACCTTGCGGGAAAAGCAGTTGTATGCTAAGTTTAATAAGAGTGAGTTCTGGCTCTAGGAAGTTGGATTTTTGGGTTATCTTGTTTCGGGTGAAGGCATCTGAGTCAATCCAAGTAAGATCTCTGCTATTGTTGAATGAAAATCGCTTAAAAATGTAACCGAGGTTAGAAGCTTTTTGGGCTTAGCTGGTTACTATCGAAGATTTGTGAAAGGATTCTCCATGATAGCAATTCCAATGACGAGATTGTTACAGAAAAACGTTAAGTTTGAATAGACGGAAAAGTGTCAACAAAGTTTTGAAAAGTTAAAGACATTGCTAAGCGAAGCTCCTGTTCTAGTATTGCCCGAGCCGGGAAAAGAATTTGTGGTTTATAGTGACGCATCCTCAAATGGACTGGATTGTGTACTTATGCAATATGGCAAAGTAATAGCCTATGCTTCGCTACAGTTGAAGCCGCATGAGAAGAACTATCCTACACACGACCTAGAACTTGTCGCCATCATTTTTGCTTTGAAAATTTGGAGGCATTATTTATATGGTGAGACCTGCTGCATATTCACTGACCACAAGAGTTTGAAGTATTTGATGACTCAAAAAGAATTAAATTTGAGGCAGCGGACGTGACTAGAGTTATTCAAGGATTATGAACTGATTATTGACTATCACCCGGGAAAGGCAAATGTGGTAGCTGACACGTTAAGCAGAAAATCCTTATTTGCATTAAGGGCCATGGATGCTCCTTTGGCATTGCTTGATGATGGTTTAGTCTTGGCTGAGCTAGAGGCTAGGCCAACATTCCTTTAGGAAATCTATGATGCTCAAACTAATGATGATGACTTGCAAGCTAAAAGAACTCAATGTGAGTCAGGTATTGAATCAGATTTTCGGATTGGTTCTGATGGATGTTTGATGTTCAAAGATAGGGTTTGTGTACCCAAAAACAATGAACTTATTCAGAAAATTTTGCAAGAAGCACATAACATTAGTTTGTCAATTCACCCGGGAAGTACTAAGATGTATAATGATTTGAAGAAAATGTACTGATAGAACAGTATGAAAAGAGATATTTCTGAATTTCTATCTAAATGTTTGGTATGTCAACAAGTTAAAGCTAAACATCAAGTGCCTTCAGGTTTGCTATAGCCTATGACGGTCCCCGAATGGAAGTGATACAGAGTTACTATGGATTTCGTGATAGGATTGCCTTTGACTCTAAAGAAAAAAGATGCCGTATGGGTCGTAGTAGATAAGTTGACGAAGTTGGCTCATTTTATTCTGGTGAGGACAGATTACTCCCTCGATATATTAGCCGACTTGTACATTTCTGAGATTGTAAGATTGCATAGGGTACCACTGTCGATTATTTCTGACAGAGACTCCTGGTTCACTTCGAGATTTTGGAAGAAATTACAAGAAGCCTTAGGTACGAAGTTAAGCTTTAGTACAGCTTTTCACCCTCAGACAGATGGTCAGTCTGAGCGAATGATTTAGATTTTTGAGGATATGTTGCGATGTTGCATCCTTGAATTTCAGGGTAGCTGGGAAAAATATTTGCTGCTAGTAGAATTCACCTACAACAACAGTTTTCAAACGAGTTTGAAGATGGCACCGTATGAGGCCTTGTATGGCAGAAAGTGCCAGACTCTATTGTACTGGATAGAACTTAAGGAAAATCAGATTCACGGAGTTGATATGATTAAAGAAACTGAAGAGAAAGTTAAAGTGATACGAGACTGTTTGAAAGCAGCGTCGGATAGGCAAAAGTCATATGCTGATCGGAAAAGAAAGGAAATTGAGTTTCAAGTTGGAGATAGAGTATTCTTGAAAGTATCTCCATGGAAAAAGGTGTTGAGATTTAGCCGAAAAGGCAAACTGAGTCCGCGATTTATCGGACCATACGAGATCATTGAAAGAGTTGGACCGTTAGCCTATCGCTTGGCATTGCCACCTGAACTGGAAAAGATTAATGATCTATTCCACATATCTATGTTAAGGAGATACCGATCAGACCCTCTCACGTGATTTTGCCGGCTGAGATTGAAATTCGACCAGACATGACCTATAGAGAGGAACCAGTTAAAATATTGGCTCGTGAGATTAAACAGTTGAGGAATAAAGATGTGGCCTTAGTAAAAGTTTTATGGCATCGACAAGGTGTAGAAGAGGCTACGTGGGAACCAGAAGGAACCATGAGAAGCCAATATCCGAATCTGTTCACTGGTAAGACTTTCGAGGACGAAAGTCCCTAAGGAGGGAGAAATGTAACATCCCAAAATAGGGCCTAGTCAGAATAGTGGTTTCGGGGCCACAAATCTGACATCAAGATATTTATTTTATGATTATTATGAGGCTTAAAATATGAGAATATGCATGTGTTAAAGTTTCATGAAGGAATTCTTTGAGTAAGTGCCTACTTGAAAAAATAGGGACTAAATTGAATAAATTGCAAAACTCGAATTCTAGAAGCAATTTGCATGAAATTGCTTTAGATTATAAAATAGAACGTCTTGGGGAGAAAATTGCCCAATTTCTAAGTTTTTGGACAAAAATGGGCTTGCATGGATGAAATTTCAAAGAAAGGGCTTAAGGGCATTTTGGTCATTTGGCATTGTAACACCCCCACGTCCGAAACCGTCACCGGAGTCAAGCTTGAGGTGTTACTAAACTTATCTTACTTTTTAAACAACTCTAAACCACTTATTTTAATTTTCAGAATAAACTATTTTTCTGCATCATGGTTGCTTAAAAATTCATTTCTCGAGTTTCAAAACTCGAAATTAAGATCCGTAAATTTTTCCTGAAACTAGACTCATATATCTATTTAATAATTTTTTTCTAGAATTTTTGACTTAGCCAATTAGTACAGTTTATTACTTAAAGTTACTCCTGTTTCAGAATTCGACTGCACTGGCATCTACTTACTACGAACCACTTTTCTCTCCGTAAAAATTTCATATGGATGTACCGTTTGTTTCTATTAAAACTAGATTCAATAAGTATTCTATCAATATAAATTACACCACCTAATTATTTTTTAAAAATTTATGGTGAATTTATAAAGTTGGAACAAGGGATCTAGAAATCGCTCTGGCCCTATTTCACTAAAACTCAGATATCTTATAAAATACAAAACCTTTACCTGTTTTGCTTATTCCATAAGAAAATAGACATAATAAGATTTAATTTAAAATATTATTCATCTTCAAAATATGTTTCTACAATTTTTAGTGATTTTTCAAAGTTACGTCATTTCTGTTACTTGAATCTGTTTTTAGGTTACTTTCACATTTTTCATAATTTTCATGTGATAATCACCATTCAATCATACATATTAATAAGCATGTATATCATCGGCCATTTTATTAGCTAATCACTAGCAGGTATTTACATATCATTCATTGTTCATATTATACCAAAAGTAGCTAAGTTTCTATACATGCCATACCTAAAACAAAACGTCTAATTATACCGAGTTATTTCTTTGATAGTGTGATCGGCCTCCAACGTTTCCTTCGATCCCCGAGTGACTAGATAAGTACTATAAGAAGAAGAAAATAAAGAGATTAAGCACTAGGCTTAGTAAGCTTACAAGCAAATAAATCACAACATTGAACATAATGGATAATTATGCATAATATCATCTAACATTATAAATTTCTTTACTTCTCAATTTCTATCTTCTTCTTTATTCCCTTACCTTCTTTCTTACCTGACCTTTCCTTTTCATAAGTATAATGTACTTTTCCTTTGCTGTTAATTCACTGTAATTTAACTCTTATCCTGACCCGTTGAACCACTCGGAATACTAAGGATACTAGGGTCGTTCCTGTCTATCAATATCCTACCAATGCCATGTCTTTGACATGGACTTACATGAATTATTCCTGTCTCCAATGCCATATATAATATGGACTTACATGGCTCAATCCTGTCTCCAAAGCCATATTTCTAATATGGACTTACATGGCTCATTTCTGTTCTATCCTGTCAACCCTAATATCCTAACATTCCTAGGGTTCAACCGGGGCTTTCTAACACTTTTCCTTTGTCACTTCACCTTAAATTTGACTTTAAATATTTTCATAACATAAATATATAAATGTTGGAAATTGAAAATATTAATATAAAATAAAAGAATATTGCATTTATTTACTGTAACTTACCTCGATACAAAATGTGACTAAACTTTACAATTTAGTCCTTTACTTTTTATTTTCCCCGATCTACTCCTGAATTTCGTTCTTCTTGATTTATAATAGCAAATTTAACTTATTTAATATTCACATTTATTAAAACAGTCCGTGACCCAAACTTTGGCAAAATTATATTTTTACCCCTAAACTTTTACATATTTGCACTTTTGCCCCAAGGCTCGTAAATTAAACTTCATCCTATTTTCTTATGTTTTATGACATGCTGATCATTTTTCCCTTCTATGGCAATACCAAAATCACACTCTAACATATACTTATGACTATTGGTATTTTTTTCCAATTTAAGCCCTTTTCCTCGTTTTCACTTAAAACCAAGTAGCATAAGTTGTTTAACATAATTTAAAACCTCATATTCTATCATAAAACACCAAAATACACAAATTTCAGCTATGGGTATTTTTCCAAATATGAACCCTAGGTTGAATTATTGCTAGAATAAGCTTAATCAAGTTACCGGGACTCCAAAAACGTAAAGATCATTAAAAATGGGGCTTAGAATCACTTACTATGAGGCTTGAAAGTTGAAGAAACCCCAGCTATGGAGGAGAGCAAAAATCAGCAGAAACTAATTGAGAAGATGACCATTTTTGTGTTATTTTTCCCTTTTTAATTCATTTAATATCCAAATAACCAAATTGCCCCTCCTTACTAAACTTTCAAAAATTCCTTCCATGTCCTAATTTTTGTCCGTGAACTTAAAATTGGTCAAATTGTTATTTAAACCCTCCTAATTAATATTCCAAAGCAATTTCATACTAAAAACTTCTAGAATGCAAGTTTTACAAATTATTCGATTTAGTCCCTAACCCAACTTAAGCACTTTATGCATAGAATTTCATCACGAAATTTTCACACAATCATGCAATCATACCATGAACCTCAAAATAATAATAAAATAAATTTTTCTACCTCGAATTTATGGTTTTGCAACCACTGTTCCGTTTAGGCCCTATTTTGGGATATTACAAGCATATTAAAGAAATAAAATGGGAAAAAGAAGGAAAAAATCAGCCAATCTTCTCCATTGTCCAGAGAAATTCCTAACCACCATAGCTAGGGTTTCCAAGCTTTTCAAGCTTAATAGTAAGTGCTCCCAAGCCTCATTTTTAATGTTCTTTGTAATTTTGAGATCCTGGTAGCTTACTCTCTCCATTTCTACCCATATTTCATGCTAGGGTTCATGTTTAAAAATTTACCCATGCATGATTTACTTGTATTTTGATGTTTTATGGAGGAATATGAAAGTTTGATGTGTGTTAAACAACTTTTCCTAGGTGATTTTTTTTTATGAAAAACCCTTAAAGGGATCTTTTTTGCAAAAGTTGCAAAATGTGTGGTAGAAATGTGAAAATAATGGAAAATGTAGGCTACCATAAGAGGGAAAAGTGTTCGGCTAGGCTTGGGTAAGGTAAAAATTGCATGCGTTTCATTATACGAGCCTAGAGATTAAATCGTAAAAATATGAAAGGTTAGGAGCAAAACAGTCATTTGGATCGGGGGTGGGATTTAAACTTGAAATATATAATGTGGAGTGTTAATGATCTATTTTTATTGTTATAGAACCCGAGGAACAAATTTTAAAGGTCGATCGAGGAAAACGAAAGGTTTCGGAATAACCGAAACACGGCACCGAAACGAATACCAGGTAAGTTCGGATAACTTGAAGTAAACACTCAATATGCCTAATTATATGATTTATGAATGCATGATGACTGCATTTATTAATAATATGAAATTTTATGAAATGCATTTTAAGTACGAATTGTGATAAATGTCTCTGTTGAGGTTAAAATGGGAATTCGATGGATAAACCATGATTGACAGGTGTAATGATGTCCTGCATGTGTTGCAGTAAGGATTTAGCTTGAACGGGTAATCCGTTGATCTTATTTATAAAAGGATCTAGCCCGGACGGGTGTTCCTTTGAATGGTCGAGCCTCTCGAAAAATATGTGTGCATTATGGATTTAGCCCGGACGGGTAATCCGATTAGGATCTGAATTTAGCCTGGACTGGTAATTCAGATCCGAGCTCAATAAAGGTGTTTTTCGTTATAAAGGATTTAGCCTGGACCGGTAACCTGACATCACCTTATGAGTTGATAAAATGGGGGATTTAGCCTGGACTAGTAATCCCGTTATGAGACGTGAGGTTCGCAGGAGTGCATACTTGAAATGATCATTCATACGAATTGACGGTTAATGGGTATTCCATCGAGACTTCCTAGAAACTCAAAGAGATTAACCTGACTTATATGTACAAATGAGATGTTGAATGATGAGCTCATCTAAGGTAACTTTCATAGTGCATTGTTATGTGACTAACTCATTGATTGAGTGTATGTGATAGGGAAGCCATCCTATGCTCATTGAACTAATTACCCAATTTGATTGCATGATAATTACTTGGTAAGTTTATTTTCCAGTTATTCGATCTTACTAAGCATGAAAATGCTTACCCCTCTCTTTTCCCTGTCTCTTACAGAGCTCGAGGACTTGTAAAGGTTGGAAGACAGTTGGAGAGTCAGCACACTATCAAATAGACCAACTTTGGTATAAAGACATTTCTAAATTGTTTAATGGCATGTATAGGTCTTTTGAGTATTTTGTTGTATGTGCCATTTGATTTGCCTAGTGAAGGCATGTAAAGATAATTCTATCTTTTTGTATATGGCTATGGAGATTGGCTTATTTTGAAGTAGGCTATCATAGGATAGGAAGAGTTCAGGGATTACTTCAACTTCTAGTCGATAAAGCACTGAGTGCCAATTTGCTTCGCTTTAACCAATGAGACACTAGGTGTCAATTTATATAGCACTAGGTGCAGTTATTACTACGGATTTATCTGATGAGGCATTAGGTGCCAAGCTGGTGTGTCGATTAGATCTGTGTATCTGTCTGAGTCTGAGTCATTTTAATAGGGGAAATTAAATAATAAGTTTTTGTGATTGATATTGAAATGAAAAAGATGAGAAATGAATATGAAATGAGAAATAAAATATGAAATGATGAAATGATATGTGAAACTTAAAATGAATTCAAGTAGTGATAAAAGAGATGAATCATGCCATTGCATGAGTTGATATATTCAAATGTTATATAAAATGCCATTGATATGTATATATATATATTTGAATATGTGAAATCTTTGTAGATGTGAATAAGGAATGAGCAAAAATTATATTATTGAATTGAAACTTTTGAACATAGCTTACTTGTTACATATTGCATTTTAAATGCTTATACCAAGTTTATATTATTCGGATTATAGAAATACCACTGAGTTTTACTTAGCGTGCAATTTTTTTTCTGTGTGCAGGCTAGGTACTGTTCGATTTATCGCCGACTCAACATCAAATCACAAATCCCAAGCTCAAGTGTAGTGATATCTTATTTCGTAATGGCATGTACCTAGAGAGTCTTTTGTTCATATTGTTTATAAGGTGTTGTTATCTTAGTTGCTAATGAAATGATGGTTAAATGTGTTATGGTTGTGGTTGAGGCTATGTTGGTATGTTAGCCTAGTTTATATTTTGGTATGTGATAGTTTAAATTTTGGTAGCTTAGCATAATGTTTGGTATGTGCTTAACTTCAAATTTTGTAACTTTAGAAGTTGAAAGTTAGATCAAATATGGTAAATGTGATATGAATGAAAGTCTTAAATGTTACACAAGCATGGGTGTATGTCTTAAGTCAGTGAGTCACACAGGTAAGGACACGGGCTGAGACACGGCCGTGTGTCCCAACTTTGAGTCACACGGCCTGGAGCATTACAAACAGCCTGGCCACACGGGTGTGTGTCCCATGTTTTTAAGAAATTTCAAAAATGACCCTAAACTTCCAGAATTGTTCCAAATTAGTCCCTGCCTATTTTTAAACTATTTTTAGGGTCCCGTAGACTCAAAATAGGAGCTATAAGGGTAACTTGTACTTTGAATTGGAATGAATTACCAAACCTATATTTAGTGCATTCTACTAACATCATCAGACATAAAATAAAAAGATAATCGTAAACGGATTATAGACCAATACTCTGATTCTAATAGTTGGAATAGTCTTGTATGTATCCAACTTCAAGCATTCAAAAAGAGATAAATAGTAATAAGAGTGTAGATAGTAGAAGACCAAATTTAGCATTGCATATCATGATTAGTTATTTGATTGTATAAGACACTAATAAGTAAATATTAAATTAACATGTATTGCTCCCTGTATATTATAATGTAAATGGCTAGGTTACATGTCTAATTAAGATTGATTATTTGTTTTGAATTGTTAGTAATGTTTGTGACCCTAATCTGACAACGGAGGGGATTAGGGGTGTTACAAGTGGGATGCAAGATATTACATCAGTGTCGGCGTACTACATCCATTCAAATTGAAAATCAAAATTGTAAATATCGTTGTGCATGATTTTTTTTACGAATCACTACGTAATTAATATAAGTTCGAAAGAAGAAATAACTGACACTGGCTTCCGAGCATTGATATAAAAACAACCTAATATCTTTTAGATCTTTGGGTAGTCCCACGTAGCTCGGCTCATGGTTCCACTTGTATAAGCGGTATGTTATACAAAACGTATAAAAAAATTACTGTACAAACTATGCGTTTTTTAATAAATGATGCTTACCGCGTCACGAACGAGAACTTGTATGGGTCAGTCACCTTGGGACATAGAAACGATAGTTGCCACTAGGCCCACGATGTAGCAAGAGCAAGCAACCATTGATTGATGCCGCACTTGGTACAGTGGCCCGGCACATCTCCTAGTATAACATGGATAATACAGCAGCTCCCCAACTTAGTTTTCCACACTCATTGAAGTCTACTAAATATAGTAGCCACCTTACGTGCACCATATTTCGAGATTTTTCGGGCATTAAAATGCCTCCGATTAAACTCATGATGTATGCTCGAGCGTATTATTCTATGACCTCCTCCGTTGGGGTTTCAGGTAACTTGTCGAAATTATCCTTCAACCAGTTCATTGATATCCAACCATCTTCGAACTTGTCCGAGACCTTCCCCAATAGTGATTTGTGGAGGCCCACTTTACCTGGAACGATCCTTGATCCCGTGATTATTGGTCCATCCACCGACAAATCGAGTTATAGCACTATGTCCTCGAGTGTGATTGTACACTCACTGCATAGAAGGTGGAAAGTGTGTTTCGGGCCTCAATCTTTCCACCAAGACGCTGATTAGTGCCAAATCGAGTTTGCAGCCCCTGACATACAAGACGCATGTAAGAATCCAACCGCTTACAAGTGGCCATAAATTTCATGGATTGCATGCTTTCCCATTTTATAAATGAAGCCTTTCAAAACACGATCATCCGCCTATTTACACAATAAAAACAATTTCAAATTAAAAAAAATAAATTTAACATTATTGAAATTAACGAAATTTAAATTTTTGTCTTACCATTACTGCTTGGGTGAAGGAAATATGCTTATCTTTGAAGCGGATTAGAGAGGCGATCATTCATAAAAAATCAATTTTAACAAATAAAATACGAGATAATTAAAATATTATTTTTAAATGAAAATATCAAACACAATCAAAACGAGAGAGTTGAGATACTTGAGAGGGTTTGAGAGAGTTGAAAGAAGGAAGTGAATGAAAAAAAATGAAATTTGGGGTATTTATAGGGTAAAAAAAATTACCGTTGGAAGTTTAATTTTTTTTTACCGTTGGCGAGGTAACATTAAAAAATTCGTTGCTTTTTTATTGTTGAGGGAAAGCACATCTAGTTGGACGAGCAATTTACTAACACTTGTGCAAAAACCTCGTTTAACTGGACCCGCTTTCCATTAAAATCGACCTATTTCCCTAATTAATTTTAAAACCAATCTAAAAGCCTAATTAATTAAAAAAAACAACCTAAAGGCCTTACTTTGCAAATATTTTTCTTACAATAATATTTCCTTTTATCTTTCTAAAAAATTGAACATTTTTTATAATGCATTATATTTTAGAAAAATCATTTTAGTTTTTAATTTTCGAAAATGTTATTGATTAAATAAAATAAAATCATAAAATCAACAAAAATAGAAAAGGTGAAATCATCCTAATATCTAAACCAAGAAAGTAGGGGGAGCACCTGTTGAAAGAAAGACTACCACGTGAAGGCACAAAGAAAGCTTCATTGTTTGAAGAATATAATTCGGGCGAGGTTTGCTCCCTTCCATACTATTTCCCATAACAAAACAAAAACACACTAATTTCTTTGTCTTCACATTTCATTCTCAAAACTA